>NC_030823.1:2695926-3002031 GCF_001704415.2 Capra hircus
GTTGAGCTGATACTGACGTCTGGGTGCATTTCTGTGGCACAGGGAGAACAGCCGAGGAGCCTGTTCAGGGGCCCAGAGCCTCCTGTAGGGGCCGTGGGAGGGCTGGTAGGAGAGGAGGGAACATAGGCAGGGCCTCAAAAGGCACTTTGACATCACTGGGCTTTATCCCTGGACGGAGGGGAGTGGGAGCACGCATGGTTTTTTTCCTGATTATTAGAAGCAGTATACCTTTGGCATATAAACCAGAGAAACGGAAAAAGTATAAAGAAGAAAATTAAAATCATTTATATGTCAACTACCCAGAAATAATCACTGATGTTTTCCTTTCAGATTGTTTCTTATAAAAAGACCTTTAAAACAAATATATGTAGGATAGATACAACATGCAATATACAGTCAAATTAGTACAGCAAAATACATATTTCCTATTAAAAGATTGTGTTACATTAAACATATTCTGAATTCATAGAATATATAAACATGAGTTATTTTATAATCATTTAGTGTAATACAATGCCTTAAAAAACTTAATTGAGATAATATAAAGAGGGAGTTTTACTTTTTATTTGTTTATTTTTAATAGACAGCACATTCATGTGCTGCATAAATCAGAAGGCATGAGAGGGGTGGGTTCAATCCCTGGTCAGGGAACTGAGATCCTGCATGCTGTATGGCATGGCCAAATTTTTTTTTTTTTTTTTTCAAACAAAAGACCAAAGAAGTTAGTTATAGAGTGAAAATATCCTTTCATGCCATTCCCCACCATGCATCTCCCCTCCTTGGACTCAATAAATGTTCTTGTAACCTTCCAGGAACTTTATGCATAGACAAGAAGATAAACACGTATTATTTTTCCCTCTTTACAAAAACGTTACATAAGTGTTAGTCCCTTACTTTGCATCCTTCAGTTTTTACTTAGTATATCTTAGTACCATTTCCTATAAATATATTAAAAGTTTTCTTAGTTTTTTATAACTGAATACTATTCCATCATGTTGTTGAAGGGAAAAGCCAATTCTGACTCCATGTTGGAAATGCTTCTTTGACTTGCTTTCCATTGCTTTTATTATTATACTCATATATAATAGCCTGTCTCAGAGAACCCTGCCCCTCTACTTGACTGTTAAGGCGCCTTTGTTCAGAACCCTGCCCACCTGTAGATGGCAGGAAATGAAAGTGAAGTCGCTCAGTCGTGTCTGACTCTTTGCAACCCCATGGACTGTAGCCTACCAGGCTCCTCCGCCCGTGGAATTTTCCAGGCAAGAGTACTGGAGTATTCTTTTCTTCTCCAGGGGATCTTCCCAACCAGGAAGAAATAAACACATCCCCTGCCTGAGGCTTGCCATTCTAGGAGGTATTTGCAAGATTAATGGCTGTTTTGCTTTGCTTCCTCACCTCTCCTGTCTCTGATCTATAAAAGAAGCTGGCATCCAGACCCCACTAAGTTGGTTATCTAGAGATATTAATCTGCCATCTTCTCAGTCAGCTGTATTTCCAAACAAAGTCATATTCCTTGCCTCAACACCTCATCTCTCAGATTCATTGGCCTGTCATGTGGCAAGCAGAGAGAGCTTGAACTTGGTAACAAATTAGGCTTAGCCGTCCAGGATCCTTGCTGCTAGAGGCTAGCTGGCCCTGGTCAAGGAATATTGGGACAAAGCCCTAGCAACTGCCAGGACCATCTTCATCTTTCCTTCAAGATTCTGGGAAATGGCACCAGCTGCCCCTGTGCTCGGCAGTTTGAAACAAGGAACTGACCAACTTCTATAAGTCAATGAACTCAGTTTCATAGGGTGAGTCTCCCCAGTTTGATAGCCAGTTGATTTGTTTGTGGCTTTGCATGCCCTTTGTGTTATGAGTCAATAGACTTGATTTTGTAGGGTAAGTCGCTCTGGTGTGCCCACTGGGAACATATTTCCCCCTCAATTTGGATTTTTCCTTTATGGGACAAACCGATTTGGTGGGGTACCCTGTTGGAGAGGAGAATTATCGTTGGACTCTACCTCAGTTGGAACCAGTTCACGGGGGAACTAGTTCTGACGTGGGTGGGCTACCTGGTTGGACTTCGTTCGCTTGTTTTGTAGGGTCAGTTTACTTACCTGAGCTGGGACTGTGCACAGTCGCTCTGTGCATCGACGCTGGAATTTGTGCTATCTTTGTTGAAATTCGCCTACATCTTTTGTGTTTTGGTGTTATCAAACTTATAGAAATGGGAAATATTTCATCTACCCCAAAGGAAAGCTCTTTGGGTCATATATTAGATATGTTGAGATCAGAAAAGCAACGGCCCATGAATGGCTCACAATTATGCAATCTTGCAGTTAGAAGTACTTTGCAAAGGAGAGGAACACTCTGAGAATGAATGAATAGATCTGGAGGCTCCCTTGGACTTGAGGTGTCCAATTCCAATTTCCCCTGTAGGAGCCCTGGGTAACTTTGACAGTGGAGAACTTCAGTTCCAGCTTGGGGAGCTTCCCCTGTGAAGGAAAACTTCTTTTATAAAGAATTTTGGACAAACGCCATAGATCTAATGGAACTGGGAGGTCACATTAGTGTGACTTTCCAGCTAGCTAGGTTTTGGTTTATTTTGGTTACATTGGTAATTTGGCAATGCGCAGACATCTAGTACTCACTGCTTAAGCTAAAATGAGACGTGCTTCCTTTAAGGTTCCTGCCCACCCCCACAGCAACTCTCTTATTTCTCTCTCCTCAAACCCTCTGTAAACAGGCTACTGGCTATCAAAGCAGTTGAGGAACTCTGGCCAGGGTTACTCTGGCGTGTTCTGAAGATCCCACAGCCCACTGTGGCACAATAGCTATTGCCCAAGGAGGTGAGGGCTCTCCCTTCCGCTTTCTCCTTTAAGTTGAGGACCAGGTCAATTAAACTTGTGTGCCGTGGGTCAGGCACTTAAAAGCTACTAGGGCAGCTGCTGCTTGAAGACTCGCACAGCAGGATAAGGGGTCACAGAATAGACCCAGCTCCTAGGGCATCTGCCCCCAGAAAGACTACTTCTGTGCGGTGTCAGCACGTACTGGTTCAGGCCCACTGAGCCCACTTCTCTGGCTGCCGCCTTCCCGGGAGGCCAGGACTAGAGGCGGGTTCCTCAGCCTGTCTTTCCTATCACCTTCACCTCTTTCTCCCTCAGTGTTAAACAAAGGGTAGACAAAGTCATCCTAGGAAGAACTTGCCTGTGTCTTTGAGATGCAAATGTCGTATCTGCTCTTCTCAGGAACCCTCATCTCTGCTGTCTTCTAAAATTCAAATTTTAGAGAGGGTAAAATAATTTAGAAGTTGGCTCGTCCAAGGTAACTATAAATCTTAAGTCCTTTTTCTGCAAATATTTAGCCATCTAGCCAAGTGAGCTTGACTTGTTCCATGTATGAGAAACCCAATTTTAATCCAAGCTTTTTTGTAAACTTGCGGTTTACGTGGCTGTACCTGACTCAGGACTAGAATCTTGAAATAAGCACTGAGGCCACTCTGTGGATTTGGCCTTTTGGCTAAGATCAAGTGTAGTATCTTCCCTGGTGGCTCAAATGGTAAAGCGTCTGCCTACACTGCAGGAGACCCGGGTTTGATCCCTGGGTTGGGAAGATCCTCTGGAGAAGGCAATGGCAACCCACTCCAGTACTCTTGCCTGGAAAATCCCATGGACAGAGGAGCGTGGTAGGCTACAGTCCATGGGGTCGCTAAGACTCAGACACGACTGAGCGTCTTCACTTTCACTTTCACTTTGCCATACATCGACATGATATGTCAGCAAGGAAAGTAACTCACGTGAAGAAACTTTTGAGAAAAGAAAGTGCGAATGGGAAAAGAGTTTTGAGTGAACTTTTAGAAATATATGTTTTAGGATCTCTCCAGATATTCTAAAACTCAAAAGTTAGAATTGTCCTAAAATAAGTTAAGGGATGAAATATTTGTGGAAAATGGACTCCCAAAAGGGTTTTGTACATGACCAGTCAGGACTAAGTTTAAAACAAGTTTAACTGAGTAAATGAATCTTTAAAGAAAGCTGGTGCAAAACATAAATTTAGTTTTTCTCTTTGTCAAAACAGACAAATTTTCTAAAGATGCTAAACTGCCCTTGATAACATATTTTAAGTTTCTTTACCTTTTAAGTGATCTGTTCTATATTTGCTTTTGGAATCTTTTATTATCACTTTGGCAAAGTAAATAACTATTTTTTCATAGGAAGCTATGATTCTGTTGTATTTTTAAATGGTTTTTAAGGTTCTTTTGACAAAAATTCTCAAATCAAATTACCTCTAGCCAACTTTGGGATGTTTCAAAGAGTCCCTGAAACACCCCAAAGGAAGACATTAACCTAACTAGGTTTCTTTGGTGTGTTAAACTATATGAAAGGTATTGTCACATGAGCAATAAATTTTAAGCTATATGGTAAATTTTACAGATATTCTAGAGAGTATATGGAGTTCCCGAAAATCTATCTCCTGGTAGAATGTTATCAGTCATAATTCCAAATATCTGAAAGTGTTGCATGTCACAGCAATAACTGGGTTGCTTTGTCAACTACATTGTAATCAGATTTAAACTTGCCTTCACTAGTCTTCTGTCATTACAGGCAGTTATCCACACTGACACCTTTGCAAAAATGTCTCCTCTTCAGGAAGATTTATAAAAAGGACGTTTGGATAAAATACAGGTTTCTGACTTTTAGGTTATAATGCTGAACTGGGAAAGACCTTGAAGAATTCTAACAGGGAAACTGATGGCTTCATAAAGCTGTTAACAAAAAGGAATAGCTACATAAAACTGAGTAAACTGCAAATATGGTTATAATTTCTATGGTTTCAAACACATGAAAAGATGCTCAACATCACTCATTCTCAGAAAAACACAAATCAAAACCACTCTGAGGTACCATCTCATGCTGGTCAGAGTAGCTGCTATTAAAAAGCCTGCTGCTGCTGCTGCTAAGTGACTTCAGTCATGTCCGACTCTGTGCAACCCCATGGACTGTAGCCCACCAGGCTCCCCCGTCCCTGGGATTCTCCAGGCAAGAACACTGGAGTGGGTTGTCATTTCCTTCTCTAATGCATGAAAGTGAAAAGTGAAAGTGAAGTCGCTCAGTCGTGTCCAGCTCCTAACGACCCCATGGACTGCAGCCTACCAGGCTCCTCCGTCCATGGGATTTTCTAGGCAAGAGTACTGGAGTGGGGTGCCATTGCCTTCTCCAGTTAAAAAGCCTACAAACAATAAATGCTGGAGAGGGTGTGGAGAAAAGGGAACCCTCTTACACTGTTGGTGGGAATGCAAACTAGTACAGCCACTATGGAGAAAAGTGTGGAGATTCCTTAAAAAACTGGAAATAGAACTGCCATACAACCCAGCAATCACACTGCTGGGCATACACACCAAGGAAACCAGAATTGAAAGAGACACATGTACCCCAATGTTCATCGCAGCACTGTTTACAATAGCCAGGACATGGAAGCAACCTAGATGCCCATCAACAGACGAATGGATAAGCTGTGGTACATATACACAGTGGAATGTTACTCAGTTATTAAAAAGAATGCATTTGAATCAGTTCAAAAGTGAAGAAGAACTAAAGAGCCTCTTGATGAAAGTGAAAGAGGAGAGTGAAAAAGTTGGCTTAATGCTCAACATTCAGAAAACTAAGATCATGGCATCCAGTCCCATCACTTCATGGCAAATAGACAGGGAGACAGTGGAAATAGTGGCTGGCTTTATTTTTCTGGGCTCCAAAATCACTGCAGATGGTACTTGATGCCATGAAATTTAAAAAATGCTTATTCCTTGGAAGGAAAGTTATGACAAACCTAGATAGCATATTAAAGAGCAGAGACATTACTTTGCCAACAAAGGTCCGTCTAGTCAAAGCTATGGTTTTTCCACTAGTCATGTATAAATATGAGAGTTGGACTATAAAGAAAGCTGAGTGCTGAAGAATTGATGCTTTTGAACTGTGTTGTTGGAGAAGACTCTTGAGAGTCCCTTGGACTGCAAGGAGATCCAACCAGTCCATCCTAAAGGAGATCAGTCCTGGGTGTTCATTGGAAGGACTGATGTTGAAGCTGAAACTCCAATACTTTGGCCACCTGATATGAAGAGTTGACTCACTGGAAAAGACCTGGGAAAGATTGAGAGCAGAAGGAGAAGGGGACAACAGAGGATGAGATGGTTGGATGGCATCACTGACTCAGTGGGCATGGGTTTGGGTGGACTTCAGGAGTTGATGATGGACAGGAAGGCCTGGCGTGCTGCGGTCCATGGGGTCGCAAAGAGTCTGACATGACTGAGCGACTGAAATGAACTGAACTGAACTGAACTGAACTGAATGAGGTGGATGAAACGGGAGCCTGTTATACAGAGTGAAGTAAGTCAGAAAGAAAAACACCAATACAGTATATTAACGCATATATATGGAATTTAGAAAGAAGTAAGAATGACCCTATATGTGAGACAGCAAAAGAGATACAGATGTAAAGAACAGACTTTTGGACTCTGTGGGAGAAGGCGAGGGTGGGATGAGCTAAGAGAATAGCACTGAAACATGTATATTACCATATGTGAAACAGATCGCCAGTCCAGGTTCGATGCGTGAGACAGGGTGCTCAGGGCTGGTGCACTGGGACAACCCAGAAGGATGGGATGGGGAGGGAGGTGGGAGGGGGGTTCAGGTTGGGGAACACATGTGCGCCCATGGCTGATTCATGTCAATGTATGGCAAAAACCACCACAATATTGTAAAGTAATTAGCCTCCAATTCAAATAAATAAATTAATTAAAAAATAATTTCTATGGTTTCTATCTAAAAGGATTACTGGTTTAAATCTGTGTTTTCCAGTTATAAGGAAAGCTTTCTCCTTAAACTAATTATGATTTACAGTAACTTGGTAAATCATATCTTTGTAAGCCAAATGAAAAAGTTTTTTCTCTCTAACTGGTTGATCCTGCCAGTAGCACACACTTGTCTCAGAGATTAGCCATGCATAAGAGTGCCTGGCCAGCACGATGAAACTGCGGACAGCAGACAAGTCAGTTACGGCTCCTTTGGTCACTAGGTCATGGCAACTGGATTACACCTAGTCACGTCAATCATTTCATTTGCTCTTGTTTTCACACTGTGCTCTGTGTCTCTCTGCTGCACTATGTCATTGTCAAGTGTCACTCGCTGCATTACTTACATCCTGTCTAATCTATAAGAGTGTCCCTTACAGTACCCAGTGTATAACCAGGCCTTTAATGAAACTTATCTAGCTAGACATCATGAGAAAATAGATCACATCAGTAACATAAAATGATTGCAATAGTGTGATTCTAGGTATGGGAAGAAGCAACAAGGGAATATGTCTCCTGGATTATAATTAGAATTCAGAGGATCTTTAATTATTGATGGGGCCTGGTTCAAAATTTAGCACCTAGGGTGGCTTTTCAAAAATTTTCACCTGATCTAGAATGAGTCTCCCAGCACTGTGGGGCAAAATTTGATCACGAAGTATCTCCCAAATATTGGTCAAATTCCTGACCAAGAGGGGAAAGTGAAGTGAAAGTCGCTCAGTCGTGTCCACCTCTTTGCAACCCCATGGACTGTAGGCCATGGAATTCTCCAGACCAGAATACTGGAGTGGGTAACCTTTCTCTTCTCCAGAGGATCTTCCCAACCCAGGGATCGAACCCAGGTCTCCCGCATTGTAGGCGGATACTTTCCCAGCTGAGCCACAAGGGAAGCCAGAGCATACTGGAGTGGGCAGCCTATCCTTTCTCCAGCAGATCTTCCCCCACCCAGGAATCAAACCGGTGCATTGCAGGTGGATTCTTTACCAACTGAGCTATCAGGGAACCCGACCAAGAGGGGAGGATTTCTGAACAATGGAAACGTTCTTGCCATCAGCGGTTGCAGCCCTCCAAAGTAAGCTGGTGAATCCTGAGGAAGAATATCTGCTATCTGGGAGCCATAAGCCTCCCTATGGTGAGTGCTGAGAAAGCTCAGAATATGAGACACAGGATCATAGACCCCAGGTAGCTGAGGTGCACATCAAGAAAATAATTTTAATGAACCCTGACTCTTGCATCTTCCCATACGTAGAAAAGCACTCGATTCCTTGAGATGCTGCCTCCTGGGTTCAAAGTTCAATATTTCTAGGTCTACAGGTGTGGACACTTCACAAGGGGAACAAAGGAAGACAAATGTCAACACTTGGGACACTGGCACCAATGGCAGACACTCTCAGAAAGATCCACCTTGTGTAACAGTTCGCAGGGTCACTGCCTCCCTTTCCACAAGATTGCGGAACGGGCTTTGACACTGGGGAATAGCTGCAGGGAAGAGCCAGTTCTGACTCCATGCTGGCACTGTTTATTTGACTTGCTTCTTGTTGTTTTTATTATTATAATCATACATAATGAGCTGCCTCGGAGAATCCTGCCCCTCTGCCTGACTGTTAAACTAAAAACGTCTTTTTTCAGAACCCTGTCCACCTGCAGATGGCAAGAAGGAAGAAACGAACACATCCTCTGCTTGGACTTGCCATTCTGGGAGATATTTGCAAGACTGATGGCCTTTTAACTTTGTTTCCTCATTCCCACCCCCAGCTCTGATCTATACAAGAACCTGGCATCCAGACCCTGCTAAGATGGTTACTTAGAGGCATCAGCCTGCCGTCTTCTCGGTCAGCCAGCTTTACAAAAAAAGTCATATTCCTTGTCTCAACACCTCACGTCTCAGATTCATTGGCCTGTCCTGCAGCAAGCCGAGTGAGCTTGGACTCGGTAATGGTGTGAATGTATTCTAGTTTATTTAGCAAATCTCTACTAATAGTCATTTGGGCTGGCTCCAGTCGTTTTACATTTATAAGCAGTTATTGCGCGGCCGCAAATCACTCTGCGCATCTGTCCTCCTGCACGGTAATGGCTCCACATGCGGGAAAACTTCCCAGCAGCGCAAGCGCAGGTCGAGGCACAGGTGCGGTTATAATTTTGATGGATGTTGTCAAATAGCCTTCCGTAGAGGTGATACGAATTGCTTTACAATGTCCTTCCTTTAATGTAAAGGAGGGATAAAATCAGGTCTGAGCTGAGAGTATAACGAAGCTGGATTAAAGGTGGGCACACAGCCTCCGTAGAGCCTGTTGCCACAGAGCAGGAGGAACCCACCCGGACGAAGGAGCTGGAGCCGTGAATTAAGAAACGTTAGGGACTTAGAACCAAGGGGACAAGACACAAACGGCATTTGGATGTGAGAGTGCAAAGGTCTGTGACTGGGTGGCTGGGTAGGTATGGAAATGGTGTCTGCGGTAAGAAGACAGGTGAAACAAAGGCAGGCAAACAGAGAAGTAAGGGGTCCCCCGAAGTCTCCCGTTCTCAAAGCATAGAGACATTCGTTACAATAATAAAGCTCTTAATTTGTTTCATTCTCCTACGTCAAGGAAAATGAGCTTCCCTCTGAAAAAAAGGTAAAACGGACACATTAAGAGGGGACTGAAGATCCCGCTGAAAGACAGAGTCTTGGGCGCACGTGTTTGCCACCTCTTCTGTGACCCCACTAAAATGACTGTAAGCAACGAGGACATTTTACTCTCCTAATGAGGAAGGGAATAGGAGGGAAGTCACTGCAGATAAGCATTGTCAGGGAACATACAGAAGCTGAGAAATGGAGAAAAGAGTGGCTGGTCACTGACGAAGTGAGTGGAGGACAGAGGCGAAGGCAGCAAGACAGCTGCACACCATCCTTGCAGAACCAGAGGGGCTCAGGCCTTGCAGACGCCATGAGGGGCAGAGGAGGCAGGAGACACAGCCGCCACTGAAGTGAGGGGGACTGGCCTGCGGCACATGGAACAGCCAATTCCCAAGCAGGAGGCTTGCAGCCAGGGGTACACCCCCAGCTGGAGGGTTCAGTCCAATGCCTCCAGAGCAGGGGCTGCCGCCTCTAATACTCGAGTCCTCGTGTGATGCAGGCTCACTGCCAATCTGCCATCTGACCTGACCAGCCTCACTCTTAAATATGAAAACGATCACCAGACATTTGGAAAAAAAAGTCTCTGGCATGAATAAAAGATACAGATATAATAGAGATAAATAATTTAGGGAACAGAAAACTAAAGAAATTTTCAACAACTAATAGGTAATCAGGGAGATTTGAAGAAGTGTCACATGCCTAAACAAGTACAGGATGCTATGAAAGGAGAACCAGAAAATAAATGTGAGCACCTACAAATTAAAGGTAGGATTATGGAAACTGAAATTTCAAGAGAAAGTGTTGGGAGGTAAGAGAGTTAGAGAATTAGTTGGATGACTACATAAGAGGAGAAATAGCCAGGAAAAAAAGAAGTAAAGAGAAAACAGAAGGGAAGAAATTCTCAAATAAGAATCTTCAAAGCTGAAGAACAGCTTGCAAAGGGGACTCCCAGGACCCAGCACAGTGAGTGAATAAGGGACCCACATATGAGCATCACCACGGTGAAAGTTTAGAACAGCCGTGATAAAGACAAGGTCCTAAACATTTCCCTAGAGAATAAGAAAATTTTACCTTTACCCATGTAGGAATCAAACTGACCTCAGGGCTCTCATTAGCAAAAGCTGGAATGATGCCATCAACATTCTGCGAGAAAAACAATTTTCAACAAAGAAGTCTATATCCACCCAAATTATCATTCAAGTATGAGGATGGAGCTATAACACGTTGAGGAGCTAGAGACTCAGAAAATCTATGACACACCACACTCTTTCTTTCTAAAGAACCATTTTTTAAAATTGAAGTAAAGTTCATTACAATGTTGTGTTAGCTTCAGGTGTACAGCAAACTGATTCAGTTACATAGGTGTAATAGATATGTAACCAAGTCTATGTATATATGTATCTTCTTTTTCAGATTCTTTTCCATTACAGGTTATTACAGGACATTAAGTATAACTTCCCTGGGCTATATGGTCCTAGTTGTTTTCTTATACATAGTAGTGTATCTATGTTAATCCCAAACTCCTAAATTATCTCTCACCCATACAAACACTCCTTTTAAGAACTTACCTGAGATGCGGTGCAGCAGAATAATAGCCTGCACAAGAACAGAGGGAGGGAGGGACAGAATAAAGAAGGCAGGAAGGGGAAGAGAACAGTGGGACCAGCTCAGGGCAGCAGCGAATGGACGCGCCCAGCCAACAGCTGCCTAACAGAAAAGCAACACGCCCAAATTAGAGCATGTAATGGAGGGGGCCCTGCGTGAGGTGCCCGGGAAAAAGGAACCTCAGAAAGAGAATACTCCATAAGCAGAAAACTCAGAAACAAACACGAGGAAATAGTCATGGCAAGGAAAGAGAAGAGAAGGGTTAAGAGAGAGGTGCAGAAAGGTAATCTGAAACTATAAGAAACGAAAACAAATACAAGAAAGAAATCTAATTATAGGACTTTGCCGGCTTTGCAAAAGATATATTTACATGGTTACAAATGTAAACATTATTTATTGGTTTAAACTTTTAGAGCCAACTAATAAATGGAGCACAGAAGACTTAACTACACCTAGAAAACTGTGGAGAAGGCGATGGCACCCCACTCCAGTACTCTTGCCTGGAAAATCCCATGGATGGAGGAGCCTGGTGGGCTGCAGTCCATGGGGTCGCTAACAGTCGGACACGACTGAGCGCCTTCACTTTGGCTTTTCGCTTTCATGCATTGGAGAAGGAAATGGCAACCCACTCCAGTGTTCTTGCCTGGAGAATCCCAGGGACAGCGGAGCCTGGTCGGCTGCCACCTATGGGGTCGCACAGAGTCGGACACGACTGAAGCGGCTTAATAGTAGTAGTAGCAGCAGCAGAAAACTGTACATACAGGTTCTCAACATTGATCATCTAAAATAAACCTGAAAAGACAGGAGCTGGGGAGGGAAGCCAAACAGAGAGGTGGGAGTGATATCCTTATCCTACAAAACAGTGGGTCAAGACTGCTGTCAACAGCGGATGGGGTGAGACATAAAGACGTAAATGTGTTACTTAAAGCAGCATAGATGATCAGCACACTGATTTTTATTTTATTTAGAAGATCTAAATAAAAACCGCTATACAACCACGTTGCGAGTAGAGTAAGGGGGTTATTTGGATGATGTGTATGAAATAAATTCTTATCTTTTATAGTTATAAACAACGAAAGGATATTTTAAACTGAGAAATCCAGAAATAGTCACATAAGCACGTTATTTAGAGACATTGATGTCCTTCCCAGAATAAAGTGCTGAAGACTTAGAAGCAGTTGCCTCTGGGAGCAGGACTACAGGGAGAGGGAACGAGGTGGGACTGTTCATTGTAAGCTCTTCTGTTCTGCTTTATTTTTAACCATGTACACAAATTACTTGGCTATAAAAATTTAAGTCCATCACAAGACAGCGGTGAACTGATGTGGCTGCAGATGAATTCTGAGGGCCAGATTCAGATGAATTGGATATAGGGTCATGAAAGAACTTGCAAGCAGGAATGAAAAACAACGTGGATAAACCATGAGGAAATTGGAGATAAGAAAATGTTCTGATTTTCACAAAGAGACAGAAGGTATTTCTGGAAACTATAGACCAAATGGCTCAACACAGAATCCTGGCAAAATTCTAGCACAGATTATTAAACAGATGGCTTGAGAGTGCTTTGTGATTTATTTATTTATTTATTTATATTCTGCCTCCTTGCAAAAAGAAGGATCTGCAGTGGCTTACAGAGACACATACGATACAACAAGATAAAAAAATTTTAATGAGAAAGGAGTCTCAAAAATTTAAACATAGAAGTACTATATGACCTGACAAGGCCACCTGTAGGTATATACCCAAGAGAACAGAAACACGGCCACAAAAACTTCTAAATGAACGTTTAAGCAGCAGCATTCACGATAGCCAAAAAGTGGAAACCCAAATGTCCATGGAAAACCAAAATGTGGTACTTTCATTCTGAGCAATGGAATATTATTCAGCTATGAAAAGGAAAAAAGTATTGATACAAAGTGAACTTTGAAAACATTACACTAAATTAATGAAGCCAGACGTAAAGGACCACATAATTACATGATTTCATTTATGTGAAGTCTCCAGAAGAGGCAAGACCATAGACAGAAAGTTGACCGTTGCTTGCCAAAGGCTGAGAGGAGGGTGAAGGAGGAGCCGCTGCCGATGGGTGGTTTCTTCTGGGGGATGAAAATGTCTGCAGTCAGTTAGTGGCGCTGCTCTCAGTGGTGACTATACTAAAAATCACAAATTGCACACTTTAAAAGAGTGAGTTTTATAGTATGTGAATTATATCTCAAGAAGCATTACTATGGGAGAAAATGAGGAAAGGAGGATGCAAAAGGCAAAAACTCAAGAGGAATTAAGTTAACACACAACACCTAAACCGTGAAATTCTACATACGTGATGAAGGCGGATCGTGACTTTGACCACGAGCTTTCCATCAGCTACAACAAGTTCAGAAAAGTGTCAATTAGATGATTCCCAGCATCTATAAGATGGACACAAGCCAGTTGCTCAGGAGTATCACAACTTTTTTCCTGTATGTCTTCATATAGTGGTCCATTGGCAACAACATCCCTACCTTTATAACTCCAGTCACACATCTTCAAGCTGCTCAAACTAGGCATAAAATCCGAGGAGAATTCAATAAAGGCAATGTAATGTGGGGCTTAAATGGTGCATGATATGCAAGCAGCTCTTGTTGATAAAATGTGGATTCTTTGGAGCAGTGGTTTCCAACTTTGGCTGCACATTAGAAAGCCCTGGGGAGTTTTTGCAAACTGCCAACATCACACACAAGACTCCATGAACCAGAAAGTCTGACATTTTTGAGATTTCAAATTATTCTAATTCATACGCTCCAACTTAAGATGGCTCACTTCTGACATTTTGACTTGACAATGTGATATGCGCTCAGGAGGACCCATACTCGGAATTTTGAATCCCGGACTGCCAATATGCAGTACAATATCCTCTCCTGATCCTAGGCGGTGGCAGTGAGCCAATGTTCCCAATCAGCCGTGGGATCACAGACGTCAACAACTGATGTAGTTATATTTTGCTTTTCACTTTCAGTACAACATTCAGTTACAAGAGATGTTCAATACTTTATTATAAAATAGGCTTTCTGGGGCTTTCCTGGTAGTCCAGTGGTGAAGAATCTGCCTTCCAATGCAGGGGATGTGGGTTTGATCTCTGGTATCCCACACGCAGTGGGGCAGCTACACCTAGGCACCTCAACAAGAGAACCCACGCGCCACAACTAGAGAAAAGCCGTGCATCACGACCAAAGGTCCCTCATGACCCAGCGAAGGTCCTGCACGCCACACTGAGACTGGATGCAACCTAAAATAAATAAATATTAAAACAGGCTTTCTGTTAGATGATTTTGCCCAATGGCTAATGTAAATATTCTGAGCATGTTTAAGGTAGGGTAACCTGAGCCATGATGTTCGGTAGGTTGTGTATTAAATGCTTTTTTTTTTTTTTTGCCATACCATGTGGCTTGCATGATCTTAAATCTCTAATCAGAGATTGAACTTTGGCCATGGCAGTGAAAGCCCAGAATTCTAACCACTAGGCCACCAGGAAACTCTCTATTAAGTGCACTTTTGACTTATAATATCTTCCACTTTGGGTTTATGGGGCCGTAACGCCATCATAAGTTGAACAGGATCTGTATAGCCAGGTCTGAGAAGTACTGATTAAATAGATGAGTTGTACATCCCTCATGGGATCCTCTATGAATATTATTTCTTGCCTCAGTTTTTCGTAAATTCAAGGTTATGATAATTAAACACATATTTGCATAGCTAATATTTTTTAGATGCCACTTATATGCTGGGTCGGAGAAGGCAATGGCACCCCACTCCAGTACTCTTGCCTGGAAAATCCCATGGACAGAGGAGCCTGGTGGGCTGCAGTCCGTGGGGTCACTGAGAGTCGGACACGACTGAGCAACTTCACTTTCACTATTCACTTTCATGCATTGGAGAAGGAAATGGCAACCCACTCCAGTGTTCTTGCCTGGAGAATCCCAGGGACGAGGGAGCCTAGTGGGCTGCCGTCTCTGGGGTCGCACAGAGTTGTACACGACTAAAACGACTTAACGTATGCTGGGTGCTTGCTGTACAATGCCTTGATAATTAATGTGTGACCCAGCTTCCATCCTCAAGGAGCTGACAGTGGATCCACATTATGGACACTCCAGCTGGGGACACAAGAAAGGGAGGTAAGTGAGGAGACGAGGGGGACACAGGGCAGGCACCTGAGGCAGCCCTGAGTGGGCTCCCAGTAGAATGTATAGCTCATCTGAGACCTGAAGGAAAGATTCAATAAGAGAGAAGGGTGGAGAATGGTGCAGTGTGTTCAATAATTTTCTCAATGATTTGGATGAGTACAGACACTCCTGGTTCTGGGACCTACCATCGATACACAAATCTGTGGATTATCAAGTCCCAGAGTCAGCCCTCCATATCCCAGTTTCTGCATCTGAGGATTCAGCAAACCATGGATCATGCTGCACTAAACTGAAAAAAAATCTGCCTGTAAGGGTGCCCTCAGAGCTCAAACCTGTGTTGTTCGCGGGTCAACTGTATTAGCAAGTGTACATTATGAATGTGAGTTGCCATCCTTCCTCTGGAGCAGCTGGAGGAGAAGCTCTTCTGCTACATGGCTGAACTGTAACCCAAAGCGTGCTGCAGGCGAGAGGAACTCAAACCAAAACTAACTGAAACTCGGGAACAGGCGAAGGCAACCGAGAAGTGTGAGCAGCACCACGGAGAGTCTGCAAGCTGTGGTGCGTGTGCTCGCATTTCATCCCACCACAACACTGTAAGAATCTGACATTTTACACTGAAGAAAATTAGATTTATAATGGCAGGCCCCGAGTCGACACAGCCAAGTGTGGAGCCAGAACCTGGTGAAAGCCTGACCTTCTCCCAGGTCCAGGTTCTTCCCGTTATTCCATGTATACCAAGGCTTATACTTGGATTCAAGACATCAACTGCTCATAAATGAAATGGGAAGACTTAGTTCAACAGTGGTTCCTGTGGGTGAAAATATTAACAGCTATAAGCTTAAGCACACATCTTAGATGTGTAAGTAAGAGTATAAGAGGCAAATGATATCATGGGAAGCAGTCAGATGTTGGAATCAGGAGACCTGGGCCCAAAACTCAGTGTCATCATTTTCTAAGTGTGTGACTTTGGGCAAGATAACTGTGCACTCCTGGGTTCAGTTTCTTTATTCATAATATAGGGTTAACAATGCCTATCTCACACGATCTTTAGTTAGTCGCTCAGACTCAGCTGTGTCCGACTCTTTGTGACCCCATGCACTGTAGCCCACCAGGCTTCTCTGTCTATGGGATTCTCCGGGCAAGAATCCTGGAGTGGGTTGCCATTATCTTCTCCAGGGCATCTTCTCCACCCAGGGATCGAACTCGGGTCTCTTGCATTGCCGGCAGATTCTTTACCATCTCGGCAACCAGATTAAAGATAATGTAAGTATAGATAAGAAGCAGTTGTTTACAATACACTTATCAGAGAAAAGACTCATACCCAGAATATATCATTGGCAGGCAGTGGTGGTTCAGAGGTTAAGGCATCTGCCTGCAATGTGGGAGACCAGGGTTCGATCCCTGGGTCAGGAAGATCCTCTGGAGAAGGAAATGGCAACCCACTCCAGTATTCCTGCCTGGAGAATCCCATGGACGGAGGAGCCTGGTGGGCTATAGTCCAATATATCAAGAACCCCTAAATAAGTTTTCAAAAGACAGACAGTCCAATTTTTTAGGTAGGCAGAAGACTTGAAGGGGCATTTCACAAAAGATGATCTGCAGGTAGTCAATAAGCATTTGATAAGATACTGAACAGTATTTATCACAAGGGAAGTGTCAGTTAAAACCACTGAGATACTGGTGGATACCACTGAGATACCACCAACACAACGATTAAGGTGAACACAACTGGCAATGCCAAGTGTTGACAAGGAAGTGGAGCACCTGGAACTAGTATGTTTGCACTCTGATATTATCACTTTGGTAACTGGCAGCATCTACTAAAGCTAAACCAGTCCCATGACCTGGCAGTTTCACTTTTGGGCATCATCTCGATAGAATGAGAGCTTACGTCCACCAAAAGACAAATGCATGAAATGTACACAGCAGCTTTATTTACAATAGCACCAAACCGGATACAACCTGAATAGCCATCAATAGTAGACAGGGTAAAAAAATGTGATATATGCATATAAAGGAGTCCTACATATCAACGAAAAACAAAGCACGACTACCCTCATAGACATAACACTGAACAGTCACAGTACTGTCTCTGGCGTGGGTGCTGAAAGTGTTCTATAATTTAATCTGGGTGGCAGTCACCTGAGAATGTAAATACACATGTAAAAATTCAATGTGTTCGCTTAAGGCTTGGGCACTTTGATGTATATAAAGTTAATCTCAATAAAAAAGTAAACAAAAAGTGTTTGTATGTCACGTGGTTGGCACAGACGGTGGCACCCAATAAGTGGCTGTCAAAGTTTCTAGAGAAGATGGAGCAGCTTTGTTGGCAAGTCTTTCAGTACGAAATATGTACTTATTTATTCACCTATTTCTGGCGCCTCGGGTCTTCGTGGTGGCACACAGGCTCCCCTCCAGCCGTGCCATGGGCTCCGGACACACAGGCTCTCCTCCAGCCATGCCGTGGGCTCCGGAGTGCATGCTCTCTGCAGTTTGCAGCTTGCAGGCTCTCCAACTGAGGCGCCTAGGCTCAGCAGCTGTGCCACCAGGGTTTAGCTGCTCCAAGGCATGTAGTGTGTTAGTTCTCCGACCAGGGATCGAACCTACATCCCCTGCATTGGAAAGCAGATTCTTATCTACTGGCCCACCGGGGAAGTCACTCAATAGAAAGTTCAGTTCAGTGGCTCAGTCGTGTCCGACTCTTTGCGACCCCGTGAATCACAGCACGCCAGGCCTCCCTGTCCATCACCAACCCCCGGAGTCCACCCAAACTCATGTCCATCGAGTCGGTGATGCCATCCAGCCATCTCATCCTCTGTCGTCCCCTTCTCCTCCTGCTCCCAATCCCTCTCAGCATCAGAGTCTTTTCCAATGAGTCAGCTCTTCACATGAGGTGGCCAAAGTATTGGAGTTTCAGCTTCAGCATCAGTCCTTCCAAAGAACACCCAGGACTGATCTTTAGAATGGGCTGTTTGGATCTCCTTGCAGTCCAAAGGACTCTCAAGAGTCTTCTCCAACACCACAGTTCAAAAGCATCAATTCTTCGGCGCTCAGCTTTCTTCACAGTCCAACTCTCACATCCATACATGACCACTGGAAAAACCATAGCCTTGACTAGACAGACCTTTGTTGGCAAAGTAATGTCTCTGCTTTTGAATATGCTATGCTACTGCTACTGCTAAGTCACTTCAGTCGTGTCCGACTCTGTGTGACCCCATAGACGGCAGCCCACCAGGCTCCGCCATCCCTGGGATTCTCCAGGCAAGAACACTGGAGTGGGTTGCCATTTCCTTCTCCAATGCATGAAAGTGAAAAGTGAAAGTGAAGTCGCTCAGTCGTGCCCGACTCTTAGTGACTCCATGGACTGCAGCCCACCAGGCTCCTCCGTCCATGGGATTT
This sequence comes from Capra hircus, assembly GCF_001704415.2. Classification (NCBI taxonomy): domain Eukaryota; kingdom Metazoa; phylum Chordata; class Mammalia; order Artiodactyla; family Bovidae; genus Capra; species Capra hircus. Next base: position 2,714,537 of record NC_030823.1, read on the forward strand.
TCCAGGCAAGAGTCCTGGAGTGGGGTGCCATTGCCTTCTCCTGAGTATGCTATATTGATCATCAAAAATATTTGTCCCCAGTGCCAGGGTGGTTGCTACCTGCCCTGGGTCCATCATATCCCTTGGTGCTGGGCCTACTTTTTGCTTATAGATATTTGCCTAGTTATCCATATCGAGAGAAAACTAATAAGACATAGTGAACAAGCTTAGAGGCATACTAATCAGAAAACATTTTATACGCTACTTATTCTTTATCAATTATACCAAATTGTTGCCCAAGCATTGTACATGTGCTTCTGGCAATAGACTTACAGCAAGCTCTGATACATGCTGTGGGTAGTTATACCCTGTGAGAACTTCACTAGAGAAACTTCTTTCTCTCCTGAACATTGAAGGCAATAGCATGCTTGGAAGTAAAAGAATAACCTCCAGTTTTGACAGAGAGACATACAGTTGTTAAGAAGTTCAGCTGAACTGGTAGGATGGGTCTTCCAGGTCTGGATTCTTCGGTCAACTGTCACCATTTTATGCTGGTGTCATTTGGGATTAGCAGTCCTTTCTATAGACCTGTTCAGGGCATAGGCCCTTCTTAAATGGGAAATACGAAGTCAAGGGTCAATTTCCTTCAGTTTTACTGAGATTGAGCTACTTAAGACTATTAAGGAGATTTTCTTCTAGGCTGGAGCAGTCCTTTCCCATATACATAATCTCGTGATTATAGGTCATGGGGCATCTGATCTTCATCCAAACATAGATCGCTGTGATAAGCTTCAGAAACAAACGTAGAGTGCACTTTTAAGAATTCAATCAAACTTTACAATAATGTGACATACCAGCAAAGAGCTGTCTGGGAAGTGAGTCTTAGGCAGTAAACGTCAAGCTTAATTGACAAAACCAGAATTTAATATTCACTGAAACACAATCTTTTTCTCTAAAATTACCCTCATTTCTACCAAATAAAGCCAAATTAAGACACATTTGTTTGTAATGTAGTCTGATTTCAAGCTTGGTCTGATTATTTCATATATGTTACTGAACACAAAGGTTATTTTATTTTATTGGCCACGCCACGTGTCTTTTGGGATCTTAGTTCCCCAGCTACAGATTGAACTAGGCCCCTGCAGTGATCCTAACCACTGGATCACCAGGGAATTCACAAAGGCTCTTTTAAGTTAGCTGTGCTGGAACTTTTCATGAGGAATCTTAGAACTTCCAGATGTTCAAGCTGGGTTTAGAAAAGGCAAATGACTCAGAGATCAAGTTGCCAACATTTGCTGGATCATAGAGAAAGCAAGAGAATGCCAGGAAAACAGTTACCTGTTTCACTGACTACACTAAAGCCTTTGACTGTGTGGATCATAACAAACAGTGGAAAATTCTTAAAGAAATGGGAATACCAGACCATGTCTCCTGAGAAAGCTGTATGCAAGTTAAGAAGCAACAATAAGAACCTTGTGTGGACTGACTGGTTCAAGGATTGAGAAAGGAGCATGACAAGGCTGTTTATTGTCACCCTGTTTATTTAACTTATTAAAGTGCATATCCTGTGAAATGTCAGGCTGGATGAATTACAAGCTGGAATCAAGATTTCTGGGAGAACTGTCAACAACCTCAGATATGCAGATGATACCACGTTAATGGCAGAAAGTGAAGAACTGAAGAACCTCTTGATGAGGGTGAAAGAGGAGAGTGAAAAAGCTGGCTTAAACTTAATATTAAAAAAACTAAGATCATGGCATCCAGTCCCGCAACTTCATGGCACAGAGAACGGGAAAAGGTGGAAGCGGTGACAGAGTCCTCTTCTTGGGCTCCAAAGTCACTGCAGATGGTGATCCCAACCATGAAATTAGAAGGTGACTTCTTCTAGGCAGGAAAGCTATGACTCTTGAGAGTCCCTTGAACAGCAAGGAGATCAAACCATTCAATCTTAAAGGAAATCAACCCTGAATACTCATTAGAAGGACTGATGCTGAAGCTAAAGCTCCAATACTTTGGCCACTGGATGGGAGCTGACTCACTGGAAAAGACTCTGAGGCTGGGAGAGACTGAAGGCGGCAGGAGAAGAGGGTGGCAGAGGATGAGATGGTTGGAGAGCATCACCAGTTCAATGGACATGAACTTGGGCAAACTTTGGGAGTTGGGGATGGACAGGAAACCTAGTGTGCTGCAGTCCATGGGGTCGCAGAGAGTCAGAGACAACTTAATGACTTAACAACAAGAACTCAGAATGAGCTTTTAAAATGCCCCCCAAGGCAAGAAAAGCTACACCAAGAACTTGCCATCAAATTCTGTCTGTGATACCTATAGATTTGGCTGAATTCCTCTCTTTTCAATTTCCTTAAACTATCTTGAGATTCTTGCACCAGTAGGAAGGTGGCCCTTCTTATTCGCCTTTTAAAACTATGGGAAACCTAAGAGTTTCCAATTTCTACAAGGATCAGGTAGAGAGAAAAGGTAAATGTTTCAATTCTGCATATAAAGGAATAATTTGCTAAATTGCTGTAAGTCATAATTAGCATAAAGGGAAAGGTTTCCTTATATCTGGAAAACGTAGTTTCAGTTCAGTTCAGTTGCTCAGTCATGTCTGACTTTTTGCGACCCCATGAACCGCAGCACTCCAGGCCTCCCTGTCCATCACCAACTCCTGGAGTCTACCCAAACCCAGGTCTATCGAGTTGGTAATGCCATCCAACCATCTCATCTTCTGTTGTCCCCTTCTTCTCCTGCCCCCAACCCCTCTCAGCATCAGGGTCTTTTCAAATGAGTCAGCTCTTCGCATTAGGTGGCCAAAGTATTGGAGTTTCAGCTTCAACATCAATCCTTCCAATGAACACTCAGAACTGATCTCCCTTAGGATGGACTGGTTGGATCCCCTTGCAGTCCAAGGGACTCTCAAGAGTCTTCTCCAACATCACAGTTCAATAGCATCAGTTCTTCGGCTCTCAGCTTTCTTTATTGTCCAACTCTCACATCCATACATGACCACTGGAAAAACCATAGCCTTGACTAGATGGACCTTTGTTGGCAAAGTAATGTCTCTGCTTTTTAATATGCTGTCTAGGTTGGTCATAACTTTCCTTCCAAGGAGTAAGCGTCTTTTAATTTCATGGCTGCAGTCACCATCTGCAGTGATTTTAGAGTTCCCCAAGATAAAGTCAGCCACTGTTTCCACTGTTTCCTCATTTAGTGATGGGACCAGATGCCATGATCTTCGTTTTCTGAAAGCTGAGCTTTAAGCCAACTTTTTCACTCTTCTCTTTCACTCTCATCAAGAGGCTCTTTAGTTCTTCTTCACTTTCTGCCATAAGGGTGGTGTCATCTGCATATCTGAGGTTATTGATATTTCTCCCAGCAATCTTGATTCCAGCTTGTGCTTCTTCCAGCCCAGTATGTCTCATGATGTACTCTGCATATAAGTTATATAAGCAGGGTGACAATATACAGCCTTGATGTACTCCTTTTCCTATTTGGAACCAGTCTGTTGTTCCATGTCCAGTTCTAACTGTTGCTTCCTGACCTGCATATAGGTTTCTCAAGAGACAGGTCAGGTGGTCTGGTATTCCCATGTCTTTCAGAATTTTCCACAGTTTATTGTGATCCACACAGTCAAAGGCTCTGGCATAGTGAATAAAGCAGAAATAGATGTTTTTTCTGGAACTCTCTTGCTTTTTCGACGATCCAGCGGATGTTAGCAATTTGATCTCTGGTTTCTCTGCCTTTTCTAAAACCAGCTTGAAACACAGGTTAAAAGCCAGCAATATTTCAGATCAAAAAAAAAAAAGGCATTAAAAAATCTGGACTTGGGAATCCCATGGCAGTCCAGTTGTTAGGATTCCATGCTCTCACTGCTGTAGGCGCGGGTTCAATCCTCGGTCATTGAACTAAGATGCCACAAGTCACACAGCACAGCCAAACAGACAACAACGAAAGAAATCTCTACTTGCCAAAAAGTCCTTTATATAAATCTTCTTGAAGATGAAGCATCTTTGTAAGAGCACTAGAGTAAAACAATAACTGTCCATGAATGACAAGGGACGTAAAACGGCAGAACGATCTGATTCCATTGCAATGACAAAGAATGTAAAACATTAGATGTAAACCATTAAAACAATTTAACATCATACCAGGACATATTCAAATCTTAGGAATTTCATATAATTTTTAGAATATTTATATTAATGTCATTAATATTGTGTCTATACAATATAACTTAAGAATGTTTATCACCACTCATTTGACATTGTTCTCATGCAATTTAACATTTCAAGTAATCCTAAATTAGCTTAATATCTCTCTCAGATGCCTCAGAGGTCCTTGGAAACATCCCAAAGTTAACTGGAGGTCAAAAGGAAATTCAATTAGCATTTGATATTTGGGGAGTTTATCAAAAATATTGAAAGCAAAATTGTAAGCTACTTGGCCAAGAGAAGACGAGATGGCGCAGGTGTAGGTGGATGTGGAGTCCATCTCTGTCTGTGGATGCATCAGGAATACACCTTTAGATGCAGAACACCAGCTGAGAACGGGCAGGAGATCCTGACCACCAGAAAGGAACATATAGATCCACGCAAAACTCGGTAAGGCAAGTGAGGAAGGGAAAAAGAGGAGGGAGGGTGAGCAGGATTGAACCTGCTGCACCTGAGCTGTGGGAAACTGAAGCAGGGGTCAGATCTCCATATCGGGGTAACCGTTCGGGACAGAGAAGAAGCATTTGAGACTGTCGGCGAGTACAGCAGCTGATCTGTGACAGTCTGAACGGAGCGAGAACCACACAGACAATCCTTGCTGCAGCCCTATGCACCCTGGGCAGGGACGCAAGTCCCCTGGAATGTGAAGCAGCTGGGAGCTGGAGCGTAGGGATGGGACAGCAGTCCCAGGGGGAGGTCTGCTGTTGACTGCTGGGAGACGGCCTGAGGGGGTGTGAGGGAGGAGATCATGGTGGGGAATGTTTGGAGGAAAGCCAGGCAGCCATGGAGATGAGGTGATACTGCTGAGTCATGCGCAGAGGTGGAGGCATCACTGTAGCTTTTCTCTCCCCACCAGCACTGGCAGCTGACCAATAGAGAGACCCCAGAGAGGGTGGTCCTTTAAGTGCCTGGTGCCGAAGCAATAGAGAAGAACCCTGGTCAGCCAGGCCCTTTTAGTGCCTGACACACAGAGCAATAGAGAGACCCCAGCCAGGGAGGCCTCTGAGCACCTGCTGCTCCAAGCAGCAGAGAAGGACCAGCCAGGGAGGCACTCTGGGTATCAGCTGCCAGAGGTTAGCAAAAGGCTCTAATAGTGCCATAGCCCCAGCACTCGAGGCAGCTGGAATCCCTCCACACTTGGTACCACCAGGGTCTCTGTGATCCAAGCAGCTGCACCACCTCCACACTCAGTCCTCACTAGGGCAGAGCTGCCAGAGGCTAGGAAAAAATCCTGAAAGCACCGTATCTCCTGTGTCAATGACTGCTGGCTCCCCTGCATACCTGGTGCTTCCAGGGTCCCTGAAAACCAAGCAGTTGCACCACCTCCAACCAGATACTCACTGGGGCCGACCCAAGTCCTCTAGGGGAGCCTCAGCAGTAAACTCCTGTGGATGAGCCACATGCAGAGGTGGGGATAAAGCCACAGCTGAATGCCACGGCAATGTGGCTAACAAAAAGAATCGAAAGCCTTCCCACCAGCTGTACAAGCTGAAAATTAAATCCACGCAGGCAGACTCTGAATCTACAGAATATATAAAAGGACAATGAGAGTTCCCACACACGGAAACAGACACAGTAGCTCTCTCAGCTGCGGACACTGGCGGCAAGAACACACAGGAGTAGGGCCATGGTAAAGTAAGCTGTCCCCACAGCAGGTCCAGAGTCCAGTCCAGTATTAGAAGGCATCTTAGGGAGGTGGCTGCCTTCTAATACTGGACTGGTCTCTGGACCTGCTGTGGGGAAATGGCAACCCACTCCAGTACTCCTGCTTGGAGAATCCCGGGGACGGAGCAGCCTGGTTGGCTGCCATCTATGGGGTCGCACAGAGTCGGACACGACTGGAGTGACTTAGCAGCAGCAGCAGCAGCAAGAAGGAGGTGGAGGTGGACTGTGACGTACAGTGAAGGAAAGGTTGCTGACAGCTGAGACCCAAGAAAAACGTTTCTTTCTATCCTTATATTTTGATTTGTTCTATAGTTGGTTCTGGATTTTCTTCTTCTTTTTTTAATCTGCTGCTGTGGTTATTGATTTTATCATCACTGTTAACTTTAAGCTTCTGAGAACTTTTTAAAAAAAATCACACTTTTAATTTTCTTTATATACTTTTACCACTATGTTGGCTTTTTGCAGTTCTGCGGGGGGTTTTCCTTTAAAATTTTTGTTTTTGCTTTTGTTCTTGTTTCTCTGTTTTTCTTATTGTTCTTTTCGTTCTGTGGTTATACTTTATATGAATCTTTTTTATATACTTCTGTTTAACTTTGCTTTTCTATTGCTTTCTTTTCTTTATTTCACCATGTTCGAGTGTTTGTTTCGTTTTATTTGCTCCGTTTCCCAGTTGGCACTCTGGTCTGGCTTTGTTTCCAGGTTTGCGTTTTGGCTAGCTTTGTCTCTAACTGGCTGATTTCATTTTTGGCTTCCTTTGCTCACCAGGTCACTCTCTTGCACTTTCTTTTCTCACCTTTCTTTTTTTTTTTGGAGTGTTTTGGTATTGTGTGTGTGAGAGAGAGTTCCTTTGTTTTTGTTATTATTTGTCTGATTTCGTATTTACCATTTGTCTGGGATTCATCTTTTATTTCTTGCTGTTTTTGTGTGTTTAATGCCATAACAAATGGATTGTGGAATCTTGGTTCCCTGGCCAGAGACTGGCCCTGTCTTTGGAGTGGGAGAGCTGAGTCCAGGACCCTAGACTGCCAGAGAACTCCTGACCCTAGGGAGTATTAATTAGTGAGAACCCCCATGAAGGCCTCCACCTGTATCAAAGACCTGGCATCACTCAACTGCGGGCAGCACCCAGTGCAGGATGTCTCACCCAAACAACAAGCAAGACAAAACCCAATCATCAGCAGACCCACTTCTCACAGACATCCCCAAAATACCACCTCACACAGCCCTGTCCATCAGAGGAGGAAAAAACTCATCTCCTCCCATCAGAACGCAAGCACAAGTACCACCCAACACAAAGCCTACAGAAACCACTGGACCAAACTAACCCAACAAGAGCAGAACCAAAAGAAAGAGGGAGTACTACCCTAAAGCCTGGGGAAAGGAGACCTCAAACACAGTAAGATAGGGGGAAAAAAAGAAAAGACAGAGAAATATTGAGCAAATGAAGGAGCAAGCTAAAAACTCACAGACCAAATAAATGAAGAGGAAATAAGCAAACTACCTGAAAAAGAATTCAGAATAATGATTGTAAAGATGATCCAAAACCTCAAATATAGAATGGAGAAAATGCAAGAATCAATTAACACATTTAACAAGAATCTAGAAGAAATAAAGAATCAACAAACAGAAACAGCAATACAATTACTGAAATCAAAAATACTTCAGAAGAAATCAATAGCAGATAAACTGAGGCAGAAGAAGGGATAAGTGAACTGGAAGGTAGAATGGTGGAAATAACTGCCAAAGAATGGAATAAAGGAAGAAGAACGAAAAGAATTGAGGATAGTCTCAGAGACCTCTGGGACGATATTAAATGCAACAACATTCAAATTATAGGGTACCCAGAAGAAGAGAAAAAGGAAGAGTCTGAGAAAATATGTGAAGAGATTATAGTCAAAAACTTCCCTAACATGGGAAAGGAAATAGTCAAAGTCCAAGAAGTACAAAGAGTCCCATACAGGATAAAGCCAAGGAGAAACACACTGAGATACATACCAATCAAAATAGCAAAGATTAAACACAAAGAAAGAATATTAAAAGCAGCAAAGGAAAAGCAACAAGTAACATATAAGGGAAAACCCATATGTTTAACAGCTGATCTTTCAGCAGAAACTCTTCTGGAAAAGGGGAAAATCTACAACCAAGATTACTCTACCTGGCAAGGATCTCATTCAAAGGTGATGGAGAAATCAAAAGCTTTACAGACAAGCAAAAGTTAAGAGAATTTAGTACCACCAAACTAGCTTTGCAACAAACATCAAAGATACTTTTATAGGCAGGAACACAAAAGAAGGAAAAGACCTATAAAAACAAACCCAGAACAATTAAGAGAATGCCAATAGGAGCATATGTCTCAATAATTACTTTAAATGTAAATGGATTAAACATTCCAACCAAAAGACACAGACTGGCTGAATGGATACAAAAATGAGACCCATATTTATATATATATGCTATCTACAAGAGACCCACTTCAGACCTAGAGACACATACAGACTGAAAGTGAGAGGATGGAAAAAGATATTCCACCAAATGGAATGGAAATCAAAAGAAAGCCAGAGTAGCAATTCTCATATCAGACAAAATAGACCTGAAGATGAAGAACATTACAAGAGACAAAGAAGGACACTACATAATGATCAAGGGATCGATCCAAGAAGACATAACAATTGTAAATACTTATGCACCCAGCAAAGGAGCATGCCAATACATGAGACATAAAAGGGGAAGTTGACAGAAACAATAATAGTAGGGGACTTTAACACTCCACTTACACAAATGGGCAGGTCATCAAAACAGAAAATTAATAAGGAAACACAAGCCTCAAATGACACATCAGACCAGATGGACCTAATCGATATCTCTAGGACATTCCAACCAAATACCGAACAACACTTTCTTCTCAAGTGCACATGGAACATTCTCCAGGATAGACCACATCCGGGGAAACAAATCAAGCCTCAGTAAATTTAAGAAAATTGAAATTGTATCAAGCATCTTTTCTGACTACAACAGTCAGGCTAAGAGACTAGATATCCGCTAAGGAAAAAAAACTTTAAAAAACATAAACACATGGAGATTAAACAATATGTTTCTAAATAATGAACAGGTTACTGAAGAAATAAAAAGGGAAATCAAAAAATTCCTATAAACAAATGACAGTAAAAACACGACCCAAAGTCTATGGGATGTAGCAAAAGCAGTTCCAAGAGGGAAGTTTATAGAAATACAGTCCTACCTTAAGGAAAAGAAAAATATACAATAGTCACCCTAACTTTATACCTAAAACAACTGGAAAAAGAAGAACAACAGCAACAACAAAAATCCCCAAAGTTAAAAGGAAAGAAATCATGTATATCAGAGCAGAAATAAATGAAAAAGACATGAAGGAAACAATAGCAAAAATTAATAAAACTAAAAGCTGGTTCTTGGAGAAGACAAACAAAAGTGACAAACCATTAGCCAGACTCATCAAGAAAAAAAAGGAGACGAACCAAATCAACAACATTAGAAATAGAAAAGGAGAGGTTAACAGACGATACAGAGACTTCCCTGGTGGCTCAGACGGTTAAGCATCTGTCTACAATGTGGAAGACCCAGGTTCAATCCCTGGGTCGGGAAGATCCCCTGAAGAAGGAAATGGCAATCCACTCCAGTACTATTGCCTGGAAAATCCCATGGACAGAGGAGCCTGGTAGGCTATAGTCCACGGGGTCGCAAAGAGTCGGACACGACTGGGCGACTTCACTTCATCAGCACGGCGGGAAGGGAGACGAATCAAATCAACAACTTTAGAAATAGAAAAGGAGAGGTTAACAGACAATACAGGGATACAAAGGACCATAAGAGAGTATTATGAGCAACTACATGCCAATAAAATGGACAACCTTGAAGAAATGGACAGATTCTTAGAGAAGTTCAACCTTCCAAGACTGAACCAGGAAGAAAGAGAAATTACAAACAAGCCAATCACAAGCACTGAAAACTGTGATTGAGAAAAGTTCTCCCTAAACAAATGCCCGGGGCCAGATGACTTCACAGTTAAAGTCTATCAAACATTTAGAGAAGAGCTAATGACTATCCTTCTGAAACTCTTTCAAAAAATTGAAGAGAAAGGAGCACTTCCAAACTCATTCTATGAGGCTACCATCACTCTGACATCAAAACCAGAAAAACAAAAAAATAAGATTGCAGGCCACAGATGCAAAACACAGGACATACAGAACATGGATGCAAAAATACTCAACAAAATTCTAGCAAACAGAACTCAACAACACATCAAAAAGGTCATACACTACTTACTCCAGGGATGCCAGGATTCTACAACACCTGCAAATCAATCAATGTGCTGCACCATATTAACAAGCTGAAAGATTAAAATCCACATGATAAGCTCAACAGATGCAGAGAAAGCTTTCAACAAAATTCAACACCCACTTATGACAAAAACTTCAAAAAGTAAGCATAGACGGAATCTCAACATAATAAAGGCCATATATGATAAACCCACAGCAAACATTATTCTCAATGGTGAAAAACTGAAAGCACTTGCTCTAAGATCAGGAACAAGGCAAGGACGCCCATTCTTACCACTGTTATTCAACACAGTTTTGGAAGTCCTAACCTTGGTAATCAGAGAGAAAAAGAAATAAAAGGAATCCAGATTGGGAAAGGAGAAGTAAAACTCTCACTATTTGCAGACAACGTGATACTTATACATAGAAAACCCTAAAGATACTACCAGAAAATTACTAGAGCTAATCAGTGAATTTAGTAAAGTCACAGGACACAAAATCAATACACAGAAATCACTTGCATTCTTATACACTCCTATGACAATAGAAAGTCAAAAAAGAGAAATTAAGGAATCAATCCCATTTACCACTGCAAGAAAAGAATAAAGTACCTAGGAATAAAGGTGCACGAGGTGGTAAAAGAGCTATATACAGAAAACTATATAACACTGATGAGAGAAATCAAAGACGACATAAACAGATGGAGAGATACTCCATGTTCCTGGGCTGGAAGAATCAATATTGTGAAAATGGCTATACTACAAAATGCAATTTACAGAATCAGTGCAATCCCTGTCAAATCACCAATGGCATTTTTCACAGAACTAGAACAAACAATTTCACTGTCTGTATGGAAACACAAAAGACCCCAGAATAGCCAAAGCACTCTTGAGGAAGAAGAGTGGAGCTGGAGGAGTCAACCTCCTGACTTCAGACTATACTACAAAGCTACAGTCATCAAGACAGTATGGTACTGGAACAAAACCAGAAACATAGATCAATGGAACAAGACAGAAAGCCCAGAGATAAACCCACGCACCAAAGAATTGATACTTTTGAACTGTGGTGTTGGAGAAGACTCTTGAGAATCCCTTGGAGTGCAAGAAGATCAAAGCAATCAATCCTAAAGGAAATCAACCCTGAATATTCATTGGAAGGACTGATGCTGAAACTGAAACTCCAATACTTTGGCCCCCTGATGCAAAGAACTAACCTACTGGAAAAGACCCTGATGCTGGGAAAGATAGAAGGCAGGAGGTGAAGGGGATGACAGAGGACGAGATGGTTGGGTGGCATCACCTACTCAATGGACATGAGTTTGAGCAAGCTCTGGGAGTTGGTGAAGGACAGGGAAGCCTGGCATGCTATATTCCATGGGGTTACAAGAAGTCAAACACAACTGAGCCACTGAACAACAACATGAAAAGATGCTCAACATCACTCATTATTAGAGAAATGCAAATCAAAACTACAATGAGATATCACCGCACACTAGTCAGAATGGCCACCATCGAAAACCTACAAAGAAGAAAAGCTAGAGAGGGTGTGAAGAAAAGGCAACCACTGTGCATTGTTGGTGGGAATTTAAATTGATACAGCTGCTATGGAGACCAGTATGGAGAGTCATTAAAAAACCAGAAACAAAACTACCGTATGATCCAACAATCCCACTACTGGGCATACACCCTGAGAAAATCATAATTAAAAAAGACACATGTATCCCAGTGCTCATTGGAGCAAGATTCACAATAGCTAAGACATGGAAGCAACCTAGATGTCTATTGACAGATGACCGGATAAAGAAGCTGTGGTTCGTATATACAATAGAATATTACTCAGCCATAAAAAGGAATGCATTTGAGTCAGCTCTAATGAAGTGGATGAGTCTAGAGCCTACTATACAGGGTGAAGAAAGTCAGGAAAAGGAAAACAAACATTAACATATATGGGCTTCCCTGGTGGCTCAGCTGGTAAAGAATCTACCTGCAATGTGGGAGACCTGGGTTTGATCCCTGGGTTGAGAAGATCCCCTGGAGAAGGGAGCAGCTAGCTACCCACTCCAATATCCTGGCCTGGAGAATTCATTGACACATATATATGGGATCTAGAAAGATGGTGCTGATGGCGCTATTTGCAGGGCAGCAGTGGAGACGCAGACATAGAGAAGAGACTTGTGGACATGGCAGGGACGCGGGGGAGAGGGCGGAACGGATGGAGAAACTAGCATGGAAACGCATGCACCACAATACGTAAAATAGACAGCCAGTGGGAATTTGCTCTATGACTCAGGGAACTTAAACGGGGGCTCTGTGACAACCTAGAGGGGTGGAATGCAGTGGGAGGTGGGAGGGAGGTTCATGAGGGAGGGAACAATGTACACCAAAGGCTGATTCATATGACAGAAACTAATGCAATATTGTAAAGCGATTATCCTTCAATTAAAAATAAATAAATAAATATAATTAGTATATAGGTATAGATTCATGCTGACAACCTAAAGAAAATCAGTCCTGAATATTCATTGAAAGGACCGATGCTTAGAAGAAATGGAGTAGCCATCACTGTCAACAAAAGAGTCCGAAATGCAGTACTTGGGTGCCATCTCAAAAACGACGGAATGATATCTGTTTGTTTCCAAGGCAAACCATTCAATATCACAGTAATCCAAGTTTATGCCCCCACCAGAAATGCTGAATAAGCTGAAGTTGAACAGTTCTATGAAGACCTACAAGACCTTCTAGAACTAACACACAAAAAAAGATGTCCTTTTCATCATAGGGGACTGGAATGCAAAAGTAAGAAGTCAAGAAATACCTGGAGTAACAGGCCAGTTTGGCCTTGGAGTACAGAATGAAGCAGGGAAAAGGTTAATAGACTTTTGCCAAGAGAACATACTGGTCATAGCAAACACCCTCTTCCAACAACACAAGAGATTATTCTATACATAGACATCACCAGATGGTCAATACTGAAATCAGATTGATTATATTCTTTGCAGCCAAAGATGGACAAGCTCTATACAGTCAACAAAAACAAGACCAGGAGCTGACTGTGGCTCAGACCATGAACTCCTTATTGCGAAATTCAGACTTAAATTGAAGAAAGTAGGGAAAAGCACTAGGCCATTCAAGTGTGACCTAAATCAAATCCCTTATACAGTAGAAGTGAGAAATAGATTTAAGGGACTAGATCTGATAGACAGAGTGCCTGATGAACTATGGATGGACGTTTATGACAGGAGGCAGGGATCAAGACCATCCCCAAGGAAAAGAAATGCAAAAAGGCAAAATGATTGTCTGAGGAGGCCTTATAAATTAGCTGTGAAAAGAAGAGAAGTGAAAAGCAAAGGAGAAAAGGAAAGATATAAGCATCTGAATGTAGAGTTCCAAAGAATAGCAAGGAGAGATAAGAAAGCCTTCCTCAGCAATCAATGCAAAGAAATAGAGGAAAACAACAGAATGGGAAAGTCTAGAGATCTTTTCAAGAAAATTAGAGACACTAAGGGAACATTTCATGCAAAGATGGGCTCAATAAAGGACAGAAATGGTATGGACCTAACAGAAGCAGATGATATTAAGAAGAGGTAGCAAGAATACACAGAAGAACTGTACAAAAAAGATCTTCATGACCCAGATAATCACGATGGTGTGATCACCAACTAAAGCCAGACATCCTGGAATGTGAAGTCAAGTGGGCCTTAGGAAGCATCACTACGAACAAAGCTAGTGGAGGTGATGGAATTCCAGTTGAGCTATTTCAGATCCTGAAAGATGATGCTGTGAAAGTGCTGCACTCAATATGCCAGAAAACTTGAAAAACTCAGCAGTGGCCACAGGACTGGAAAATGTCAGTTTTCGTTCCAATCCCAAAGGAAGGCAATGCCAAAGAATGCTCAAACTACCGCACAATTGCACTCATCTCACACGCTAGCAAAGTAATGCTCAAAATTCTCCAAGCCAGGCTTCAGCAATACGTGAACCGTGAACTTCCAGATGTTCATGCTGGTTTTAGAAAAGGCAGAGGAACCAGAGATCAAATTGCCCACATCTGCTGGATCATTGAAAAAGCAAGAGAGTTCCAGAAAAACATCTATTTCTGCTTTATTCACTATGCCAAAGCTTCTGACTGTGTGGACCACAACAAGCTCTGGAACATTCTTAAAGAGATAGGAATACCAGAACACCTGACCTGCCTCTTGAGAAATCTGTATGCAGGTCAGGAAGCAACAGTTAGAACTGGACATGGAACAACAGACTGGTTTCAAATAGGAAAAGAAGTACGTAAAGGCTGTATATTGTTACCCTGCTTATTTAACTTCTATGCAGAGTACATCATGAGAAATGCTGGGCTGGAAGAAGCACAAGCTGGAATCAAGATTGCCAGGAGAAATATCAATCACCTCAGATATACAGATGACACCACCTTGATGGCAGAAAGTGAAGAAGAACTAAAGAGCCTCTTGATGAAAGTGAAAGAGGAGAGTGAAAAAGTTGGCTTAAAACTCAGCATTCAGAAAACAAAGATCATGGCATCTGGTCCCATCACTTCATGGCAAATAAATGGGGAAACAGTGGAAACAGTGGCTGACTTTATCTTGGGGGGGGCTCCAAAATCACTGCAGATGGTGACTGCAGCCATGACATTAAAAGACGCTTACTCCTTGGAAGAAAAGTTATGACCAATCTAGACAGCATATTAAAAAGCAGAGACATTACTTTGCCAACAAAGGTCTGTCTAGTCAAAGCTATGGTTTTTCCAGTAGTCATGTATGGATGTGAGAGTTGGACTATAAAGAAAGCTGAGCATTGAAGCATTGATGCTTTTGAACTGTGGTGTTGGAGAAGACTCTTGAGAGTCCCTTGGACTAAAAGGAGATCCAACCAGTTCATCCTAAAGGAAATCAGTCCTGGGTGTTCATTGGAAGGACTGACGCTGAAGCTGAAACTCCAATACTTTGGCCACCTGATACAAAAAAACTGACTCATTTTAAAAAGACCCTGATACTGAGAAAGATTGAAGGTGGAAGGAGAAGGGGACAACAGAGGATGAGATGGTTGGATGGCATCACCAACTCAATGGACATGAGTTTGATTGAGTAAACTCTGGGAGTTGGTGATGGACAGGGAGGCCTAGAGTGCTACAGTCCATCAGGTCGCAAAGAGTCGGACACGACTGAGTGACTGAACCGAACTGAACTGAACTGATGACAGAAACTAACACAATATTGTAAAGCAATTATCCTTTAATTAAAAATAAATAAATATATAACATACACACACACACACATACAAACACACACACACACACACATACACACACACACACATACACATATACAACTAAAAGTCCCTGGTGGCTCAGGTAGTAAAGAATCTGTCTGAAGTGCAGGAAAGCCGGGTTCGATTGGGAAAATCCCCTGAAGAAGCGAATGGCAACCCACTCCAATATTCTTGCCTGGGAAGACCCATGGACAGAGGAACCTGATGGGCTACAGTGCACGGGGTCGCAAAGAGTCGAACACGACTGAGTGACCCACACTTTCACTTTCATATATATAACTGGAAAAAAAACACTTGAAAGAATAGAATCATGGTTTACTGTGAAACTATACTTCCTTACTTAACCAATGTGATCATAAAATAATTCAAAGGCAAATACAGAAAGTCATAACAGATCACTTAAAATGTAAAGAAACTTACAATCTGTTATCAAAAGTAGCTCAATTTTCCAAGCAAATTTTGTCTTCTTAATAAAGGGAAAACAAATTCTAGCTGAGTACCATCTTATCTTTAATATTAAAATTCATTTATCCATTTAAATGTATTCTAATTTTAGTCAGTCCTGACCATACATAGAATTCCCTTCCAATGATTCTTTTTTTTCTTATAAACCTTGTATACTTTCTATATTCATATTAATTTGTCCCTTATTTTCTTTTTATTTTATTTTATTTTTTATTTTTTTCCTTATTTTCTTTTGCACTTAGAAATGATCAGCTTTAGGACAAAATCACTTTCTTTTAACAAAAAACGTTTCCATTCCCTATACCTTCTTTTTTCTTGCATACAAAAATATTTTCCTTTTTACTTTTTAGTAGTTTTAATTACAGATATTATTTCTAATTCTTAACCTTTAAAAACCTAGTTTCTAACAAAAACTTAAAAGTAAGCAGTTTTTGTCTTTTATGTTAGTATTCTACCCATACTGAGTAGAACTCAGTAGACCTGAGTTTCTCTTCAGATCATATAAACCTTTTGCCTTTCACATGATCATTGCGTAGACTGCAAACTTATAAATACTCTTCATGGTTTCAAAAAACACATGCCTTCTTATAGAAAATATCTCAGTATGGCACCAACATATTTATTAATAGTCCTAACTATCTTTAGCTTTTCTGTAAAAGGAAGCCTACATTCAGTTATTAATATTCCAGTATCTTATTTTTGGGGGGAATGACCTAGATATTTAATAAACTTCCATCAGTTAACTTAATTTAGCAAAACTCTAAAATTTCAAGTTACTAAAAATCTGGAGAGACTGCTTTTAAGCAGACATTCCTAAAACAATTATTTCTAAAGAGTTTACCTAAAAACTCTCATTTCATTTACATTTAATTTGCTTATAAAACTTCATTATATCATGTTATTTTTCTTAATGACAAATTTTTGTAACAGAAATAATAAGATCTCTCACAGATATAGACAACAAACTAGTGGTCACCAGAGGGGAGAGGGGTGGGAGGAGGCAGGGGATTAAGAGGTCCAAGCTACGAAATAAATAAGCTGTAAGGATATATTGAACTGCACAGGGAAAGCAAATATTTTATAATAACTATAAATGGAATATAACCTTAAAATTGCACGCTACTACATTGTATATCTGAAACTTACATTATATCATAAATCAACAATACCTTAATTAAATAAAGAGAAAGCAGAAAGGAATAAGATCTTATTTGACTTTCAGTAAACCTAGGTACAATAAAAGTATTATATTTAATGTTGATGATTCTTAAGACATGTCTAGGAACTTCCCTGTTGGCTAAGAGTCCATGCTCCCAGTGCAGGAGGCCTGGGCTCAATTCCTGGTCAGGGAACTAGATCCCACATGCAAGAACTAAGACCCAGCTCAGCTAAATAAATAAAATAAATATTAAAAAAATAAATAAAGACACGTCTACATTAGTTAAGCCAACAAGCTTAAACTAACTTTAATATCAGGTATCAATTTAATACTGAATATTTCACAAATCATGTGGACTTTAATTAATTCAGGTTAGTTTCTTTTGTATTTCTGAGAATTTAAATAAGTGCTTAATTTCCTTTAAGCCAATGAAATAGTTTACTTACAAATTAACTTCGATAGTACTATCAAAATGTAAAGATATATATTTGTGATGCACACACAGATTTAGAGACAGACACAACCAGAGATCTCATAGCTTCATTTTAAAACTTAGTCAAGAATCAGGTATAATACAAAACTCACCTGTTTATAAATAACTGTTGGAATAAGTTAAGTTTAAAAGGGTCTCTTTTCCCCTTTCCCCTCTCAGTTTCAGGAGTTGGAGATGGTCTAGATAAGAGTAAGATAAAATTTCTTGAGAGCCCTGGTAGAACACTTACATGCAGAGAAGGCATAAGTAGAAAAAAGCAAGTTCCTCCTAAAAGTGCTTGTTCCCTTAGAGTTGGAACACTGAAAAGATGCTTTATTAAGTCAGTAACCCAGTTGGGGGAACCATAAGTAAAGGGGGTCTAATTTTGCAGTATATCCTAAAAGGCTATGTTTAGAAAGTGAACTTTTGTTTCCCGTGTCTGCCAAATAGACACACACACACACACACACACACACACACACACACACACACACACACAAGACTGAAGTCAAGCCAATTCTCAAAGGTTTAAAGCCAAACCAATTCCAAAAGAAACTTTAGGCTTATAATTTAAAAAAAAAAAAAAAGTGTTTTTATTTTGGCTGCACGGGGTGTCCGTGTTGTGCGTGGGCTTTCTTTGCTGTGCGGGGCGGGGGTGGGGGAGGGGCGGGGGTGGGGAGGGGGCGGGGTGGGGGAGGGGCGGGGCGGGGGGAGGGGCGGGGCTACTCTTGGTTCCGCGTGCAGGCTTCTCATTGCGGAGGCTCCTCTGGTTGCGGAGCACAGGCTCCGGGCGTATAGGCTTCAGGAGTTGCAGCCCGCGGGCTCGAGTGCCCACTCCGTAGTTGTGGCACACAGGCTTTGTTACTCCCAGCATATGGAATCTTCCCGGACCAGGGATCGAACCTGTGTCCCCTGCACTGGCAGGCAGGAGGATTCTTTATCCACGGCGCCACCAGAGAAGTCTCAGGTTCACACTTTTATCTAACCCAATTCATCCTTCAGTACCCAGCAATGGACCTAGGAGGGCATCAACTTACAAACATAAAAGTTTTCAGCCCATAGCATTGTGCTGGTTCTTTACCATAGAGGTCTTCCAATCCAAAAACCATTCCTTCATTGCAAGCCTGGACTATTGCCTAGGGTTGCTGATGCTTGGTCAGAAAGGGACTTCCCTGGCTGGATTTCTTGGCCAAAAGAGCCTCAGCTGCTGGCTCTGCTAAGGGAAGCTCCACACTGGCAGAGGGCTGAGACCACAGGCACTAACTTCAGAGGAATCTGGGAGGTCCCTTTATGATAGCCAAATTACAACCTCGCCGAAGGGCTCTGAGCCCACCATTCAGAAAGCCGAACTCTGAAAGCAGACGTTTGCAGCAGACTAAGAGTTTACTGCAGGGCGTCAAACAAGGCAGTGGGGGACAAGCCTCGGATCCACTCCCATGGGTCTTTTGAGTTAAGAGCTTTGTTCGGTTTCTTTTAATTTTTAAAAAATATATTTATTTATTTATTTGGCTGCACGGGGCTTAGTTGCAGCACGTGGGATCTGCGACATTCTTTGTGGCATGCAGGATCTTTGGTTGTGGCGTGTGGGATCCTGACCAAGGACCAAACTCAGGCCCCTCCATTGGGAACAGGGAGTCTTAACCACTGGACCACCCGGGAAGTCTCTAATTTAGGGGTTGTTAAAGGGGAAGGAAACGATTAAGCATCATCTTAGGACATTTCTTAATCATAGTTCGTAGTTTTAGGGGTCAGGATGCCTAAGGGTTATGAGCCTCTGGTCTGGTGACCCATGACCCAGGGCTCTGCTAGCTCATCTTGTCTGGAGAAACAATCTGAGTCTGTACATTAACAATGGTATTGTCAACAGCAATTTTAGTCCTCTAACTCCGGGTGATTAGTGCTTAGTTAGTACAGGATTGAGGTCAGAAGGGATAAGATGAGGAATCCTTTTGGACAGAGAGGACTCAGAATGGGGACTCAGTTTTAGGCAGACTGGCCTCATCAGCCACTGTTTTAGCATACAAGACTAGGAGATCAGTCTGAATTGGTGTTGATAATAATAATAATAATAATAATTATCATTTAATGAGAACTTGGTGTACTAGCTCCTGTATTATGCACTGTCTACAGTTTCTCTCAGTAAGGGAAGAATTATTCCTCCCATTTTAGAGAGGAAACAAACGGAGGCTCCCTTTTTCACAGGTCTTATAGCTTAGACTAGATTCTTCTGACAGCAAGCCTGAGCACACTAGAGCTGTGGCCACCTTCAAGGATGCTGTAAATAAAATTCTGTTTCTGAGTGGGAGGTTGCACTAGATAACTTCACAGAGTCCTTTCAACTTTCAAAGTTCGATTAGCTTCAACTAACACTTTTAAACTCCGAATAAATGTCAGGTTCTATGCAACATTCTCCCCAGGATATGTCTGGCCACTGGTCTAATTTTTAAGATGCTTCTGGGCCATTTCATCTGTTCCTGTCCCTCCTATCCCTCTTGGCACCTTGCAGCAACCGCCTTCTTCACCGTCCATGAAGATGAAAACTCAATTCACCTGGATACTTGATAAAGAAGGCTCTCTGCTACATGTGTGGTAGGGTGGCTGGGTCATCCGAGGGTAGTCCTTGTACCAAGCTGTTTCCCAACCGCCCTGTGCCAATCCCAAAGACAGCCTGCCAACCCACTTCCTACAGTCTGGCCAGCCAGGTGAGGATGTGGACAAGTAGACAAAATCCAGAAGTGGGGGAGGGCCAGTCTCATGCCCTGGAAAAGCCAGAGGAACTGCAAGATATGCTTAATGATCTTGAACAGAGACTTAACTCTGTTGCTCCTGCCTAGCCTTATGAGAATCTAGGAAGCAAAGAACAGAGGGCCCTGGGGACACAGGGTCTCCGTGGTCACGTAGAGGATTCTGCCAAGCATGTAATTAGGCCCAAGTCCCAGGAATTCCCCCTCTAGATTGCTCTAATCAGACCTTTTCTCTTTGTTCATTTTGTAATATGTAAGGTTTTCAATGCTAATAGAAACAGTAACAAAAACAAAATATACACCGTAGGTTTACACACTAAGCAATCTGGGGCGCTGTGACGCACGTGGAAGAACCATGGTGAGGGTGTCTAGCTCTCACTTCACACTGTGTTACATTATCTTGTTTGCTCTCGCTTCGAGTATTCTCGGGATTTAGATCACCTATCCATAGTCCAGGACAAGCCACTGGTTTATTGCTCGTAAACTTCCAAGTGCAGGCAGGAATAAGTGCAGTGCAAACACTTCTCACCAGGAGTCAATCCTCCCACCCAGTGAAGAACAAGCCCCATGACCCTTGCCTTGAACAGCAGCAGTAAACAGGTCATTATCAATGGTTTCCGTTGGGAGCCCCAAGGAGGGACCCTAGGAAAGTCAGAGAAAGCTTCCTGGAGAGGGTGACGCTTGAAGCAAAAGAGTAGGTTTCAAGCAAGAATCTGAGAACTCTTCACTCTTTTTGCCAGGTCACTTTTTTCGTATTTTGAGGTCTCAAACTGCTTTCCAAAGCTTGTGAGAAACAGGGGTAGTTTCTTTCCAGTTTATGAGGAGGTTAATCAGAGAATGGCTCTGGGACTACCCAAGGTTTTCTTTCAAATTTAAGAATGACCACAGGGTAACTAGATAGGGCAAGACATTTGAATACACAGCACAAAAGACAGACTCTGCCCTTGGGAAACTCGGTATTACTAGGAGTTAAGATATGTAAATTAAAATTAAAAAAATAATCAAAAAGGTGTTATGTAAATAATTCAATTCACAGCTATGTATCCAGGGCTTGTTATCTGCAAGGTGCTCTGTGAGGCATAAGGCAAGGGTGCTGTTGTTCACTCACTCAGTCATGTCCTACTCTGAGACCTCATGGACTGCAGCATGCCAGGCTTCACTGTCCTTCACCATCTCCCAGAGCTTGCTCAAACTCATGTCCATTGTGTCGGTGATGCCACGCAACCATCTCAACTCTGTTGCCCTCTTCTCCTCCTGCCTTCAATCTTTCCCAGCATCAGGGTCTTTTCTAATGAGCCAGTGCTTTGCATCAGGTGGCCAAAGTATTGGAACTTCAGCTTCAGCATCAGTCCTTCCAGTGAATATTCAGGGTTGATTTCCTTTAGGATTGACTGGTTTGATCTCCTTGCAGTCCAAGAGTCTTCTCCAACACCACAGTTCAAAAGCATCAATTCTTCAGCAGTCAGCCTTCTTCAAGGACCAACTCTCACATCCGTACGTGACTACTGGAAAAGTCAAACCTTTGACTAGACGGAACTTTGTTGGCAAAGTAACGTCTCTGTTTTTTAATATGCTGTCTAGGTTGATCATAGCTTTTCTTCCAAGGAGCAAGAGTCTTTTAATTTCATGGCTGCAATCACCATCTGCAGCAATTTTGGAACCCAAGAAAATAAAGTCTGTCACTGTTTCCACTGTTTCCCCATCTATTTGCCATGAAGTGATGGGACCAGATGCCATGATCTTAGCTTTCTGAATGTTGAGTTTTAAGCCAGCTTTTGCCACTCTCCTCTTCCATCAAGAGGCTCTTTAGTTCTTCTTCACTTTCTGCCATAAGGGTGGTGTCATCTGCATAGCTGAGGTTACTGATAATTCTCCCAGCAATCTTGATTCCAGGTTGTGCTTCAGGCAGCTTGGCATTTTGCACGATGAACTCTGCATAGAAGTAAAATAAGCAGGGTGACTAACAAAGGTCTGTCTAGTCAAAGCTGTGGTTTTTCCAGTAGTCATGTATGGATGTGAGAGTTGAACCATAAAGAAAGCTGATGCTTTTGAACTGTGGCGTTAGAGAAGACTCATAAGAGTCCCTTGGACTGCAAGGAGATCCAATCAGTCAATCCTAAAGGAAATCATTCCTGAATATTCTTTGGAAGGACTGATGCTGAAGCTGAAATTCCAAAACTTTGGTCACCTGATTCGAAGGACTGACTCATTTGAAAAGATCCTGATGCTGGGAAAGATTGAAGGTAGGAAGTGAAGAGGATGACAGAGGATGAGATGGTTTGAGCAAGCTCCAGGAGTTGGTGATGTACTGGGAAGCCTGGTGTGCTGCAGTCCATGGGGTCGCAGAGTCAGACACGGCTGAGTGACTGGACTGAATTGAACTGAACTGAAGCAATAATACAATATACAGCCTTGATGTACTCCTTTCTCAATTTTGAACCAGTCTGTTGTTCCATGTCTGGTTCTAACTGTTGCTTCTTGACCTACATACAGGTTTTGCAGGAGGCAGGTAAGGTGGTTTGGTATTCCTATCTCTTTAAGAATTTTCCACAGTTTGTTGTGATCCACATAGTCAAAGACTTTAGTGTAATCAATGAAGCAGAAGTAGATGTTTTTCTGGAATTCTCTTGCTTTTCTATGGTCCAACGGATGTTGGAAATTTGCTCTCTGGGGATCAGTGACCCCACAAGAGACTGAGGCAGACTTACCTCTGAGTGTCCAGAATCTCTGATGGAGATGCGGGTTGACTGTGGCCTTCCGTGAGGTCAGAGCACTGACTTACAGCAGTCCTGGGAGGCTCAGTGTGCTGGCATAAGCCCTTTGGAAGGAGGTCGCCATTATTGCCATAACCTCCACTGAGGTTTGGCCTCAGATCAAACTACAGGGAGGGAACACAGCCCCACCCATCAGCAGAAAATTGGATTAAAGATTTACTGAGCTTGTCCTTGCCCACCAGAGCAAGACCCAGTTTTCCCAGCAGCCGGTCCCTCCCATCAGGAAGGGTCCACAAGCCTCTTATCCTCATCCATCAGAGGGCAGACAGAATGAAAACCACAATCACAGGAAACTAACCAATCTGATCACATGGACCACAGCCTCACCTAACTCAATGAAACTATGAACCGTGCCGTGTAGGGCCACCCAAGACAGACAGGTCACGGTGGAGAGTTCTGACAAAACGTGGTCCACGGGAGAACGGAATGGCAAACCACTTCAGCTTTCTTGCCTTGAGAACCCCATGGCTAGTATGAAAAGGCAGAAAGATATGACACTGAAGGATGAACTCCCCAAGTCAGTAGGTGCCCAATATACTACTGGAGAAAAGCAGAGAAATAGCTCCAGAAGGAATGAAGAGGCTGGGCCAAAGAGGAAACAACGCCCAGTTGTGGATGTGTCTGGTGGTGAAAGTAAAGTCCAGTGCTGTAAAGAACAATACTGAATAGGAACCTGGAATGTTAGGTCCATGAATCAAGATAAATTGGAAGTGGTCAAACAGGAAATAGCAAGAGTGAACATCGATATTTTAGGAATCAGTGAACTAAAATGGACTGGAATGGGCGAATTTAATTCAGATGACCATATATCTACGACTGTGGGCAAGAATCCCTTAGAAGAAATGGAGTAGCCCTCATAGTCAACCAAAGAGTCTGAAATGCAGTACTTGGGTGCAATCTCAAAAATGACAATGATCTCTGTTTGTTTCCAAGGCAAACCATTCAATATCACAGGAATCCAAGTCTATGCCCCAACCACTAACGCTGAAGAAGTTGAAGTTGAACAGTTTTATGAAGACCTACAAGACCTTCTAGAACTAACACCAAAAAAAGATGTCCTTTTCATCATAGAGGACTGGAATGCAAAAGTAGGAAGTCAAGAAATACCTGGAGTAACAGGCAAGTTTGGCCTTGGAGTACAAAATGAAGCAGGGAAAAAGCTAACAGACTTTTGCCAAGAGAACGCACTGGTCATAGCAAACACCCTTTTCCAACAACACAAGCCACAACCCAACACATGGATATCACCAGATGGCTAACACCGAAATTGGATTGACTCTATTCTTTGCAGCCAAAGATGGAGAAGCTCTATACAGTCAGCAGAAACAAGACCAGGAGCTGACTGTGGCTCAGATCATGAACTCCTTATTGCCAAATTCAGACTTAAATTGAAGAAAGTAGGGAAAACCACTAGGCCATTCAGGTATGATCTAAATCAAATCCCTTATGATTATACATCTTAGAGTGCGAAGTCAAGTGGGCCTTAGGAAGCATCACTGCCAACAAAGCTAGTGAAGGTGATGGAATTCCAGATGAGCTATTTCAAATCCTAAAAGATGATACTGTGAAAGTGCTGCACTCAATATGCCAGCAAATTTGGAAAACTCAGCAGTGGCCACAGAACTTGCAAAGGTCAGTTTTCACTCCAACCCCAAAGAAGGCAAAGATGGGGAGTTAGAAATAGAGGCAAATATAGTTGCAGTCCTTAAGAACTCACTGTTTAATTGGCCGCAGGAGAGGCAGGGTGGCAGGAACAGGAAGCTACCACGTGGTGAAATATAACAGCTGCCATTACAAAGACTGCAGGGCAAAAGGAGTGGAGGGGGCTTGCTGGGACTTGGGAGCTAGAGAGATATTTTTCTGAGAAAGCTTCCTGGAGGAGGTAGACAATGTGATGGTGCTGGAAAACAGAGGAGACAGAGAAAGAGAAGAAAGAGCACATAAGCAAAACTTTTTCACTTGCTTGCCCTTCCAGAACCAGTTTAGTAATCACCTGTTCCATGAAGCCTTCCCAGGCTGCCCCCTCCCCCAGGCTCTCAAAGCCTCCTATTACAGAGTGTACATCATTGTTTCCTTGCCTGTTTGTCTCCTCTCAAGGGCCTCACACCTAAGGAAGGAAGAAAGTAAGGAAGGAAAGAAGGCAGGCAGAAAGATTTGACTGTAAGGTGGCTGGGTGCTGCATTCAAGGTGGGGTATAATATTTATATGTTCACAACTGTGTAACCAACCCCCAGATCAAGTTATAGAAAGCTTCTAGCATTCCAGACACTGTGGACTTCCTCACTGTACCAGAGTCACTGTCAAGAGCTGAACCAGTAGGATGATATATCTGGGAAGTACCATCTAAGAGAATTATGAAAGAATTTCAAGCATTTGGGCTGGAGAAGCCAAGTGTGGGGGTGAGGTCATTATGTGTGTGAAGGACTAGCGTGCACAAAGCAATTAGACTTGTCCTGTGGGTGGCAGTGGGGAGCCACAGGGAGAAGCATTTTAGTTCAGCATAAAACCTTTCCTACAACCACAGCTGATTCTAATTGAAAGCAGCCCCCCAGAAATGATAAGTGAGGGCCCTGTCACTAAGAGGCATCAGTCAAGCACTGTACTGATGAGCGTTTATCAGCAGTGGGAACAG
Organism: Capra hircus; assembly: GCF_001704415.2. Classification (NCBI taxonomy): domain Eukaryota; kingdom Metazoa; phylum Chordata; class Mammalia; order Artiodactyla; family Bovidae; genus Capra; species Capra hircus. The sequence continues at coordinate 2,740,209 of NC_030823.1, forward strand.
GGGACTCAACTGGAGATACTTCCTTCCAACTCTGAGCTTCTGGAATTCTTTGAGAGTGGCAGAGAGGACTCTATTTTTCTCCCCCCTCCCCGGAGGATAACATTTTACTTAACTGCAAGTACTGTGCAGGCCCAACATAATCACTACTGAACAAGTAACTGTCATCAACTGTAGACCAACCAAGCCAGAGGGACCCTGGGGCTCCCCACCCCGGTGCCCACAAACTGGGAGGACGGAGCAGATGCTAGGGTGCCCCAGTGAGAGGGGACAGGCACCTGCAAGAGAAGCTGGTTGCCTCCACCACATGCCAAACGATCATGGGGACACCCACCCCCTTATCTCCTCAGCCCTTTCAGCCTTGGTCCCCCTTGGGGGGCGAGTGGTCATGACGTCATGGCTTCCGCCACTACCAGAGCGTGACCTGAGGGGCCTTTCTGCTCTGCCCCAGAGGTCAGTGCAGGACGGGTGCCTGGCTCCCTCATGAGCAGGACCACACAGGACCCAACAGCCACGTGGCCACCTGGGGGGAGGAACAGCCTGTGTCAACTGCAGGCTCCTGGAAGGACTCCCAGTCTGGAGTTTAACACCCTCCCACTCCACCCCCCAGCCAGCTCTTCTTCCAGTGAAGAAAAAAAAAGCATTTTTCCCCAAAACTCTTTTCTTCTTTCCCTCAAGGACGATTTTAGAATTCCTCCAAGTCACTACCCTGCTCTTCCCACCCTCCTCTCGCCCCCTTCTCAATAAGAAGGAGAGAGATGTGTGCGGAAGAACACCTCCGTGTTCCTCCATCCCACCTGGACTGGGCACCAAGGAGATGTGTCTCAGGCCCTTCTGCTGAGCTTAGAGCGATCTTTGGGGTGAAAGCCAGGAATACTCTAACGAGAAAAAACGTATGCAGGAGATTTTGCCTTCTATTCCAGGGGGAGACCGGGCGCTGTCGGACGCCCGAAGTCCATCAGCGAAGCCCCTAGTTTAGCGGGGAGGGCTCGGGGTCCCTTCACTATGAAAGCACAGCCCAGAACGCTGTCTGAGGGGGGCTAGCAGCTCCAGCCTCAGAGAAGCGCCGGAAGACCCCGCTCCCCAGCCTCCAGGCGTCCTTACTGGACGTCGCAGGCTCTCAGTTTGCCGAGCTCGCCAATGGGCGTGCAGGGCCCTCCGACCCTGGGGGGCCGGATAGGGAGACTGGAAAGACACGGAGCTGGGTGGGAGACGGGGTGGGGTGACAAGTGGCTCCCGGAGGATCTCCCGTAGCCGGGGGCGAGCGGAAACCTGGGTGTGGTGAGGAGGCGAGACCCGCGCCCGGCACCGCGCGGGGAAAGCGCGGGCCCGGACGCGGTGCCCACGGCAGGCGCGGCGCCCCGGGCGCTCCCTGGGCCCGAGGGCGGGGCCCCTCGCCGGGCGGCCCCTCCCCGCCCGCCCCCGCCCCTCCCCCGGCCCCGGGCTCCCCGGCCCGGCTGGCCCTCCCGCCGGCGGGCGGGCGGGCGAAGCGGCACTCGGGCACCGCGCGCGCCCGCACCAGTAGCCGCGAGCCCGCCGGCCGGGGCCATGGGCTGCGACGTCCGGGTGTCGGGGCTGCTCCGCCGCAACCTGCAGCCCACGCTCACCTACTGGAGCGTCTTCTTCAGCTTCGGCCTGTGCATCGCCTTCCTGGGGCCGACGCTGCTGGACCTGCGCTGCCAGACGCGCAGCTCGCTGCCCGAGATCTCCTGGGTCCTCTTCTCGCAGCAGCTCTGCCTCCTGCTGGGCAGCGCCCTCGGGGGCGTCTTCAAGCGGACGTGAGTGCCAGCCCCCGGCCCTTCCTGTCGCCCTCGTTCTGCCCCCCGCGGGGCTCGCGCCGGGGGTCGCCCCTGCCTCCGGAAGGCCGCGATCACCCCTCCCCGCCCTGCCAGCCGTGCCCTGCCTTAGCCGGAGGGCTGCCTCCCGACCCACCCCCTCCCCAGCTCTCTCCCCAAAACTCTCTCCGGAGACTGAAGGTGACTTCTGGATTATTTATTTGCCCTTACTCATAGACCCAGCCCTCATGCTGCTTATCCCACCCCAACCCCCTAGGGAGAGTGGCAGCGAGCTCCCAGAGGCTGCGGGGTCGCCTCTGGCACAACCCGTTTGAGGTCTGTCCGTAGCCCCTGCCGCTGGGGGCGGAATTGGAAGTGAGGTGGCAGGAGACGGAGTGGACCTCAGGGGCTGTGCTCGATGCCAGGGCTGGCTGCAGCCGGACAGAGTGCCCTGGGGCAGCTCCACTCAGATCCTCAGCTCCAGAGCAGCCAACAAAGGGTGTCCCTTCCCTGGTGACCACAGGGCTGGTGGGTCCTGTGTGGTCCTGCTCCTGGGGGCGCCAGGGTTCCTGCGTTGGCCCCTGCAGGCAGCACCCTTCCGCCTCTGAGACAAGCAGGACCTTAGCGCTGTGTTCACCGAAGGGGGAGGTGCACGGTGACCCACCCATAGCTTAGTGAGGTGACCCTCCACCTCTGGCCTGGGGTCTCCCTCTGCTTCTCCCACCCCATGTTATTCCTGCCCAGTGTCTGCCCCAGGGCAGGGCTCTGGGCTCTGTCTGGCATGGCCCCCAGAGGCTCCCCTTTGCCTACCATTGCAGAGCCTCGTTCTCCAGGCTTGAATTTGACAGGGCCACCTCCATGCAGCCCTTTGGAAAGGCGGCAGGATCCACTCTCCTGGGGCACGGGGGAGAGGAGACTCAAAGCAGGGGCTGGATGACTTGCGAGCCAGAGGCTGCTGGAGGCGTCCCTAGTCCTGGCTTCTGGCTGGGTGGTTTCCTGGACTGCATGGCCTGAGACAAGCAGAAGCCTGGGAACCAAGCCACAGTGGAAGCCTCTGGGGGCATGTGGGGGTGGGATTCTGGGCAGAAGCTCTGCCCTTCCGCTCACTGCTAGAAGTGTCTGTGAGGCGGGTCCCCTAGAGCTGATGGAGAGGAGTACAGTGTCCATAAAGTGGGAGACCTCACTTTATGCCGCCCAGCTGACCAAGCATGATTGATTCACGAGTGATTATCCCCACGGCCAAAATCCTCCTGTAAACCAAAGAAGTCTCCTCTTAAGAAGCAAGTATCCTTATGGACACTAGTGTTTCTGTGGGTTTTGTACAAGAGTGGATGCGTGGAGAACTCAGAAAATCTTGAGAAAAAGCTTAAGATTCTTTCTGGTTCTGCCTACGGGTTTCTTTAGAAATCATTCAGGGTATTTTTCTGTTTTTGTTTTTAAGTATTTTGACTTACCAAAGCTCCCTTACCTGGAACTTTTTAGAAACCTGTGTAGGGCAAAGAACAGGAAAGGGAATGAGGATCATTCTAAACGGCAGGTTGGCATGCCAGGATTTGTGAGAACAGCAAAGATACACACCCAACTGGGCCAGCTCTTCCTTACCTACTCAGGACCTCCCTCAGGGCTCCTTACTCAATGAGGGGCTCTAAACAGGCAGTGGGAAGGGTCTTGGCACAGGAAACTGGCTCAGGGAAAAGGAGAATGATCATGGTAACAATAATAGCTTGCTTTTTTGAGCATTTAGGCCATGCCACACACTGTTCTTACTTGGGCTTCTGAGGTGGCGCAGTGGCAAAGAATCCACCTGCCAGTGATGGCATGCGGGAGACACAGTTTCGGTACCTGGGTGGGGAAGATCCCCTGGAGAAGGAAATGGCAATCCGGTCCAGTATTTTGCCAGGAATTTTCCTTGGACAGAGGAGCCTGACAGGGTCTCAAAGAGTCAGACATGGCTGAGCACACAAGCCTATACTTCTTTCTTAGTAACGTTCTTGTATCAACTTTAACCTTCATGACAATCGGTAGATAAGGTCTATTATCTCCATTTTGTGCAGAAGGAGGCCAAATCACAACGAGCTTAAGAAATTTGCCCCAGTTCACAGAGCTATTAAGCTGGCCAGGATATGAACCCACACATTTGTATCTAGAACCAGATAGTTTGGAAATGCCTCTTGCTTTTTCATAAAAAAGCAAGCTGACTCATAGTAGTCAGCTTCAGCTCTGCAGGGTACAAGTTATACCGTATACTCTCCAGGCAGAGGCATACGGTCCATGCTCATGGGCTGAGGATTTTTAAGCGGACACTCCCGGGGAGGACACTGTGGGCTTCTGGGGCCTCCTGCTGGGACGTGAGGGGTGGGGGTCGGGTAGGGCACGGGGAATGTGTCCCACCTGTGATTCAGGTTAAAATTGTGAACCTCAGTCCTCCTATGACAAGACGACATGTCCTAATCCTATCCCTTGGTTAAGAGCAAAGTAGACGTCAGTGGAAGTAGAGGGAGGTCACAGGAGTGGCTTGTGCACAGACAGGAGTCATCACCTACCTAGAGCTGGACAGCTCACCACAGTCCTCCATCCTCAAAGCAAACAGAACCTCTGCCAGCCTGAAATCGGCCTCTCAGCCTCGACTCCTGAGCTCGGGCCTCACCGCGAGCTAAAATGCTAATACCACCGCTGCTGGTGCTTTTCAGCTTAAGTGATTACTGCAAGTGTGCTTCGAGTTCTGCAGTGGGGGGTTGGCGTGACAAACTGGGACGGGAGGGCCAGCTGTTGCGAGGGAGCGGGGAGAGTGTGGGATGGCACACGCCAGGGAGGGGACAGTCAGAGCAGCGCCCGTTCTCAGGGCTCCTGCTCCGGTCCTGCCCAGTCCTTGGCCTGCACCGAGGAGCAGGGCTGAATCGGCTTTCTGGTTGCCTCCACGGGGACGTGCTCTGGAGGGACTGGGTGTGGAGAGCCTCAACATCAGCCTGGGCGCAGAGGAGGGCAGGAGCCCTCTTCTGGGGGAGGCAGGGGACCAGCTCTCCCTCTCTTCTGACACCGTCGGAGAGCTCAAAGGAGGCACTACATGTAGGCCGAGAGGGGAGAAGGGTATGTTTAGGGCTAGAAGAAGCTGGACACGACCTTCCTTAGAAAAATGTTATCAAGAGCAGGAAACTTTTCAGAAAAAAGCCCAAAGCCACCTAGCTGGCAGGGTGTGTAGATATGTGCTTTGTCAGACTGGAAGAAGGGGTGGGTATTTAGACAAAAGGTTGGGGTTTTGTTCCTGGTTTCACGGGGACCTGTCTTACAACTCTGGGCAGTTTGGGAGACCCCTTGATCTCAAAGATATCAGGGCAGATAAATGACTTTCAGAGCCTCCCCAACCTTTCCCCAGCCTTGCCTGGGTGTTTCCTCTGTGTGTGTGCTCTTAATTAAAGGCTTGAGCCCATCTTCTCTTTGCTCTATTAACTATCTTTTTCTCTACCTTTCTTTTTTTCCCTCAATTTCTTACAAGTCCCACCTTCCCAAGACCCACCTCTGACTCTCCCCTGCCCACTGCATGGAACCCGCTGTCCGTGGACATTTCCCCAGGCCACTCTCTGACCTACTTCCCCAGGATGCTGGCTCCCCGTGGTCTTGGGAAAGGGAAAGTGAAAGTGAAGTCGCTCAGTCGTGTCTGACTCTTTGCGCCCCCATGGACTGTAGCCTACCAAGCTTCTCCGTCCATGGGATTCTCCAGGCAAGAATACTGGAGTGGGTTACCATTTCCTTCTCCAGGGGATCTGGGCTTCCCTGGTGGCTCAGAGGTGGTCTTGGGAACACAGTGCGAAAGCCAGTTCCCTTCTATGAGCCAGACCCGGGTTGGTCTCCCATCTAGAAAGCCTCCTCCTCTCCCGCCAGCAGCTTGTCCACCTTCCAGCGTGCAGCAGACCTGGGCTTTAAAAATCTGTCTCCACGGGAGATAGCGTCTGGCCCAACAGTTTCACTCCTAGGTATTTTCTTCAAAGAACTGAAAACATGTCCACACGAAAACTGGTACATGAGTGTTCATAGCAGCATTATATAGCATCATAGCAGCTGTTCATAACAGCCAAATGTTTATCCGCAGATGGATGGGCAAACAAAATGTGGTCTGTCCACACAACGGAATATGATTCAGTCATAAAAAGGCACGAAGTCCTGACTCTTCCTATAAATGGGTGATCTTTGACAACGTTATGCTAAGTGAAAGAGGCCGGTCACAGGAGACCACGCACTCTTATGGTGCCATTTTCATGAAAGTCCAGAGTTGGGAAAATCTCTAGAGACAGAAAGTAAATGAGTAGTTTCTTAGGGCTAAGGGTTCGTGCAGAGAGGAACGGGGAGTGACTGCTAATGGGTGAAGGGTTTCTTTTGGGGGTGATATAAATGCTCATAGATCATGGTGATGAGTTCATAACTCTGAATAAATTTTTGAAAAAACATGTAATTGTGTGCTTTGAATAGATAGTTTATGGCATGTAAATTATATCTCAATTTTTTTTAATTAAAAAAATCTCAAAACCCATCCTACCCTTTAATTCAGTAATTTAACAAATATCTCTTGAGCCAGACCCTGTTTTCAGGGTGAATATGACACAGGTCTCTGCTCCTAAGGTGCTTATATTCTGGAGGACGATTTTAGTGAGATGAAGGAAATAAAGCAAGGTAAGGATGTGGAGTTACAGAGTTGGGGTTACTTTAGCTCTGTGGGGAAGACCTCTCCGTGCTGACACTTGACTGCAGGAGAGAGCCGTGCAAGCAAAGGGTGTGGGGAGAGGCGTTTCAGGCAGACAGGGCTACAAGTTTAACTGGTGTGCAGGGGGCACTCTGTGTGGGCCCAGCACCTGCCGGGCCAGGGGACGTCGTCATGCGAGGCTGCTGCCATGATCTGGGTCTAATAGGGCAGCCGCCTTTGGCTGAGATCCCTCCCAAGTCAGGCTCCCTTGTTCTTCCTTCAGGGTCCCCTCAGCAGACGGTATCAAACAGGCTGGGGTGTGAGTGTGGGGGCGACCCCGCTGGAGGGCTTTCCCTTGCTACTCCTACTGGGTGTCAGCCCTCCCTTTTCTCCTGGGCTGGACCAGAGTCTGCAGCCCACCCTTGCCCCTGTGGGGTGGAGAAGGTCTGGATGCCTCTGACGCCTCCTGGGTCTGCCTTCTGCCCCTTGCCCTTCAGGGAGGAGCTTGTCCAAGGTGGACAGAGGGACTCCCTTGCGGTAGAACTGTGAGGGGAATGAGGCCGCATTCTTCCCCACACCCTGGCAGTCTTGGGTGGGACCCTGGCTGACATCTGCCTGTTCAAGCCCTTCCCCTGTTTCGGAGCCAGGCAGCCCCACCTCTTATCACAGAACCAGAAAAGCCAGCGCGGGCGTGTGGGGGTCACAGGTGCCCTCTGGGCAAGGCCGAGCCCCGGGCTGAGCAGTCAGCCGTGCTCAAGGTCACGTGGCCAAGGTGGGTGGCAGCTCAGCACTGCCCGCGGAGAGGGCCTGGCTCTGCTCCTGCCCCTGTCTGCACCTCCTGTGTGGGGCCGTTAATAAGTAACTTGGACATTTCCCCGGCTTCCTGATGAAGGGCTCCCCAGACTGTCTTGGGGGACCAGGGCCCTTCTTTCCACCAGCCTACACTGGCTTCAGAACCCCAACGAGGGAGGGACAGGCAGTGATACCACACTGGCCTTCTCCCAGGTTGCGGTCAGAAGCTGGGTCCCCGCGGGGCCTGTCTCACACCTGTCTCTCGTCTGGGCCCGCCTCCCGATGTGTAAAATGAGGGTAGGGCTCTTCGGTCCTTGGTGCCACTCTGGTAGTTTCCCGGCCAGCCTCACAGGATCGCCCCAGAGGGCTTGGCAGCGAGAACCAGGTGCGGGGCCAGGGGTCAGGCAAGAGCTGGCTCCAGGCCTCTGACCCTGAATGCTGAGCGGGCCAGTGTGTCCCCCTGGAGCAGCCTGGGCCCTGCAGGTGAGCTGCAGATGGCGGAGCGAGGGAGGTGGACAGCTAAGCAGAGGGGGACAAGCGGACATCTCACTCCCTCCGCACAGGAGCCTTGCAAGGCAGTGCTCACCATCCTCGATGTACAGCAGAGAAACTGAGGCTCAGAAGGGCTAAGTGTAAATGCCTTGTCCCGAGCCACTCCCTGGGAACTAGCAAAGGTGGGTCTAGGACCAGTCTTCTGATTACAAACACATCCGTGCTGCCAAAGTGGCAGTGACCTTGAAGAAAAGTGCAAAGTGTTAGTCGCTCAGTCATGTCTTACTCTTTGCAACCCCATGGACTGTAGCCCGCCAGGCTCCGCTATCCATGGAATTCTTCAGGCAAGAATCCTGGAGTGGGTTGCCACTCCCTTCTTGAGGGATCAAACGCAGGTGTCATGCATTGCAGGCAGATTCTTTACTGTCTGAGCCACCAGGGAATGACATTGCTATTCTGTGATTTTCAACTACCCACATTCTTGGAAGGGACCCTTGACCAAATCATTGTGACCAGGCCAATTAGTGTATCTCAGTCTGGCTCTAGGATGTCTCTAGGACTCCTTTTTTCTTGATAACAACATTACCATCCTAAAGAAATTAGTTCAGGGTGATTTTTAAAAATGACTGGGCACAGCCCCACCAAAACAGCTGGGGAGGGTAAGCAGCCTGGGATGCAAACCCAATGTTCGTTGAGTTGCAGCTGTCCCCATTTCCTGGGAACTGGTCTTCACCCCTGGCTGCCCCCACCCCACCCCAGGGTACCCCAGGAACCCAGCTGGCAGGCTGCAAGCCCAAACCATGGCCTGAGGTTGGCAGGAGCTGGCCAGGCTTGGCCCGGGGTTAGCAGAAGGGACTTCCCAGGCCAGTCTACCTCCAGCCTTTCCTTTCCTCGAGTTCTCTTTCCATCCCTTTCTCCTGTCTGTCCCTGGGCCTGGGAACAAAAGGCCCCCCTCTGGAAACTGAGTGGCCCTCTCTAGAACAGCAAATCGAGAGGGTGCCCGCTGGGGAGAGGAGAGGCCTGGCAGGGCTGCCCACTGGCCCCCAGCCCTTCTGAGCCCCAACCCTGTCTCCCGAGCCGCTTGCTGTTTCACTCCGCACCTTCGGGCCACCTGGCCCACTAGACTGTTTACCTCTGTGTCCTTCTCTGTGTCACCATACCATCAGCCTGCTCACCGTCTCTGATCCCTTTGTCCAGGCCGTGCTGCGTGGGGTGATAAGACAGGCCTTCCTCAAGCATTCCCATCTCACTGGCAATATTTAGCAACCCCAGATCAAACGCCTCAGGGATGGGGTCCAGGCACAGTCCAGCAGTGGGTCCCGCAAAGAGCAGAAGGCAGCAGTGTCCTTAGGAAGCTTGCGATGGAGCCAGCGTTATTGGGAAGCAGTTGGAGCTCCCGGAACACAAGCAGAGAGTCCACTCGTTTCTAGCGACTTCGGCCGTTTGCTGCGCCTCCTAAGTCCAAGGCTCTGCAGAACCTGGCCTCACGCTCTCCTCTCAGCCTGGCGGGGTCTGTGGCCCAGCACCTGCCTTTTTACGCACACACGTGTGTGTGCACACGCCTCCATGGGAAAGCAGCATGGCGTAGAGAACAAGTCAGCAGCCCTGGGGGGCGGTCTGGGATCTGTCCACTGCTCTCTTAGCCCTTCTCCTGGCCGTCTCTGATCCCTCTCTGACCTCCGTTTCCTGTGAGTCACACGAGGCCCAGTTGCAGGGCCTAGCTCACAGCTTTGTCGTGTGCACCAAGCGTCGTGGACGCTGGGAAGAAGTGTCCTTGTTCCCATGCCCACCTAACGTCAGTTCTCCCTTCTCTCCCCACACTTTCCCACGCTCCCGCCCCTCTCAGCTCACCGCCCCCACGTCAGGTGCCCCCAGGACGGTACTACTGGCTACTTAACCACTCTCATCCAGGTTTTTCAGGACAGGAATGATAGTGTTTTTCCGGAGAGCTTTAGGAGTAATCCTTTAGGGTCCTACTCCACCTTTTTGTACTCGGAGCATCTGTGCTTTACCAGAAAGTGGTGAGTGAGGAAGTCGCAATGCCAGGCCATGGAGTAGCTCAGAGGGGAGACCTCGAGGAGGAGATGGGGACCCTCTGCTACCCCGGAAGTCAGGCCACCCCGGAGGCTGCCCAGTCAATCTCGTGCAGGGAAAGGAAGGGGAGAGAGCCGTCTGAGAGGCCTGTCGGCCTGCGAGGTGTGGCCGTCTTCTCGGTGCCAGTACCTGGAGACGACCCACCGGGGAGCAGGAAGCAGAAACGCGTGAAGCTCGGGGAGCAGGCCGGCTGTCTGTGCCGGAGGCCAGGGGTGCGGGCGGAGCAGGACGGGGGCTGGGGTGGGGGCCCGAGTAGGCCTCCCCGCAGCACGACCCCCTCTTACTCCGCTTCTGGCAGCTGAGGCTCCCCTGCCTTCTCACACACAGCTCTGAGCTGGGAGTTGGCAGTGGTCACGATGGGTAGACCAGCCTGCAAACAAGAAAACAAGGAAATAACGATCCGCTACTATCAGCAGAGCCCTTCTGATAACGGATTTAATCAAAGATGGAACGAGATGAAAAGCTGAGCGCCAAAAGGGTCAGAGGCAAGAACTCCTAGGAAAAGACAGTCTGAGGTGTCTCTTGGGGCCTCTCACTGTCGTCAGTGAGCTGGAAATGCTAGTCTTGACGTGTAAATACGCCTGGCCACCCTCCCAGGCCCACCTCCAGCCTCACATATGTGGCACAGCTCCCCGGAGACGCTCAGAACCGGTTCACCCCACACCTTCCCTGGGAGGGATGGAGGTATCTTCACATCATAATTGTTTATCAGCAAACAGTTTAAAGCAAATGATACAAGATCACTTTTATAAGTCCAATAATAGCAGTTATGCCTTGTGAAACATCCCTTACATAGTTCTCACGACCACCCTGTGCGGCAGGGACTGTCACTGGAGGAGACTCAGACATCTTGCCCACAACCTATAGCTATTAAGCGACAGAGCGCCACAGCTCCCTTCACCCTCGGACCAGAGGATGAGAGGAATGTCTCGGCTTCCCTGGGGGCCTACCCAGCGAGTAGATGAGTAGATGGGGCTGAGCGGGTCCTCACGCGAAGGGCTGCAGCCCCGTCCACTGACCTCGCCCCCCACCCTGCAGCCTGGCCCAGTCGCTGTGGGCCCTCTTCACCTCCTCCCTGGCCATCTCCCTGGTGTTCGCCACCATCCCCTTCTGCCGGGACGTGGAGGTGCTGGCCTCCGTCATGGCGCTGGCCGGCCTGGCCATGGGCTGCATCGACACCGTGGCCAACATGCAGCTGGTGAGGATCTACCAGAAGGACTCGGCCGTCTTCCTCCAGGTGAGCCCCCGGCGGGCCTGGGGCTGGGGCGGGGCAGGGCTCAAAGGAGCTTCCTCAGCCCCCTGCCCGGGCCGGGTGTCCCTTCCTCACGGCCAGGACAGTGACCTGGAAAGAGCAGCAGGGTCAGGTTCAGAGTGACCACTTCCAGCTGGGCCATACTGGCTGTTATCTCTGGACTTGGGTGTCTTCATCTCTAAAACAGGGTGATGACCAGTGTGTGCAGAGAGTCACAGGAATCTAAGTGCTAATGAGAAAAGGCTCTTTGTAAATTGGGAAGGGGCGTGATGGAAGGACTTGCTGTTCTCTCGTCTCCTGTGTTTCTTCTTCCATCCTTCTCCCCCCTCTTGCCCGAGACTCTAGTCCAGCCCTTCGCTTTATCAACCCTTCTTCCCTTTGGGGTGTTACCTGGTGGATTCTAGCATGGGGATAGTCCCAGCTGAGGGTTAAGCTTTGGGAAAGAAGGGAGTGAGGGAGGCGTTGGCCACTGTCCCCAAGTTATCTCAGGCAGGAAGGTGGGGACAGGAGCTTCACTCCTCACCCCTTCTGCCTCCCACCCTCTGCTGCATCCAGGCAGGGGCTCCCCAGATGGGGCACATGGTGGGGTCATGCAAAACCTGAGCCATGCCTTCACCACCCCCAATTCTCTTCCCCCCCAGGTTCTCCATTTCTTTGTGGGCTTTGGTGCACTGCTGAGCCCTCTCATCGCTGACCCTTTCCTGTCTGAGGCCAACTGCTTGCCTGCCAACAGCACAGCCAATGCCACCTCCGGCAGCCATCTGTTCCATGCCTCCAGGGTCCTGGGCCGCCAGCACCCTGAGGCCCAGCCTTGGTCCAACCGGACGCTGCCTGGGCTGCCCTCGCAGGATGGGGCAGGGACCCGTGTGTCCTATGCCTTCTGGATTATGGCTCTGATCAACGTGAGTGCCCCTGGGCAGGGCTGGGTGAGGGCTAGTGGACAGTCCCCTACCAGGCCATACGAGCTCCCAGTACAGATTCTTCCGTTTCTGAGAAATGGACTGGGGCTGAGATGTGCCTTCAGGCAGAGGGGAAAGCTGACCCCCAGAGATGGATCCTGACCACAGGGAGTCGCAGGAGGTCACCTCTAAGGCCCTTCAGTTGTGACACCCTGGGACTGAGATTCTCCAAGGAGGTAAAACAGTGAGCAGGTTTAGCGCCATGACATCAGGGCTGACTTCCAAGTCCTCGGAGCTCCCCTAAGGCAACCAGCTCTTCTTCTCCAAGGGCAGGTGAAGTGGACCTCGGGACAGAGCCCTGCAGGACACACCAGGCTCCCCTCTGGGGTCCTCAGTCACTAGTGGGCTTCTCCTGTTCCTGCTGTGAGGTGGGCCCCCATGGAGGCTGGAGGATGGACAAGATGACCTCCAAGGGGCCCTGCATGAGGTGGCTGCCCTGGTGGGGACAGAACGGGGAGACCACCACACGGTGGCCAGGGCAGGTCTCGGGGCCCTCTGCACCCCAGCTCGCATGCTCCTCTGCCAAGTCAGGGCTGACTCGCACCTGGCTGGAAGCCCCCTGGGGCCCTGCAGCCTAGGTTAGCCCAGGCTGGGGCCAGAGCGAGAGGATGGGGAACCCCCGCCAGCTCCTGGCCAGCTTAGGGCTGATGGCTGGGAGCAGCAGGGGCAGGCGCTGGGGTGGGGGTGGTCTGCCCGGCTGTGGGGTGGGGGGTGGAGGTGGAGCAGGCGCTGGGGTGGGGGGGGGTCTGCCTGGCTGTGGGGTGCAGGTGGAGCAGGCGCTGGGGTGGGGGGTGCAGGTGGAGCAGGCGCTGGGGTGGGGGTGGTCCGCCCGATCGTGGGGTGCAGGTGGAGCAGGCGCTGGGGTGGGGGGGGGGGGGGGGGGGGCAGGCGCTGGGGTGGGGGTGGTCTGCCGGCGTGGGGTGCAGGTGGAGCAGGCGCTGGGGTGGGGGTGGTCTGCCCGGCCGTGGGGTGCAGGTGGAGCAGGCGCTGGGGTGGGGGTGGTCTGCCCGGCCGTGGGGTGCAGGTGGAGCAGGCGCTGGGGTGGGGGTGGTCCGCCCGGCCATGGGGTGCAGGTGGAGCAGGCGCTGGGGTGGGGGTGGTCTGCCCGGCCGTGGGGTGCAGGTGGAGGCAGGCGCTGGGGTGGGGGGTGGGGTGGGGGGGGTGGGCGGCGCTGGGGTGGGGGGTGGAGGTGGAGCAGGCGCTGGGGTTGAGGGGGTCTGCCTGGCTGTGGGGTGCAGGTGGAGCAGGCGCTGGGGTGGGGGGTGGAGGTGGAGCAGGCGCTGGGGTTGGGGGGGTCTGCCTGGCTGTGGGGTGCAGGTGGAGCAGGCGCTGGGGTGGGGGTGGAGGTGGAGCAGGCGCTGGGGTTGGGGGGGGTCTGCCTGGCTGTGGGTGCAGGTGGAGCAGGCGCTGGGGTGGGGGGTGGAGGTGGAGCAGGCGCTGGGGTTGGGGGGGGGTCTGCCTAGCTGTGGGGTGCAGGTGGAGCAGGCGCTGGGGTGGGGGGTGGAGGTGGAGCAGGCGCTGGGGTGGGGGTGGTCTGCCCGGCCGTGGGGTGCAGGTGGAGCAGGCGCTGGGGTGGGGGTGGTCTGCCTGGCTGTGGGGTGCAGGTGGAGCAGGCGCTGGGGTGGGGTGGTCCGCCCGATCGTGGGGTGCAGGTGGAGCAGGCGCTGGGGTGGGGGGTGGAGGTGGAGCAGGCGCTGGGGTGGGGGTGGTCTGCCTGGCTGTGGGGTGCAGGTGGAGCAGGCGCTGGGGTGGGGTGGTCCGCCCGATCGTGGGGTGCAGGTGGAGCAGGCGCTGGGGTGGGGGGTGGAGGTGGAGCAGGCGCTGGGGTGGGGGGGGTCTGCCTGGCTGTGGGGTGCAGGTGGAGCAGGCGCTGGGGTGGGGGGTGCAGGTGGAGCAGGCGCTGGGGTGGGGGTGGAGGTGGAGCAGGCGCTGGGGTTGGGGGGGGTCTGCCTGGCTGTGGGGTGCAGGTGCCTCATCGTTTGTCACTCTGACTTGGAGTCTGTCTTGTCACCCGTGCCGAGGCAGGCAGGCTAGGCCTCAGAGTGGCGCCATACAGGTAGTATTGAAAAAGGCCTTTGAGGATACCCAGTCCCACTAACTGAGAAGGCAGGAAATGGCAACCCACTCCAGTGTTCTTGCCTGGAGAATCCCAGGGATGGAGGAGCCTGGTGGGCTGCCGTCTCTGGGGTCGCACAGAGTCGGACACGACTGATGCGACTTAGCAGCAGCAGCAGCCCCGCTAAACAGCCAGACCGTCACTGGCTCCAGGGCCTGTAAAGGGGCCAGTCAGAGACTTGACCAGGCTGGAACCCTGGCCTCCGGCACGAAGCCCTCCCAGCTGCCCTGTAATCGACTGCTCACTTCCTTTCTCTTTTGCAACTTTCCCTGCACCAGAGTGCTCACGGGAGGGCCTCAAAAGCGCACCCCTCTCCCTCTGCTCCTTCCCTTTCCTTCCCGTGGCCATCATTGTTCGGGGAACAATGCAGCTTTGGGCCTTGTCCTCCAAGGGGGACCTAGGAAGGCAAAGGGCCCTGTCAGTACAATGTCAAGGCTGAGACTCTGGACCGGGAAGCCGGAACGTCCAGCCAGCTTAAGCCCGAGGTCTGTTTTCTCTTGCTCCACGAGGCGCAGACTGGAGGCACTTTGTCTGCTGCAGGGTTTCCGGACTTTTTCCATTGGTTTGTGTCTGGAGATAAACAGTCCACCCCAGAAGAGAATGGGCTAAGCATGCCTGTGGGCAAATGCAAGCACACAGGCCAGCCCACCTGGCATCCTCTGGCTTTTAAGGTGGAGCCTCTCTTTCCTGAATGGGCTCTTAATAAAGATCCAGTGTGTTCCTGCTGGCAACATCAGCCAACCCCGGTGAAGTCCTTCCCACCACCCACCTCTCTGGAAAGCCCAACCTGAGTGAGCACACCTCTTTCACAGCTGTTTCCCCTTGGCCTTCACCCAGGCGTTCTGCTGCCAGAGGCCTCTGCATGTGGGTTTCCTGTTTCCCCCATCAGATTGGAGAGAGGGCTTCACCTCCCGCATCAGACCCAGGACTCCGGAGGCAAGGGCCGTCTCCTCCATTCAGGCCCGGTTTATGGCTCTAATGCTGCTGGGGTCTGCCTGACTGACATTAATAAGGGGAAGGAGGCTCCCAAAGTGCCCCCAAGGAGGTGCCAGCACAGGGGTGGTGTTTAGCTGACTTGGGGAAATGCCTGTGTGAGCCAGCCTGTCTCCAGGCGAGGTAGAGGCTTGCCCAGGGCAGTGCCAGGCAGAGGCTGGCAGCTAGCTGATGTCTGTGCCAGCTTTGCCTGTGAGCCCCGAGGAGCCCATTGGCCCCTGGGACACTTCCATAGCTCCCTGGGCTTCTTCTTCTAAAGCAAAAGGAGCCAGGGTGCAGTTACAGCAGGAAGGGCAGAGGTTAGACTCGACAAAGGACTTCCTGGCAGCAAGGGTGGTCAGACACAGGCAAGGCACCTGAGGGAGGCGGTGGAGGCAACTCCAGGAGAGGAGACAGTTCTCATTGCTCTGGGGGGTTCATAAAACCTAAGTGACTTAACGCAAGTGTCAGTCAACCTGACTCTGGGCTCTGCGTGCGTGTTGTTCGTAGCATGCATTTCTCAATCTAAAGGAGGCCCTGCCTCTGTTTACCTTGAGGGCAGCCCCTGTGCTTTTGTGAGGTATATCACCCAGAACAGCCCCTGACATGGAGACAGCACTGGTTAGAATCAGGATGCCTGGGCGCCAGTCTAATCCTGCCTCAAGTCAGCTATGTGGCCCACACTAATGCTCTCAGACCTTCCCACTGCAGCAGGTTTAGACTAAGTGATAACTCCGAGCCTCAGTTGCCCCACCTGGAAAGTAGGTTTAATGATTTCCCCCAGCACATTTTAAAGAACTGTGATGAACAAAAGCCAAACTCCTTTCTAAAGCATCACATACTCTGCCAGCGTGAATGAGTGTGAGGGGCCATTTCCAGCCCTGCTCAGGACAAGGATGTTGGAAAGGAGTTTATCTCTTGCACGTCCGGTGCCAGCAGAGGCCCCATGCGAGTCCAAGCTTTGCGTGTGAGAAGCACCTGTCTGTTCAGGGAAATGACTGCAGTTGAAGTCTGGCAGCAATTACAGCAAGCCTGCAGGGGTCAAGGCACCTGGTAGAGTTAGCTGGGGCTGGCTCTCAGGGGGCACCCTGTGGAAGGAGCCGTCGTCTCCCAGGACCGTGCAGGCCTCGGCCGCACAGCCGGGCGGAGGGGGTGCAGCAGGCCGGGCTGGGAAACGGGCCGCCTGGCGGGGCGCGGGCTCTGACCCTCTGCCCGCCCCCAGCTCCCGGTGCCCTTGGCCGTGCTGTATCTGCTGTCCAAAGAGCGCCTGCTGGGCTGCTGCCCTCAGAGGAGGCCCCTGCTGCTGTCTGCGGACGAGCTCACCCTGGAGACACAGCCTCCTGAGAAGGAAGACGCATCCTCGCTGTCCCCCCAGTTCCACCCAGGTGGGGACTGTAAGGAACCCTCAGGCTCAAAGCCCCATTCCGAGGCTCCCCTGCTAAGCCCTCCCGCCCAGAGGGCAGACGTGGATCACAGGTGGTCATGGCTGGGAAAAAACCCTTGGCCCTGCTGGTCTCGGGGTGTGGGGAGGGGCAAGAGATGGAGCAAACGGGACAGAAGGAGAGGAGAGCAGCTCGCACCCCCGCCCTGCCTCACCCTGGCAGTGTGACCTCGGGCACCCTGCCTGTGTGACCTCGGGCACGCTGCCTAGCCTCTCTGAGCCCTGCTTCCAACCGCCCTGCGAAATGGACAGGGGCTGTCCTCATGAGCCGTCGGAAGGTGGAGAAGGTGGGAGGCAGGAAGTGGTCTCCTTTCTGCCAGAACTGAGACCTGTCCCCCATTCCTGTGTCCCATCCAGGGCACGAGGACCTGTTCAGCTGCTGCCAGAGGAAGAACTTCAGAGGGGTCCCTTCTTCCTTCTTCGCCATCCACATCACAGCTGCCCTGGTCCTGTTCATGACCGACGGGCTGACGGTGAGCCTGCCCTTGGAGGGCGCCCCTCATGGGGCACCCCCTGAGCCTCAAGTCCAGGTGTGGAGAGAGAAAGGAGGTGGATCAAGGTTTCCTAGAGACCGCACCTCTAGTACAGTTGATCCAAGTGTTTAAACTCAGTATAAGTCCCAGGCAAGAGCCTCTCTAGAACTGAATACAGCCTCTGGGAACCTTGGTCCTCTGTGTTGTTCCGTTTTTCTTTTCACGAACCCTGTGGATAAGGGACTCTGGTGTGTCACACGTTCTTCAAAGGGGCAGTGCCCTGTTCCCCCAGGTAGAGGTCATGCCATATAGACGCTAGGGCTTTCTGCTTCCTGGAACACTTTCCAAGCCTCGGCTTCTCAAGCCACGTGGTAAACAAGCTACGGGCAGTATCCGGGCCCAGCCGGCCGCCAGTGACCCCTGTCACTGTGTTCACTGCTTCTCTCCAGAAACCTCTGCAGGATTAGATTAGGACTGTTTGCAGTGGCTGACTGACTAACTGGTTGCCATATGAGGGACTCTCCAAAGAAAAGGCCCTGAAGGCCTAGATGACCTGGTAGAAAGTACTCGTGACAGGACTGGTTGACTTCCAATGCTCAGTGTGACCTTGGGCAAGTCACTTCCCTCCGCCCTTTCATCTGTAAAATGAGATGCCTGTACACGCCTGTTTTAGCTGCGGCACCCTTCCTTTAGCAAAAAGCCTTCTGTGGAATCCTCCTAAATGGGGCATGTAGTGAAATTCTGCTCTGGCTGAGGGGGGCAGAGCCTGCCTGCCTGCCTGGACCCCGTGGGGCTCCTCTGGGACCCAGACATGCCTTCCTGAGCCCCCGGCTCCCATGGGCGCCATCTGCAGGCTTCCCGTGGGCACCATCGCCTGCGGGCTGTGGCGCTCAGGTTCCAGCCTCAGCTCAGGCCCATGTGTGCCGGTGGGCTCGGCTCCAGGCCTCTGGAGCAGGGCTGGTCCCCACTGGCCCAGACCACGCCTACCCAGCTGGGAACACTGCAGGTGTGCTCAGCGGGACCCATCTCCCCACAGGGCGCATACTCCGCCTTCGTGTACAGCTATGCAGTGGAGAAGCCGCTGTCCGTGGGACACAAGGTGGCCGGTTACCTCCCCAGCCTCTTCTGGGGCTTCATCACCCTGGGCCGGCTCATCTCCATTCCTGTCTCCTCCAGAGTAAAGCCAGCCACCATGGTTTTCATCAATGTGGTAAGCGGCCCCTTTCACTGCTTGGAGACCCAGAAGAACCGTTCACCCCATGCCACAGCCCTGCCCCAGGACACCTTCTCAGACTGGACTCTGCCCCGGGTGGGGGGGGGCGGGGGTGGAATGTCGACGTACAAGGGTGGGAAAGAGATGCTGGGGTGGAAACCCAAGGCGTGCGGCCCACTTGCATGGTCTTGGAAAAGCCCTTTCCTCTCTCTGGGGCTCAGACTTTGTACCCACTGAAGAAAGGGGCTATGGGAAGTGACTGGTGCTGTGTCGGGAGCAGGTCCCCGCTGACAGCCTGCCGGACGAGGAGGGAAGCAGGGCTGACTTTGATCCTTCCTGGTTCACTCTGGTGCCCAGGGAGGGGGTCAGAGCGCTGTGGCCGGCAGAGGCACCATCTCGGGGATGGCGCCTGGGAATTTGCATCTTGCAGCTCTCCCAGAGTAGCACGTAGGATGACCTTCAAGGAGCTAGTCTCTCTGGAGGTCTGGGCCTGAGAGGTGGTTAAGACTTTCCATCCTGATGTGTATCCCTGCCACCACCTATGACAAAGAGGTCCAGATTACAGACTCCTGTAAGGTTGTTTAGCCCAACTTCTGACCAGGGCTCAAATCACCTCTATAATACTGCTTCCAAGCGGTCTAAAATCTGTCTAAACACCCCTAGTGAATGGAAACTCACCACCTCTCCAAGAAGTCCAATCCACTGTCAGAATGTACTTTCTTGAGTTTCTAGAGGAGGGTGGGGAAATAATGTAGAGGCTCTTGCCTGGAGAATCCCATGGACGGAGGAGCCTGGCAGGCTACAGTCCACGGGGTCGCAAGAGTCGGACACGACTGAGCGACTACCACCACCACCACCATAGAGGCCAAAGGTCATGAGCTCCAAGAAAGGCCCTTGGATTGGGCCTTGTGCTGACTGATGACTTAAAAGAAAGAACTTTTGTTCAATGTAGCTGGGAGGTGGGGGTGGCGTAGAAGCCAAACTCAAAGAGTTTGGGAATTCCCTGGTGGTGTGGGTTAGTGGTGAGGACTCATTGCTTCTACTGCAGGGGGCATGGATTTGATGGGGGCTGAGAGCAGGGAAGGGAAGGGAGAGGGAGAGAAGGTAGTAGACGTGTGAGGAGCTGAACAGGCTTGTTTGACAAGAGTTGGGTGGTGTGAGTGCATTTGCAGGCAGAGGAGAAAGGGAGGGAGCCTGTGAGGACACGGGGTCAGAGGGGACGTGAATGGGGAGGCCAGGGAGAGGCGAGGGGTCGGAGGGCAGCGTGTGGAACAGGGGTGGCGCGATGCAGGTCCCCCTGGGGGAGAAGATGAGGGTACAGAGGCTGCTGGTGGCCCAGCTCTCCAGCACACGAGGCCAGCTGCTTAAAGACAGAGTGACTCTGAGTTTGGGAGAAAGCAGGAAGTCGGAGGCATCCACGGGACTCAGACACTGGCAATAAACTCAGCCGGGGTGCTGGGTTTAAAGAGGAAAATCAGATTTCTGGGTCCAACTCAGACTTGGTGAATCCGAATGTCCAGAGGTAGGGGCTAGCAATCTATACCGTCAACAGACACCCGAGGGCGGGGGTTGGAGGGTGGGGGTGTTCCTGTCATCAAGAAGTTTGGAAAAACACTATCCTACAGCAAGTGATTCCCAAATACATTAGCCCCCTCAACCCCATGTGCTTTTGGAATATACAGATTCCTGGGCCCTGGCCCCGGGGAGTCGGGGAGTGGAGTGGAACCCGGGTGTCTGAGTTGTTTTTAAGCTCTTTAAGTGCTTTTCTTCGGCAGGTTGCTGGGACCATAACTGAACCGCCCTGAACGGGGTGCAGCTGCCAAGTCTCAAATTCACCGCGGTTTCTTCTCAGATTCCACTCCGTTTAAAATTAAGGGTTAAGGGTTATTCTGCTCTTGATGTTCTCCTGGATCTCAACGCTGTGTGCGGGGCCCTGCAGGGAACGGCTGGGCTGCCATATTCTCTAAGTGGAGCTCTCTGGCTTTAGGGCGCTTCCAGTTGGCTAGGGAAGAAGATGGGGAGAGGGAGTCTGTGTCCTGGCTGGAAGGCAAGGCGAGGGTGAGGAGCTGGTAGGCAGCTGGGGAGCGGGGCACGCCGAGTGGGGGCGGAGTTGCTAACTTGCCCTGGCATCCTGCGTCTTCTGTCAATCAGGCTAACGTAAGAGAGAGGTGCGGTTTGTTGTTGTTTTTGCCACACCTCGCCACGTGTGAGATCTTAGTTCCCAGTCCGGGGATCAAACACACGCCCCCCGGCAATGGAAGCGCAGGTTCTGAACCGCTGGACCGCCAGCGAAGCCCTGAGTTGGGTGTTTTTCAAACGTGCCAAGTGTAGCGATTCTCAGGTGACTCTTGGAGGCCTGGTGTAAGCGGAGGGGAGCAGGAGGTGACCGCTCCTTAAGCTTGCGCGGCAGGCCGTCCGCGCGATGCCGGGGGCTGCTGGCCCTCCTCTCCGGGTCTCTCCTGTCCTCGGCGGTCTCCTTCCTTGGCAGACGCAGCTGGGGAAGGTGCAGTTCCCGCGCACTCCACAGGGCCGTGCCCTAGTCACACAGCCCGCCCGGGGCCAGGAGGCGTTTCGTCTGGAGACGGACCGGCTTTTCTTTCTCAGCGGCCTCCCAGCTGCTCCCCAGCTCCTCAGCGCCCCCTTCTCTGCTGTGACAGGTCGGCGTGGTGGTGACGTTCCTGGTGCTTCTTGTTTTCTCCCATAACGTGGTCTTCCTGTTCGTGGGGACGGCCAGCCTGGGTCTGTCCCTCAGCAGCACCTTCCCCAGCATGCTGGCTTACACCGAGGACGTGCTGCAGTACAGAGGTGAGCCCCTCCTTCCTCCGCGCCCACCCTCTCCCCGGGGCCTCACAGCCTGAATGTGGGAAAGGCTCACAAACAGTGTTGTTCCCACCCGCGTGGCCCCCTTCTTTCAACATATGCTGGATCCGGAGATTTCAGACCACAGACAAGCAGTGAGCGCCTCTTTCCCATCTTCTTTTTCCCCATAGTGGTTGGTGGTGGTGGTGGTGGTTTAGCCGCTCAGCCGACTCTGTGTGACCTGGACTGTAGCCTGCCAGGCTCCTCTGTCCATGGGATTTTCCAGGCAAGAATACTGGAGTGGGTTGCCATTTCCTTCTCCAGGGGATCTTCCTGACCCAGGGATTGAACCCAAGTCTCCTGCATTGCAGGCAGATTCTTTACCAACTGAGCATGTTACACAGCTGGCATTTTGGGTAACAGGCATGGGCTGGAAATTCCAAGTTCAAGGAAAAGCAAATATGCATGGGAAAAATTATAGCACAGGGAAAGAGTTTTATAACTTATCAGTAAAAGTACCTGCTTGCTTTGTTTTCTTGTGGATGTTGTTGGAAACAGAGGATTGGAACAATGACTCCACACCTGATTCACGGTTGTGACATGGCCTTTTTGAAAACCTCTGATTCTCTCAACTAAGCTTCCCTTTCTGTAGCCTCCCGAGTGTGCATAGCAAAGATCTTTTTCAGAAAAACAAGTTAATTAAAAATTATTATGTTTTGAACATTTAATGTTACCCTCAGACGTAATCAGATTCCCCAGAATGTTGGAAAACCACCACTAAAGATGAGTGATTTCTTTGGAGCAGGAGTGGGGGCAGTTGGTGTCTGGGGGCTGGAGTGTGGGGCAAGACGGGATCAGAGCAATTAGTGCTACAGCCCACCCATCTGCTGAGCTGATCCTGAGACCAGGATCCTTGAAATCCCAAACTTCAAAGAAGTAAATGGAGGAATGAGCTGATGTGGGCATTACATATCACCTAGTATATCCCACAGAGGTTAAAGGGATCAGCAAATGTTAGAGTTTAATGATAATAACAAGGTTATGTCGGTTGGTTCTGCTGCAGATAGTCACTCAATCTCTCCTCTTTTCTCACCATCCCTGCCTTGGTTCAGGCCTTTATCAACCTCTCACCTGCTTGGAATAGTTAATGGAGCCCACCTTTTCATGATTTCTGATCACCCCCATCTGTGCCATGGCAGCTCTTGGCTTGTCTCCTGGCCTTCCAATTTGCCTCCATCAGAGGTTCTCAGTGTGGTTCCACATTCTAATCACCCGGAGCCCTTGTAACAGAGCCTGGGCTTCATCTCCACACAGTCTGATGTACTCGAGCTGCCGGGTGATGGTACCGTGCAGCCAGGGTGAGGGCCGCTTCCTGGGCCGCCACCCTCTGCAGACGCAGAGGGACTGCTTGGAAACGCAGAGCTGCTCACAGCCCCCATGCCTTCCTCTGGAGCTCTCTCCCTTTCTGCAGCCAACCTGCCTGCTTCCCCTGAGGCCGCCTAGTTCAATCACCTGCCACCCCTCGATGGCACAAAACCCGCTGTCTATCTCCACCCTTTGGCACAGGCGGGACCCTCACCCGGAACGCCCTCTCATCTGCCTGCTGGCGCCCTGCCCCTTTCACACCCTCGGGAGCCTCTGACCCCACTGGGAAGGCGAGCCCCCTCCCTGTCCTCGCCCCGCCTGTCCGTCCCACCTTTGTCCTAACGTTACCTGCCGTTCCTCAACATGCACCCTGAGTGCACCAGCGAGGGACGGAGGCCAGAGCTTGGCTTTGAGGTCAGCAGCAGACCTCAAGGTCCGCCTCGCCTCCATGCCTTCCGGCTCTGTCACCTTGCGCAGTTCATCTTCCTCCCTGCTTCTGAGCCTCAGTTTTTCTCTGTGCAAAATCAGAATGCCAACACCTTCCTTTTAGGGTTGTCCTGTGCATTGGAGGGCATGCAAAGCTCTTGACTCAACAGCGTAAGGTGCTCACAGGTGCTCAGTATAGATGTTAACTCGGGTGAGTCACCTGAGTGCCCTCAGGGTTTAGCACAGTACCTGCCCATAGACGCTACTGAGGAGAGTAGACACTCACATGGGTGCTACGGACCATCTAGAGACAGGCTCACGGAGGGGACGGAGCACTGAGCTGGCCCAGGGTGGGTCAAGTCACAGAGGAAGGGCGTGCTGGGGAAGGGAGAGGCAGGGCAGTGAGCACTGTGAGGGCAAGGGCTGAGATGGGGGTACACCTACGTGAGAAAAACGGGGGCCTGGAATGCCGGAGGGGATGACGCTGATCTCTGAGTGTCTAGCAAACGTTGGTGCTGGTGACAGGCTGAACTAAAATTCAAAGCGCGGACTCTCTCGTGGGCTGCCTGGCAGACAGGGCGGGCGGAGGGGGCACTACACGAGAGCGGGGAGCTAGGGACAGAGGGAGCACAGAGGAGCAGCTAATGCAGGCTCAGGGCTGGGGAAGATGATAATGAAGGCAATCTCCAAACACGAAGGAATTTTCTAGACCAAGAGGAGGAGGAGGAGGGTTCAGGAGGGGGTGAAGGCGCGTGTCAGAAGCTGGCGGTGAGCGTGTGTGCAGGTCAGCAGACGCAGGAGTCTCTCCTGGCTGGAGGGTGGATTGTGAGCAGACAGTGTGATAGTCGGAGCTTGCAGTGGGGCAGGTGATAAGAGCGCCCATGCAAGCCACATTAAAGCATCTGGCCCTGACCCTGAGGGCAGCGTGAAGGGTTTAAGCAGAGAACCGGCCTGGTTTCGAGGCTTTACTGTGGGCAGCGCTGGGCTGAGGGCTCACATGTGTTTGCATCAGGGTTATCCACACAGCAGCCCCGAGGAGATCCTATGCCCATTTTACCGAGACAGGGAAGGAATTGCCTAAGGTCCCGTAGCTAGTAGGTGGCGGAGCAGGCTTGGAACCCGGGTCTGACTCTGAAGCTTGGGCTCTGAAGGCCTGTGCCACGTGGCCAGATTGACCAGAAGCTGGCTGGTTAGTGCAATGCCAGGGGAGTGAGGCCTGCCTGGCAGGGGAGAGCAGGAATCTTCCTGGAAAAGTAGTTGGTGTTCACACTGGGAAGGGCCCTGAATGCCAGGCTAAGCAACTTGGAATAAATGCTGAAGATAATCGTGAGTAACTGAAGGCTTCAGAACTGGGGGATAATATAATGACAGACCCAAGCAAGGTCAAGGGCTCACATCTGAGAAACCTCAGGGGTCCCCCTGGATTATGCCAGCGGACGTGTCTCCGTAACTTGCCGTCACTAAGCCCGGTCCTTCTCTCCTGTTCAGGCTGTGCGACCACAGTGCTGGTGACGGGGGCGGGCGTCGGAGAGATGGTCCTCCAGATGCTGGTCGGTTCGGTACGTCGGGAGACCCAGGGCGGGGGGATGAGGGGCGCGCCCCTCCAGGCAGTGGGAAGATGCAGCCAGCCCCTCCTGAACCCGGCTGACCCTTCCCCGGGCCTCCTGCACAGCAAGCAGGGCCCACTCCGTCTGTGCCACCTGTTTCCGCTTCTGAGCCACCCCTGGAAGCTGAGCCTCCAAATGCGGGACTGGAGATGTGAAGGGCCATGAGGCATGGTCCAAAGCAAACACAAGCCGTGTCTGGGAGCGGGGCCAGGGGCCCCGTGGGAATGTTTAGCTCTCAGAGCCTGGGACAGGCTTGGGCTGCAGGCCCAAGAATGGAGCTCCTTCCCATCCCCCTAAGCCCCCTTTCTCTGCCCCACCTCTCCTCACCTCTGGCCACCCTACAAAGGGCCCAGCGTTCTGCCCGACTCCTGCCTGATCAAGGGCCAAGTCGCCCAGTTCCCTTCAAACATACCCACGTTTCATTTGTTCAGCAGGGAAAAAAAATCCATCTGCTTTTTAGCATAGACTATAATGTAGACATTGTGATGCTTCTTTTCAGAGAGGATACTGAAACTCAGAAATTAAGCGACTTGCCTTCAGTCACACTTCTAATAACCAACAGAGATGATGTCCAGAGTTAGGCCTTTCAGTCTCTGAAATCCCTCTAACCACTGCGCGATTCTCCTCTCCTTTCGCCCTGCTGGACCAGGGGAAGAGCTCCCCCTTATGACACCCTCTACGCTGAAATAAGGTGATACCTGGGGTTCACCACAGTGGAATCTAGTGCAGGAATACATGAAGGGTACAGAGCAAACATGCTAATTGCTAAAGCTGGTGATGGGTCCATAGGAACGCCATAAAACACGCTGGCATATGTTTTACATTTTCCATAATAACAGGATATATATATATATACACATATATACACACCTTCTCTGCAGAGTTCTGCTCAGGGCCTGTGGGTACAGAAACACCTAATATGATTGGAGTTTTAAGGAAGAGATGGAAATTTTCAAAGGGTCCAGGACACAGAGCTGAAAGGGACTGCAGGGGTCAGCGGGTCCAACCGCTGCTGCACAGCAGGATTTCTGCTACCTCCAGAAACATAACCTTGAAACAAGGCCGAGATGTCCCTCCTACCTGTGTTTCTGTCTATAGGTGTGGCGGGCCTGAACTTGACTGAAAACCCTGCCACGGCCGGAGAAGGCCGCTTCCTCCAATACATCTTCATGTGAGGTTTTGACGGCCTGTATCTCTGTGTTTTCCCTTTTGGCAGATATTCCAGGCTCAGGGCAGCTATAGTTTCCTGGTCTGCGGTGTGATCTTTGGTGGCTTGGCTTTCACCTTCTATATCTTGCTCCTGTTTTTCCACAGGATGCACCCTGGACTCTCATCAGGTAAGGAAAGAATCTATTTCTACACAAGAGGAGGAAAAGCAAGCAGGGGGGTGTGTGGGAGATGCCGTGGATCTTAGCACGCCACAAATGATGTTCTGTTCCAAGTAAAATGCAAGGAAATGTTTATTTTTCTACAGCTTCCTTTCCCCCTTCCTGCTTTGCCCTGCGATTGTCCGCTCTGGGCTCCCAGGGCTGGAGGGAGCGGGAGAGGCTGACTCATGGCTTCTCCATCAGGAGTGGGCCATGGTCTGTGACCTGGCTTCCTGCATCCCACCAGGCCAGGGGACCGTGGGCCAAGAATCGCTTTCCAGCCTGGGCCGAGCACTGAGAGGCAGAGCCTGCCTCCTTGGCTGGAACTTGGCCCAGCAGTCTAATTGGTCATCTCTTTGCAGTTTGGGATTTGACTCCAGTCCAAGTCTCTTTCTCAAAAAGAAGTCCTCAGGCCAAGTGGCAAAGAAAAGCTTGTTCAGGACAGAGGCACCCCCTAAGAACAGTCTCGCTCCTGGAGCCCCCAGGCAGGGGAAGTCCCAAAGCTATTTCCTTGCCTTTCCACCCAGAGCTCTCAAAATCCCAGCAACTGAACCAGCTGTGCACGTAGCCAATTCTTAAGAGAAGGTTTGCCTGGGCAAACCTTCCTCCTCCTCATTGAAAGCAAAATACCCCTCACAAAGACTGAAGGGCCAGACAGCCTCAGCCCTGTCCCTCAGTAGGTGGACACAGCTCCCTTTAAACATCAGTGTGAGGGCCCCCAGTCAGCACCCACTCCAGCCTTGAGCCGGAGGTGGTAGGTACCCGTGTGGTCCAGTCCAACCTTAGGCACGGTGCCTTCAGTTAAGCCACCGTTCAAGAAAGTTTTGCTGAATATCCAAGGAGTAACACTTAAATGAGTTCCCTGTTCACAAAAGACAAAAAGAAGTATATATTTCCCAAGCCCTAGACACTAGTCTCAACAAACTGCCTCCACCAACTAGCTTGCCAGAATTAGTAGGTCTGACTTTCCACTCGGCTCCCTGATGTGAGCCAGTGAATAGCAGGGTAACAAAAAGCCTGGGTGAGGTCTTGGAGTAAATAAGGGCTAATCAGAGCTGCTGCAACGTGCTACCTGTTTTCTCTCCGGTAGGTCCTACTCAAGACAAGGCACTTGGAATGGAGAGCCTGGAGAGCTACCAGAGGTAGAGCTAGGAGGCGGCGGCAGGCGGCGACGTCCAGCCTCCTGAGCAGCAGCTCAGCTCAAAGGGCTGAAGAAGCCAGGGCGGCAGCGGAGGCACCTCTCGACGCTTTGGTTCTCACCTTCACTGATACTGGGTGGGGTAAAAGAAATTAAATTGGGTTCTGTACCTGGACCTCCCTGGGCAAATCATTAGATGTTTACCTGGCTGTTCAAGTTGCTCTCCTCTTCCCTGGCTCAGACTTTTGGTGAGAGTGAGTCAAGATACCCAGCTGGAAAGCAAGATACCGAGATGCTTCAGCCATTGGCCACCTTCTGCATGAACCACACCCTGAGTCTGAAGATCACTCTTGGTTGAAGCTTGAAAAAAATAAGTTGAAATTATAAACAGCAATGATCATTGCTATATATAGACAGATTTTAAGTTAATCAAAACAAACCCCAGGTTATTCCTTGGCATGCTGAAAGGACTGTGCTTTTACTTATTAATCGTCCAAAATCCCTCCAACCCCTGCTATCAGTAGTTCATCTATAGTCTAAAAAGCATCGAAAGGAAAGTTGAATCTTGCTACCTTTGGGACACTAATTCAGCGGTATGCTGGCCTAGCTCATACCAGCTTATAAAAGCCAATTGTTAAGTTTTCATTTTGAGAGCTAGTTGTTAAGCACAGCTATTATTTAAAATTAGATAAATTTATTGCCTTTGTTTTTAATGTAATTTATAACTACTCAGATGGTAATGGAGAAGGAAATGGCAAGCCACTCCAGCATTCTTGCCTGGAGAATCTCATGGACAGAGGAGCCTGGCAGGCTACAGTCCACGGGGTCGCACAGAGTTGGACACAACTGTAGTGACTTTGCACGCACGCACTCGGATGGTACAGGATCTGCCTGCAATGCAAGAGGCTCGAGTTCAATCCCTGGGTCAGAAGGATCCCTGGAGAGTGGAATGGCAACCCATTCCAGCATTCTTGCCTGGAGCAGCTCATGGACAGAGGAGCCTGGCGGGCTACAATCCATGGGGTTGCAAAGAGTCAGACATGACTGAGCGACCAACACTTTCACTCAAAAGACATCATTTCCTAATTTTTTTATACCTATGCTCTTGAGACTTAGTTATTGTACCTGCAGGGCAGAAATACTATATAAAGGTATCCTTCGGTGTTTATCTTTCCAATTCCACTTTCAGTGATAACAGGTTGGTGGCTTGAGATCAGCCATGGTGAGAGTATTTATGGTGAGAAATTGGCAAAAGCTACAAAATCATGACTTTATTGTCTCCTTGGAGAATCATCTGATAACATTTACCAGCATACCACTGCTAATCACCAATGCTAACTGGTCTAGAAGCTGTCTGAGAGAATGGGATGGAGATTCTGCTTTTCTTACTGACACTGAATAGCTTAGAAAAGGCATAGCAACAGTACTAAGAATTTCTCAAAAAATATCTAATTTAAACTGTACATCTTCCATAGGGGAAAAAAATATTTATACCACGTCAGAGTTCTTTTCTTTAACAAAACCTGGATGACTGAACAACTTGAGCTGCGCAGTATAGTGGAAGCAGTTCAGTTAAGGAGTACCAGCTCTTGTCCATATCAAGTCCTGCAGCCACAGACAGAGAATGCAGACACAGCAACCTGGAGGAGCTGGGGGTGCGCAGACTTCTGGAAGCAGTGGAACAGCCACCACAGGGGCTGTTAGTTTACCTGCACTTCCTCTGTGTAAATACAAATGTATGCATATAAATATACAGAATAAGTGGGTCATGACCTTCAACAGCCTGTCCAGGTGGAGCATTTACCTGCCCCACACTAAAAGGTTTATCCTGGAGCCATGGGCATGGTCATGTAAGCCAGCTCCATCTGCCATCAGCGTGGTGATGAGAACCTGGCTAAAGAGAGAATCCTGGTTCAAGCCCTGGCCTCACCCTGTGGACGTGTGGCCCTGCACAGATCACTGAGGCCCTTCCAGCCTTGCTTTCTGTACCTGTAAAGTGATATTTCTAAAAGAACACTGCCCTACCTCAAAGGAATTCCGAAAGAAGTACATTTGTGTAAAGCAGTTATTATATGCCTGACATAGAAATTTGCTTAATAACTGTGAGCAATTTTTATTTTGAAAACCCCCTCATTAGCAGCTTAGAAACTGTTCATATGTTTGGTATGTATTTACTGTAAATCAAACAGATTCAAAATCTTTTGAAAGCTGGTGGCCTAGGGGTATAGTTTTAACTATGTCCATGAATACTTATTTTATGACAGCCAAATTTATGTATGTGCAATCTAACCTTACTGAGTGACTGACCTGGGGAAGAAGAAAGCAGCTATATTTTCCTTGTGTTTTTCCAAGAAAACATCCTTTTCATACAGATTTAGAAGAAGAATCAATGGTTATATCTAAGGTGATCATGATTAAATTTGTGAATATAAAAAACAAGATTGAAACCAATCTAAGAGTATCTTTCCTAAAATAAAATATTTTAAATTTAATAAGCCTGTTGTCCATTATGGGCAATCGATCCTTTTATATATGCTCAAAGGCAAATGGGGGCTTCTCAAGTGGCTCGGTGGTAAAGAATCTGCCTACCAATGCAGGAGGCGCAGGAGACGTAAGTTCAATCCCTGGGTCGGGAAGATCCTCTGGAGGGGGAAATGGCAACCCACTCCAGTATTCTTGGCTGGAGAATCCATGGACAGAGGAGCCTGGCGGGCTCCAGTTGACAGGGTCACAAAGAGCTGGACATGACTGAGCAACGATCCAGTGCTCCCTGAAGATGGGTCTCTCTCAACCATACCCGTGGCTGATAGTTCAGAAGTAAAATTCTCAGACGGGGGACTGAAAACCACTCTTCCCTCTTACATAGACTCAGAATAAGGAGAGGCCAAAGGCTTTTGTACTGTACTTCCGTGTCAGGTGCAGAGAAAGCAGGGCTCTCTTCCTGATCTTCTTCGGTGGGTTTTGACATTTCAGAGTGCTGTGGACTCATCCTCTTCTTACATTTCCTTCTACTACTTGGAATCAAACCCATCAGTGTACCAGATTCGCAAAAGGAAGACACAGTGACCAAAGTCTTTTAGAGCATTCATTCACTCATTTTAAAAAGATTTGCTGGTCACCTGCTAGGTTTAAGGCACTGATCTAGGTGCAGATACAGCAAAGAATGAGAAGTCCCTGCCTTGCAAAGACAGTACACAGAGAAATAACCTGCTTCAGGGTGAGTGACTACCAAGTGCCACAGAGAAAAATAAAGTAGGGAAGAGGGGTGGGAAGAGGGCGTGTCAAGAGAGGCTCCAGATGGCCTTTTTAAAGAGGTGCCATTTATGAAGGAACCAAAAAGACACGATCAGGCACCCAAGCACCCGGGGAAGATCCTGTCAGGCAGAGCACACAGTGCGTGCAAAGGCCTTGGACCCTTAGACTGAGTATGCTCGAAGAATCTGAGGGCCAGCGAGCAGGCCAATGTGGCTGAGTGCAGTGAGGAAGGCGGAAGACTGGCAGGAAGTAAGTCAGGGTGGGAGTTGGGGGCTAAATCATACAAGCCATGGTAGGAACGTGGGGGGTTTTTTGGTCACGTGACCGTTCGTTGGGAGAGTTCCGGGCAGGCGAGGTTCATGATCTACGTGTTTAAAAGTGAGAAGAGGAGACTGTGCAACAAGGATAAAACGGGACACCAGAAACGGTACAGCTGCAGTCAACCGTGTGAGTCAGACGGTGATGGCTCGGACAATGTCGGTAGCATCAGAAGTGGTGAAAGCGATTGGGTTAAAGTGTATTTTGAAAGTCAAACTCACAATATGCTGATAAATCAGGCTGGGGGCCTGAAAGAAAGGTGGGAATCAAGGATAACCCCAACGCATTTGACTTGTGTAAGGGGCATGTGATGACGCCATTTAACACTGGAAGACAATGGGGTTGCTCAACAGTTGTCTCAGGACAGTTCTTTTACGATGCTATCTTGGATGTCAAGAATGCTGATAGATATCAAATCTAGAGCTGAAAAGTCAAGCCTGAAGGTATAAATTTCACGGTATATACAGGTGACCATGAAATATATATACATATGGATTGTTTAAAGCCGTGGGATGGAATGAGATCTTCCAGAGAGGAATGTAGAGCTCGAAGGTTGAGCCCTGGGATTCTGTAACACGGAGAGCTTTGGAAAAAGAACAGGCTCCAGCAGAGCAAATGAGAGAAGCCACAGAAGCAGGAGGAAGTTCAGGAGAGAATGTGGTTTCCTGGAAGGCATGTGAAGAGTATCTCGAGGAGGAAGTAACCAGTGCTGCCGCAAGGTCCCACGTGGACTGAACACCAGGCACTGGATCTGGCGATACAGAAGGTGACCTTGACTAGAGAGGGTTTCCTATCAAATGATGGTGTATTCAAAGCATATGAGAATCATGAAATCAAGTCTGATGTCCCAGGAGCCTCCCTGACACCAGTGCTTGCCACCTAACCTTGCGCGAAGGTGAAGTCGCTCAGTCGTGTCCAACTCTTTGCGACCCCGTGGACTGTAACCTACTAGGCTTCTCCGTCCATGGGATTCTCCAGGCAAGAATACTGGAGTGGATTGCCATTTCCTTCTCCTGGGGATCTTCCCGACCCAGGGATTGAACCTGGGTCTCCCACATGGAGGCAGACGCTTTAACCTCTGAGCCACCAGGGCAGCCACTAGAAATGACTGTTCCTGTTTCATTTTTCATTATATACTGCCCTCTTACTGTAAAACTATTCCAAATGAAGTCAACTTCATGGACTCCTTCATGGTCACACTGCGTATTCCAGTAAGTGCAGTGCTTTAGTGACAATCAATATGAAATCTTACAACTGTTAATGATCCTCTCCTACCTAATAATCCCAGCCCTGGGAAATTACCCAATATTAGGATATTTGTTTATCTCTAGATGCATCTGTGAAATACAAAGTAATTACAAAATCGACATTATGGCTCTCAAAAGAGGGTGTGTCAGCAGTCAGAGAGATTAGAGTGGTGGATTAAGCAAGCTTTTTTCCTAAAGGACTCCTTAGAGCTTTTAGTATTCTAAAAGGCTTTCTGACTCTCCAAGAGGTAAAGACCCAATTTCCCAAACTTATTCGCCCTCATGGGACTACTGTTCTAGGTACCGGAACGTTGGTCTAGGAGAATCCAGCAGGCCTCACTAGTAGGTACCACCCACTGTGCTGAGGAACACTGCCCCCCGTCTGAAGAGAGGTCTCACCAGGGCCGCCTTGCCCCTAAGAGCAGTGTGTTCCTGACTTTCATCTGGACACATCAGACCTCCAATGTGATTTTACACCTATTAACCCCACCTGCACCCATGTTTATCATACCAGTTCTAAAAAGGCCTAATTTCACTTGCTAAACGAACTGAAGTCTCTAGTTTCTAATTTGAAAAACTGCGAAGAAACAGTGCCTAGAGTGGAAATAAGCAAAAGCTGCTACTTACAAAGGACTAAAAAAAGTCTGATTAAAATTTAAATACTTCTTTAAAATGTAACTATGAAAAATGAACTATGGACGGAGGTTTGTGACATTGTACAGGAGACAGGGATCAAGACCATCCCCAAGAAAAAGAAATGCAAAAAAGCAAAATGGCTGTCTCAGGAGGCCTTACAAATAGCTATGAAAAGGAGAGAAGTGAAAAGCAAAGCAGAAAAGGAAAGATATACCCATCTGAATGCAGAGTTCCAAAGAATAGCAAGGAGAGATAAAAAAGCCTTCCTCAGCAATCAATGCAAAGAAATAGAGGAAAACAACAGAATGGGAAAGACTAGAGATCTCTTCAAGAATATTAGAGATACCAAGGGAACATTTCATGCAAAGATAGGCTCAATAAAGGACAGAAATGGTATGGATCTAACAGAAGCAGAAGATATTAAGAAGAGGTAGCAAGAATACACAGAACTGTACAAAAAAGATCTTCACGACCCAGATAATCATGATGGTGTGATCCCTCACCTAGAGCCAGACATCCTGGAATGTGAAGTCAAGTGGGCCTTAGAAAGCCATCACTATGAACAAAGCTAGTGGATGTGATGGAATTCCAGTTGAACTATTTCAAATCATAAAAGATGATACTGTGAAAGTGCTGCACTCAATATGTCAGCAAATTTAGAAAACTCAGCAGTGGCCACAGGACTGGAAAATGTCAGTTTTCATTCCAATCCCTAAGAAAGGCAATGCCAAAGAATGCTCAAACTACCACACAATTGCACTCATCTCACACGATAGCAAAGTAATGTTCAAAATTCTCCAAGCCAGGCTTCAACAATACGTGAACCGTGAACTCCCTGATGTTCAAGCTGGTTTTAGAAAAGGCAGAGGAACCAGAGATTAAATTGCCAACATCTGTTGGATCATGGAAAAAGCAAGAGAGTTCCAGAAAAACATCTATTTCTGCTTTATTCACTATGCCAAAGCCTTTGACCCTGTGGATCACAATAAACTGTGGAAAATTCTTCAAGAGATGGGAAAATACCAGACCACCTGACCTGCCTCTTGAAAACACTGTATACAGGTCAGGAAGCAACAGTTAGAACTGGACATGGAACAACAGACTGGTTCCAAATAGGGAAAGGAGTACGTCAAGGCTGTGTATTGTCACCCTGCTTATTTAACTTATATCCATCATGAGAAACGCTGGGCTGGATGAAGCACAAGCTGGAATCAAGATTGCTGGGAGAAATATCAATAACCTCGGATATCCAGATGACACCACCCTTATGGCAGAAAAGTGAAGAAGAACTAAAAAGCCTCTTGATGAAAGTGAAAGAGGAGAGCGAAAAAGTTGGCTTAAAGCTCAACATTCAGAAAACGAAGATCATGGCACCTTGTTCCATCACTTCATGGCAAATAGATGGGGAAACAGTGGAAACAGTGGCAGACTTTATTTTCTTGGGCTCCATAATCACTGCAGATGGTGATTGCAGCCATGAAATTAAAAGACACTTATTCCTTGGAAGAAAAGTTATGACCAATCTAGACAGCATATTAAAAAGCAGAGACATTACTTTGCCAACAAAGGTCCATCTAGTCAAGGCTATGGTTTTTCCAGTAGTCATGTATGGATGTGAGAGTTGGACTGTAAAGAAAGCTGAGCACAGAAGAATTGATGCTTTTGAACTGTGGTGTTGGAGAAGACTCTTGAGAGTCCCTTGGACTGCAAGGAGGTCCAACCAGTCCATTCTAAAGGCTATCAGTCGTCAATATTCACCAGAAGGACTGATATTGAAGTTGAGACTCCAATACTTTGGCCACCTGATGTGAAGAGCTGACTCATTTGAAAAGACCCTGATGCTGGGAAAGACTGAAGGCAGGAGGAGAAGGGGACAACAGAGGATGAGATGGCTGGACGGCATCACCAACTCAATGGACATGGGTTTGGGTGGACTCCGGGAGTTGGTGGACAGGGAGGCCTGGCGTGCTGCACTTCATGGGGTCACAAAGACTCAGACACGACTGAGTGACTGAACTGAACTGAAAAATGTAAGTAAAATTTAAAAGGAAAATAAAAAGATTTCACAAGGCAAATAATTTTTCTAGCCAGTTAGTATTCTTTTAATTCCTTTTTATATCAACAATCATATTACAATTTCCTCTTTTCACTACCTATCTCAACACAGGCTTTAAATATTTTAATGTAGATATATATCAAATAGCTGAAGGCCAGGTTTTAATGATAACCTTTGGAAAAGCTAAACTTTCCTCATCCACGTTTAGCACAGATGGAAATTTAATACATAGAGACTACCTCAATAGATGAGAAAGGAGGGAAGTAATTCAGAAACTCATTTTATTAAAAATATTTATTTAAAAAAATACAATTGTCCATATCTAGTTGCACATACATCTATTAACATATCTATATAATTTGGGACTAGTATATTTGATACAGTGCTTTCTTAAAGCCAGTTGCCATTACACAAAGCAAATTCCTCTGTCAGTTCTTACATAAAATAGTTTTTAAAAATGTATTTTCTAAAAAGATGCATATCATCATTACAGAATTTAACAATATTTTGTATAAAACTTGAAGCAATAGAAAACAAAGATCACCTGATTAGTTTTCAGAGCAATCCCTTACTCTGTCTGGAGATGCACTGAGTATTAACTCCATATTTTCCTCTTAAA
Organism: Capra hircus; assembly: GCF_001704415.2. NCBI lineage: Eukaryota > Metazoa > Chordata > Mammalia > Artiodactyla > Bovidae > Capra > Capra hircus. The sequence goes on from NC_030823.1 coordinate 2,775,293, forward strand.
AGCAGCATATTTTGAAGCCCTCAAAGTGTCAGCGCAGGCTCTTTCTCACCAACCTAGATTCTGTAAAATTTCTCTGCCACACACACATAGAGCTAAGGCTCTGGCTAATCCTAATCACCTTAAGACAACACCCTTTAGTTTCCCAACAGCTAAGTCAGACAGCTCAGCTAGAGAGGTGGCAGTCTCTCTCCAGTTGCATCAACGATTGATGTGATTTTAATAAACGTAGGCAGTTACCGTCACTTGAATTGTTTTAGGAAAAAGAAATGTGGTTTTAATACTTTGAAGGTCTCCCTCATGTAAGTTACACTGAAGTTAATCAAGACAAATTATTAATGACACTTTAACAGTAATGCAGTCTTTTGGGTAGGTAGGTGTGCACTGGCATTTTATGTAAGTATTCTGTTTATACACAAGTAGAGGATACTAGATATTATGACAGACAGATTTCAACAGAATAAACAAAGGGAAAAATAAACAATGAAGTAACTGTCTTCCCAGCTGAATGAATCAAAGTCTGAGGAAAGCACCCTGACAAGTTCTCACTACCACGGAGGCAAACTGAGACACACTGATGTAAAGGACACACCTCTTTGTGTTAACACCACAGCAGACACGCTTTTTTTTTTTTTTCTGACTTACAGATTCATTGGGTGAAAACCAAAAGTTTAACATTATTTAATTTTCAAGTGATGTCCACACTTGAAGATCCAGTAGGACTCATAGAAAATTATTAAGTTTGTTCTTCAAAACACAAGATTGTACACTTTTTTAAAAGTTGACTTGATTATCTAGTGAAAAATGTTTTCATTCTAAAAACTAGTTTTAGTCGAAAATGTATTTGCCTCAATCCAAAGCCCATCAGTAGCAAAATGACTGGACTGAGTTTCATATTTAATCTTCTCTACCCACAAAGATAAACGAAACTGCTAGAAGGTAAAAGTGAAAAAATTACCTATGATTGTGACTAGAAAAAGGCTGAATGGCCAAACCAAATAAATACGCCTCCAGTAATAAAAAATTAGTTGTATTCATTTCTGCCTTTACATATATGCATCTTAGTTAATTTCACATATATGTATCTTAATTTCACTAATACTGAACAGGGAAGTTCATACCATATGTTCCTTTATCCCATAAGCAATGAATGTAATGTACATATAAACACCCTTGGTAATCCTGCCATCAAAAACAAAAAGTATGAAATGTGTCAGAAGGGACTATGTCCCCTACGTGATAGACAATAAGCAACAATGATTAAACAGAAAAGAAAGTTGGCAAGTTCACAAAGTTGAGTATAATCCACCAACTGCAAATTATTAAAAGTCATACATTTTTACAAAAGCACAATATTAAAAGCTTGTAAATTTTTAAAAGCATCCTAGTCAAAACAGCCTACCTTACAGGGCCTAGAATGGTTCACTGGATAATCCATTTATCCCTTCTCCAAATAGTCTTAAGTTCCAGAAAGTATAAACAATAAACCTTAATGTCCCTGACCCTCAATATCCTTAAGTTGAAATTAAACAAAATAATTATTAAGTGCTTCCAGTTATTAAAAAACAAAGCAGTGCTAATAACGGTGCCCCCAAAGTGCCAAGTAATGTCACTCCAGTACACGGCATTCCCACCCCTGAACTCTAGGCAGGCTTAGAATGACTCCACTAGCTAGAAGTCAGGCCCAGCCACAGGGCACCCCCACCCCCAAACTTGTCCAGAAGATCCCAGGCCTGTCTTCGCAGGGCTCATAATCCTTGGAGGGGACAAGAACCAGAATGGGCCCTGATGAGATGGGAAACAAGGCAAAGCTAAGAACATTCAGCCCAAGATACTGAGGTTTCTGTGAATGCTTTCTATGTATAGTTCAAAAGGATAAACAGGCTACAATGCCAGAATTTCTCCACCACTAGCTCAATCATGGTTAGATCTGTATTTTAGAAATACTACATCTGGTATAAACATCCTCTCTGAGAAACTTAGAATGCAATATTGCAAGGATTTTACACAAAAATGTAGAAATTTTTAGAAAGAACATCCTTATTTGCTCAATAATACATGAACATAAGAGAACAGTTTATGGCGACTTTGCTTAAAGCATGTCACAGGCAGCACTATACAGCGTCTCTAAAATGCTGACAAGCAATTCTTAAGGCCCATGACTCTATGCACTTTAAGAAATGGAAATGTGCAAGGCGCTAATCTTCTTAAAAGTGACGGCTGCAAAACGCAGCCCATGCTCCCTTAAGGTTTAGTTGGAAAACAGCTTAGGAGCCACCCTCGGCTAGGATGGCCACACGCTCCCTCTGGAAGATAGATTCATACACACACGTGCAAACACACACTCAGTCAATGATTAGTACACATGCACACGCACTCGGCCAATCAGAACACCTTGGAAAAAAATGTTCTGGTTTCCCAATTAAATACTTTAAAGTAAAAATTTAAGCCTCATAAAACTTCTTGATGTGTGTTATACTCAAAAGATTAGAGTTCAACAGACTTACTATGCTTGATTGTATCCCTCATAAATTTTTTTGTTAAAGGTGTCATTTAAAATGTTAACAACCACCTGAATCTCCTGGTTTCTACAGAAAGCTTAGAGCTAACCTTGCCCCTCTCAGATAAACCACTCTCATTTCCATTTTCATAAGGGCTAAGTGCAGACGGCAGCACCCTAGAGATCACTGTTTTCTGCCAGGCTGTCAATCTATCACAATTTTTTTTTCCTCCAGAAAAAGAGCTTGAAGAAACCAGCAGCTTCAAATGGAACATTTATACTACATCAACAACTCACCTTTTCAGATCTGCTCCATTTACAGGTAAAAACATGACTTTCCTTCTAACAGGTTCCACCAAGTATGAGAAATGAAATCAAACCGCCTTCTCTTCTTGCTTAATACACCACCACCCACAAGAATTCTAGATTCTAAGATTAAAACTTCAACCTCAGTAAGCAGAGTTCTGTTGACACAGAGTAACAGGGCACCTTGTTTCAGGCAATGCAAGCAGCATTAGAAACAGGAACAAATCACTCTGCTGACCCCAAACCAGGAAGACAGCTAACAAAACACCTTCCACCCAACTGATTCTCTGGTCAGAGTACCTGCCTGAAACAATTATGGCTGGCCTCCACTTCACTACCATGAATTGAACAATTAACTTCTCAATTCCATCCTATCACACCCTCAGATAACAGACCACAAACTTTGTGAGGAGTCTAGCTTTCATACTGGAAAGTGGTCCTTCACTCAGAACTCCAGGCTTCTGCACAGAGACCTACACTTGTCACCATACTTGTTCACATACCTAAGAATGGTACCTCAGCACAATTCTAGATTTCTGGCATAGGCAAATAACAAATATACAGTAAATGAAGTGATACACAGAACAGGCTCATCAAGAAAGTATTTCTTCAGATACCAAAATATTACCAAAATAATAACAACAACTGACTAATGCGGCAAGAAAATAGAAGTTGTTACGTATTTTAAAATAAAGCAACTTGAAGTAATTCTGAAATTGTTGGTAAAATATAACAATAATATTAGGCCAAAAGAAATTTGCGAGTGGCCAGTAAATTTTAAAGCCACACCTAATATGAAAAGAGACAACCACACTGTCAACAAATAGTAAGCATGAAGCTCTGTAAAACATTTGGTAATGGGTTATTTACCAAAGTATGAAAAAGAAACAGGAGATTTCAGAAAGCTGATGACAAACTCTGCTGAAAAATTCTTAATCTCTTCTAGAGATTTTACATAAAAGTCAGATCAAATATGTAAAAGGATTTCCCCATATATCACAACCAAAACTTTTTTTTTCAAGGTCAGACTGAGAAACAATAGCTGAGTCAGGGGTCTTTAAAGCAGAGTGTGCACCAGAGGGCACACAAGACCATCTGCTGGATGCAGGGAAAACATCAGAATTTCTGCTCAAGATTTATTTTTATATCATCCTTAATTTCTGGTTTTGTGTATGTCTTATAGTATACATATGACCTGACAAACATACACACAAATTTGCAATAGGGGATTGTGTTCAAAGCCTTTTATTGATCAAGGTGTGTGTTCAAAAAGCTTAGAGAATCTTTTTCTGAAATGCCAAGGAGTGGCTCTAATGGGCCTAAATTCATTAGAACTGACTTTGAGAACTTTAGAATCCTAACACAAGTTCTGAGATCAGCATGAAATGCTGTCATTAGAGTGGACATTACATAATTACAGGTGTGAATGGCACTGAAGTGTGACATCACCAGCCTGCAGTTCCAAGCCTCTGATTTACATGTCCCTCCAAACCTAAGTGACACACAGGATGAAAAAACTAGAAATCATGCCATGTAAATAGATGAAACAGTCAGTCTAACCTTTTTTTAAAAAATCTCTAAGAAAAAAAAAAAATCTCTAAGAGTATGTAAATCTTCAAGGAATTCTTTGAGTGTAAAAAAAAAAAAAAATCCAGTTCCATTTTACTATATAGGCTCATGGGCTTATTTTCCCCATCAAAATCTAAAGAAAAAGTCACATTACCTGTATTTTAGCCACCAAAATATAGAAAAATTGAATCTGTATTTTAACTTTTAACTCTAAGAAGCTTAAGATGGATCTTTTGAGGGTTTTTGGATTCTTCCATCATGTATAAATTTTTTCAAAAATCAATGGAAATTTCCATCTTTCTTTGAATACAAAAATATGGCCATGAAGAATATTACATCACAAAAGCACTATGACAAACCAAACGGAAAAAAATATTTTAGAAATTAGGCGACAATCCAGCCGAGGGCAGAATAAACGCAGGGGTTCACTGGCTGAATGTGTGGCACTGAGCCCGCTGTGGGCATCCGTTCTCAGCTCCAAGGTGGTGCTAGTCAGCCACAGGGGAGTCACTTACACCACAGAATGGACTCAGCAAATGCGACAATTTAAGGCCTTTTCCCCTTCAGACAGGCTGGTGGTTAAACACCTCCCAGCACACAACTGATTTAGATACTGGCCAGAGCAAATGAAAAGCTAAGCTAATCACAGCAGAAGCTGCTAAAGGTCACTAAACCTGCTCCCCTATTTTAACCTGGGCTACTTCTGCCTACCAGCATTCATCCTGGCAAAGTGACTAGTGATGGATACCAGCTACAGCTACCAAATGTAAGTCTCTCTAGTGAGTACTGATCTGAAGTGGTATGTCACCTTTTGATGCTAAGAACTCTGTGGATGTTTCAAAATCAGAGACTTTCCCAGGAAGGAGGTAGTTTACAAATAGAACAACCTGCCTCATACACTTCACTATGGTTGCAGTTTTATTTAATTTAAAAACGTGAACACACACACACACACACACACCATCTTCCCCTAAATAGTTGATCTCAAAGAAAAAGCAGGTCATCATCAACCTCCTAAGGCCCACACCTCTCAGAGACTTCCAGGAGAGGTTTACAGGCAGAGGACTCACTAAAACTGGTTCCTAGGAAGTTGCTTTGACTGAGTTTTAATAGTGCTGTTGGTTCCCAGGCACCCTTTTACTGAAACAGTTAGTTATCAAAGATACTATCCATAAAAACAAACCAATGGCTTTTCTCCTTTGATTCAAAATAAAATACTTTTTGTGCTTTCAAAAATTTAAATACTAGTTAAATCAAGCCATCAATATTTACTTATCTAACGTATAAAATGTGAATTAAGCTAATAAAACTAGTCCAAAGCGCTGCTGAGCAGTCTGATTTCAAAAAAGCATGCAAATGTGGGGAAAAAAATCCAGTATGTCTGTTCCCCATTGTTACTGAACAGTACCTTTCAACACTACTATTGCACATCTTAGGAACAGAACTTTTCAGCTGATAACCACAAATTAAACAGTAACCGGTCTCCAACACTACAAATATAAAGGCAGCTCCCTGAACACCACCCTTCTGCTGCTGATGAACTAGCACAGACATCTTACACCAGAGTCTCTCTATACTGTGTCAAACAAATTTCAAGCAAACATATGCAACTGGGAGATGCTAGTTTACAGCAGTCGCTTTGAGCCCTCAAGTCCTTTACTACTTTCATACACCATTTAGTTCAAGTTGTTCGATTATAGGAACTATTTCTAGGCTTGAAAGATTAGTTTAATGGGCAGGGTGGTGGGGGGCAGGGTGGTGGGGGGCAGGGTGGTGGGGGGCAGGGGCGGGGGGCGGGGGTGGCAGAGGCATATCATCTAATCCTGGAAGCCAAATTTTCCAAAAGACTCCACTGTGATGTTGGCATCAAATCAACAAATGTCTATACCTGGCAGTGATGACTATATGCTAACATTTCAGAAGTCTGGCAGAGATGAAGGCCTATCTACTAATACAAATAATCCAGTCCCTATGTATGAGCACTTCCAGATGAGCTTGCTACTTCCTAATTAAAAAAAAAAAAAAAAAATCAAAGAAATAAGTATATTTTTACCTCACTACAGATTTAAAGAGTTCACTTTGCTTTTCATCTTCCTAATTAAAACTATCACAACCTCTAACAACTTTAAATTTAAAAGATCAACAAACAGTAGGAAATGGGATAAAATGAACAGAAAAAAAGGTCCTTCACACTGCGTATCTTCTAACTGGGAAACGCCTACATGTTGTTTCAAGTTTTTTCAGTTGAATCCTTGACTCAGAGATGCCTCAGCCTCTCAAATCCCAGGTCCATCCCCCTAAAAGCCATCATTTACCATAAGTATTCCATAGGTGTGGAATCATACCAGCAGATGACATTTCTGTGCCAGATATGAGGCCCCCATATTCTCACTGTTTGTTCCAAACACTGCCTTAAGCCCCAGGTTTAAAAATCTCCTTATGTGGGAATAAACTAGCTCCATGCTCTGTTCATATTCAGTCAAGATCATACATAGGGCTAAGGGAACCACCCTGAATAAATGTAAATAAGGTAACTGTTTGTGGAGTTGCTTGCCTACATTATACTTCACAGCAAAACAGAATATCCCCAATAGTCCTGCTCCGATCTTATTTCGTGTGAATAGGAATGATTCTTTTTCCTCCACTGCTTATGCACAACTCACTTTTAGTATTCAACAGAGCACATGTAAGTCCTAAAGATATGGCTAATTCCATTTAACTAGTATTTCTTTATATAATATGCTCAAAGCATAACTGCCAAAGGGTCCCAATAAGGCAAGATTCTTAATTCTCTTGCAAAGCATAGCTTGCTCATAAATCCCATTAAAAATTTCCTTAACACAAGGTTCAAAATATTTTTAAAAAAGAAAGAAAGAGGGAGGTGGAGTTTGGACTCCAATTAAGGCATTTTTATACACAGTCTAGCTTGAGTCCTATTCAAAGGGAATCCTAAAAAGCATTTTAATGGGGAATGGGAGAAATCATAACAGTCTGTTATCAGCATCGTGAAGTGTCAATCCCTCACTTGAATGTCTTTCTCTTTCCTTATTCCTTGATTCTCTCGTTCCACAAGTGCATAGGTTATGTTTTCTGTAGATCTGGGGAAAATGGGCCAGGGGTAGAAGGTCCATCCAGGCCAGACAGCGTGAACGGCCCATGACTGTTCAGCACAGAAGGAAACTGAGAAAGAAAATAAAACACATTATCATCCTATTATGCAATCCTAAACTTCACTTTCTGTCCCTGTTACATTCCCTAAGGCAGAACACAGCAGCACCTGCAGTGGCTCACAGGACAAAGGCACTAACTGTTTATCACGGAACAGTATGATGTCACAAAAACTTAAAAAAAAAAGTTTGTCTTACATATTAACACTCTCCAGCCTACCTTGATGGAATGTAAAGAACAAATCTATACTTTTCCTTAGATGCTAAATTACACAGGTTCACACTTGACTTCAAATGGTTATAGAAAGTTCAGTAAATGACAGCATGCACTCTGTAAACTATAATTCAATTATATAGCAAATCACACTGTCAGAAAGAGGTCCAGCGGAGATGCCCATCTCATACCTGCTGCAAACAGTTGTAGGGTGCTCATCCTAGAAAAGCACTGCCCATCATGTATTCTGAGACCAAATCTGTATGGAGATTCCAGGCTGAAGCTACATGAGCACTATGGCTTTCTCTATATAAATCAATTCTCTCTTTGTGAGAGGCAAACAAAAATGTAAAAGGAAATATGGGAAATTTTCCATACTCTTTCTATTCAGCAATTTAGAAGTTTCTGCAAAAATAATTGCATTAGTAGAAAGATTTAAAAAAATTTTTTTCTTTCCCCACCCCTTACCATTTCATTTTCGAAAGAACAAATGAAAATTTAAATTACAAAATCTAAGAAAATATCCCAGGGAGTCACCCTGGAATAAGTGAATGAATCAATATAAGAAAGCTGACAAGTTATAAAGTCTAGATAGTTTAGGCAAAATCATGGTTTACAGCTATAAGATCTTTCTTAATAAGATCTTCATTAAGAGGTAATGCACTACTCATTTAAAAAATATATACATGTATATTTAAAATGCTGATGAGTATCAATTCTGAGTGACAGGAAAATGGGAGCATTTGATAATACTATTCTCAGGAGTTTTTTCTATTAAAAAAAAAATCCTCAGTTAAAAGGGGAAATCTAAGTGCAGAGAATGCCCCCAAATATACATACATACACACACACACAGACACACACACACACACACACTTTTTTAGAAAAGAGGATTTCCAGCATTTAAAATGATTTAAAAAGTTGGATGAGCTCAAAATCTACTACAGTATTGAACCATTCTTAGTCTAATTCAAATGTATGGAATAGTAAACAATGAAAAGGAAACTCTGCTGTGAATATTTATCTGGGTTATTTGCAGGCCATAAAATTAACACGTAGAAATTAAAAACTAAATCTAAGGAACACTTTTTAAATAGAAGTTTTACAATGATTAACTGTAGAGTGATTTTGCCTCTCTGCTCATTTACCACACCCCAGTTACAAAAGACAAGCTTCTATGTAATTTACCTGAAAAAGTGTGTTAGCACCTTGTAGTCTGGCTGGACTCAGGGGAGCAACAGGGCTGAGAGTACTCCAAAAGTGGATACTGGAGAGCAAGGGGCTTGGAGTCAGTAAGATGGGTGTCTGCAATATACAAGCCAAAAATATAACTAAATGGCTTATCAGGATTATGTTCTATCCTTGTAATAATACACAATTAGCCCTGAATCCAAATATTGTCCTATTCTCCATTCCAAATATCTCCAAGTCTGAAATCTTATCCTGAGGAAACAGTCGGAAATTACTTTTACAACCCAGAAAAGAAAAAGGTCAAAGTATTTTCTAAACTGTTTCTCATACAATTTTTGTCAAATAGACAAAACCAATCTGAATTCAAGTATGGAAAAATAATGGGTAATTGAGTCACAAACATGCTTTCCCCTTAATAATGAGTAGGTCTGGGAGTAACATGTTTAAATGTTCTATGAGACTAAAAAGTTAAGAAATAGCTAATGTTAGCTAACTGTAAAACTTGTTATTCAACATCACGTTTATTAAGGTCCACAGGATCTGTTATTTTCTAACGTGAGATTGTCACTGGTTGTTTTATAAGATCACCCCTGCCTCCACCAAAGAGAGAGAGAGAGAGAATATAATTATTTTCTTTAGGAGAAAGTGGAAAAATGAGGTTACTTTCACAGGGTCACATATAACCTCTCTAAAGCAAAACTACTATGTAGCAGAATGAGAACTGAGGTTATAAATTCGGGATTTGTTTCAAAAGGTGAGAAAAAGCAAAATAAATGGTGGCACTAAAAGGAAAGAGAATGTTACCTGTGAAAAAAGCGCTGGCGTAAGGGAAGCTGTAGGGAGAGATGGGCTTAATATTCCCAGTGGGCTTGGATCACTGCCCGTGATCACAAGGGTCGGTGCCAGCTCTAACCCTTTGGGTTTCTTGGACCTCGATGAATTATTTGTTTTGTCCTTTTCTAGCAAAGCTGAATCCTGGTCTTTAGGCTCCAAGGACAAGTTCTCTGGAAGCTGCATTGGCTGAGAAGCCACTGATTCCATGTCTGTGTCCATGTCTGGGTTGGAACTCAGCGGTGGTGAAGGAGTTCTAGGAGGCTCCTGCAGAGGGGACACGGACGAAACAGGAGGTGTGGTGGCAAAAGGGGCAGTCACTGCCGATGCAGAAGTTGGTGCTTCCAGGGAAGGCAGTCTGGGGGAAGCCAAAGTCTCCAATGCTTGGATAGTTTCTTCTGAAGATGGAGAAATACCCGGGCCAGCTGAAATGGAGGCAGCAGGAGGTTCAACTGGTGGCTTTTTAGAAGGTGTTGTTACAAATTTGATAACAGATGGAGTTGGCTCCTGAGGAGACTTTTTCTCTGCCAATTTCTCAGCTGGATTCTCCACCTTTATAGATTTGAAAAGCTTCCTATTGGAGGAGTTCAAAGAGTTGAGAGTAAAAGAAGAATATAAGCCGGAGTGTATGTAGTCATTGCGGCTCGAGGTCTTGGCACCGGGCTGTGGTGGCTTCTCTTTCCCGCCATTCTCCACATCTTTGGAACTGCTGCTGCTGAGCTCACTGAGGCTTAAAGCTTCACACTCCCCCTCAACCCTGCCCACTGTCATTGGGTCCATGTTCAAAATCTCTGGGTACGAGACAAACTTGTACACAAACTTCTGACCATTCACTTTTTTAATGATATTCTGTAGATAAATAAAATAAGCACTCAGACTTTCTTAAACTTTTCTTGACCATTTGTTAAAACTTTACCCCGCCCCCACCCCCAAAGATCATGAGAAAGCTGACTGAATGGGGTTCTCCATTTGATAGGTAGTTTACTTGAAAACTTCAAAATCACCTAAATTTATCCAGCCATTCCAAACACAGTTCTGACCATTATGGAGCACAAGTTAAAAACATTTAAATGTCTTATTAACAACTGAACTAATATGTTGCATAAAAGCTGAAAGATTTTAATTGCTTAACTCCAAAGGTACAAAAACACTCACATCCTCAGGAAGCAAAAGGAATTTAGAACATTACTTCTAAGGTTCCTACTTCCTTCAGCTGTTTCTTACCTCATCTCTCCACACAGGAAAGCTGATAATATCAACACTCAAAGGTGAAAGAAATTAAGATCCCAGCTTCTCACTCTAATTCTCTTCATTTGAGTATTTTATTTTACTTCCGTGCCCAAGAATGTATTCAAAATAATTAGAAATTAAACAAAAAAATTTTAACTAAGAAATCAAATCTAGTTATTCTTTAAGGTATTAACTTCTGTTCTGGGTTAAACTAAACAGTAAAAATTAAGTACATCTAAAAAACAGTATGAGATAATTTTTAAAGTAAACTATGATATAAACAAGAGTATTTATCTATGCTGAAGAATCTCAAATTTCCTCTTCCTTATTCCAACTCTATAATCGTTTTTTCTTTAAAGACAACTGCAATTAGGAATAAAATATGTGCATGGGAGCCCGGTACTGAATACGAATTTGCAGAAATACACTTAGAACATTTACGTCTTTTATTCTAATTCCAAGCTGCTGAAGCTGTAAAATAAATTGAGTTAAAACCAAAACAGTGACCATTTCACAATGCATACAAATGTTGCATCATTATGCTGTACACTCAAAAGCAATATATCAATTACACCTTAATTTAAAAGTTATTTTAATAAATAAATAAACCACGACATTAGTATGTCTAACCTCAACAGAGGAGGAGGAACAATTTTTGTTTTGAGGTGGGTGTGTATTACCTTCACATAGTAGTATCTGAGGGCTCGGCTGAGTTTGTCATAATTCATATTAGGCTTGTTCTTTCGAATGCCCCAGAGACGAGCCACCTCTTCTGCCTGCAAAAGCTTGAACTCCCCATTATTAGAGGTCCAGCAGATCATGTGGTCGTTCTGAGGCTCCTTTAGGAGCTGAAGGAGGAACTGCCACAGGGTGATGGCACTGTCCATAGCAATGAGCTGAAAGAGGCAACACTGTATGTCACTCACCGTTTTAAGCACTTTAAATGTATTAGACTATTAATTGTACATTTCATCCGCACAAGAATCCTATAAGACAGATACTACTGCAGCCTCATTTTATATGTGAAGAAACTGATTCATTACAAAGTTAAGTAACTCGTCTAAGCTCACACAAGTAAATGGTGGAGCTGAGATTTAAACCCAGGCAATCTGAATACAGACCTAAACTCTTAAACATGCAACACTGCTTAAGAAAAGTCTTGCTATGAGATAAGCTAGTTTCATAAATTACAGGAGCAGACTGATTAATGCCAACCAGTGCAGTATCACTATTACTAAATTTTATCTTAAAAACTCACTGTCGGGACTTCCTGGGGGTCCTCGGGCTAAGACTCCGTACTCCCAATGCAGGGGGGCTGGGCTGGATCTGTGGTCAGAGAACTAGGTCACACATGCCCCAACTAAGAATCTGCATGTCACAACTAAAACCTGGTGCAGCTAAATAAATAAAAAAATATTTTTTAAAAAACAACTCATTGTCATATTCTCTGAGGTGACCACCATTTCAGCATCTATCTATACTGGCACAGTTGATTTATATGCCAGGATGTTCTGTGCGTCTCAGGGTGGCCCAGAGATAGGAGGAATAGTTTCCATTATAATAAATGTAATTTTCATGTAAGTTGACAGCACTGAAAACTCAGCAAAATGTTCCCTAATTTACAAGTTCTGCCACCATTCTGTCCGCAGGAAATCCACCTGCCCAGATCCTTTTATTTGATTAGCAACCTTTATTTGATTATCAAGATTGGAACTGAAAAACCTTTCAGTATCTCAAGTTTTAAGATCTTCCTGTTTAGGCCAGTGTTTCTTAAATTCAGCACTATTGATATTTTGAGCCAGATAATTCTTTTGTTCTTGGAGGCTGTTTTGGCATTGCAGTTTAACATCCCTGGCCTCTACCAACCAGATGCCACCAACACCTCCTGCCCAATTTGGCAATCAAAATGTCTACACACATTGTCAAACATTCTGGGGGACAGTATCATCTCAGTTAATAACCACTGGTTTAGGCAATGGAGCAGCAGGGAAAGGTTCTCTCAAAGGTTTTTCCTCCAAAAAACTTTAAAACATCTTGTTTCTAAGAAAGAAATCTTAGGGTGGAAACTCTGGCCAAATATACATAAGCACATCCTAAAATGTCTATAAGGGAACTTTACACATACACACACATACACAAAACCTTTCTGTTTTCAGTCTGTGAATTAGATCTCACTGGATCAGAACAGAAATTAAATCAAATCAATTCTGTTAAAATACTATAAAAACAGATAAACTGGACAACAGCAAAAATTAAAACTCTGTGCTGCAAACAATACCATCAAATGAAAAGACAATCCTTGGAATGGAAGAAAGCATTTTCAACTAATAAGGCTCCTTCATAAAAAAAAAAATAAAGAGTTCTTACAATTAAAAAAAATTGAAAATAAGCAAAGGATTTGAAAAGACATTTCTCCAAAGAGTAATACAGGTAGCCAATAAAGCACATAAAAAGATGCTCAATGTGACTAGTTATTAGGGGAATAAAGATCAAAACCACACAAGATACTGCTTCACACCTACTAGGATGGCTATGATCAAAAAGGCAGGTGATGGACCTCCTGGCGGTTAGGAATCTGCCTGCCAATGCAGGGGACGTGGGTTCAATCCCCGAAGACTCCACATGCTGTGCGCCATAACACTGAGCCCATGCCCCGCAACAAGAGAAGCCACCGCAAGGAGAAGCCCAGACACCACAGCTAGGGAGAGCTCGAGCACAGCAGGGAAGACCCAGCGCAGCCAAACAGAAAGGACAGACGATAAGCATCAGCTAAAACGTGGAGAAAAGTGAAACCTTCACACACTGCCAACAGGAATGTAAACTGGTACAGCCACTTTGGAAAAGGTTGCAGCAGTTCCCCAGAGTCAGCATATGACCCACTAATTACACTCCTAGGTATATGTCCCAGGGAAATAAAAATATATGTCCACACAGACATTTGTAAGCAGGACGTTCAGAGTGGTATTCATAATATCCAAAAAAGTATAAACTACCCAGATGTCCATCAACTGATGAGCAGACAAGCAAAATGTACCCTTTCCCTTCTCCAGGGGATCTTCCCAACCCAGGGATTGAACCCAGGTCTCCCACATTGCAGGCAGATTCTTTACCAGCTGAGCCACAAGAGAAGCCCAAGAATACTGCAGTGGGTAGCCTGTCCCTTCTCCAGCAGATCTTTCTGACCCAGGAATTGAACCAGGGTCTCCTGCACTGCAGGCAAATTCTTTACCAACTAAGCTATCAGGAAAGCCTCCATATAACCACAGAGTGGAATATTAGCCAGAAAAAGGAATGAAGTAGTGATATGGGCTAGTTCAATGGATGAACCTTGAAAACATTAGGCTAAGTGAGAGAAGCCAGCCATTAATTTGAATAGGCAAAAAAAGCAGACTGGTGGTTGCTTAGGGCTGGGAATGGGGGATGGGTGTGGAAAAGAAAAGGGGAGTGACTGTTACTGGGGTGACAAAAACATTCTAAATTTAGATTATGGTAGTGGCCATACAACTCTGGGAATATACTAAAAGCAACGAACTGTACACTTCAGGTGAATTTTACTCTATGTGAAATATGTCTCAATAAAAATGTTAAAAACAAACACCCAAAACAACACAAAAGTTAGGCCTGAGAAACCTAACTCTAATAATGTACAACTCACAAAGAACGGGATCCTTTACTATGTCTGCTTCCAAAAAGACCAGAGATGAGGAACTATATTGGTAAATATCTCATAATTTTTCTGAGACATTCAAAATGTCCTCCTATTATTCTGTCATAAATTTGAAGCTGGTTATACAGAGATACTGTCATCCAAAAGTAGAGATGAGAAAATACTTAAGAATAGAAAAAGGGAGATGCCTCCCAAAGTTAGAGAGTTAACGGAGAAACTGCGGCCACGAATCCAAGCCTCTTTCATCACAGTCATGTACTCTGTCCCTGAGGGAAACCACTTTCCTAGATGGGTAAGAGCATTCACATTACCTAGGATTGTAAAGAAGTATTACATTGTTAGATAATAACTGACAATAACGTACAAATATGAAGTACTACTTTAATGCTAAATAACCATGTTCACTAGAAAACAGCTTTTCAGAGCCTCACTTAAGCTGGGTTAAAATAGTGGTTTTATACTATATCCATCAAGTATAGTTGAGGGGGAGGGGTCCCCTGTTATTTCTCTTAATTTACCAGAGAGGCTTTTCTTCTAGTGCTGACTGTTATGTAAGTTACTTTTAAACTATGTATGTTCCCCACTTAAACAATTATTTGTTAGTCTAAATCTGTTACAACTATTCCCTAGTAAATTTCAGCTTAACCAAAGAACTCAAGTCTTTACATTTCCAGACACCATCTTCAGGTTAAGAATGCTTACAGCAGTGTGAGTATGTGTGAGAGAGACGATGATGGTGACGATGCTGAAGCTAGGAGGAAGGGAGGAGGGAGAGGACAGACAAGCAGAGAACTGGAAAACAGGTTTGGTGCCTATAATTTCATTTATTTTTGGAAAAATTCCCCAAACCAAATCCTAGAGTTTTATGCCTATCTTGCAGATAATGCTTGAGCTCTACAGGTTTATAATGGCGAAGCAATACGTATAAAACGACAGAAATAACCATGAGTATTTCCGCAACAAGCACGCAAGAGTCATCCTGAGCAAATGGGAAGTGTTCCCAAGGTGGTGTGGGTTTAATTTCCACCTCTCCCTTCGGTTATTAGGGGAAAGTGTGGATTGAGCTTGAGTAAGTTCCGGGAGTTGGTGATGGACAGGGAAGCCTGGCATGCTGCAGTCCATGGGGTTGCAAAGAGTCAGACACGACTGAGCTGAACTCAACTGTGGACTGAGCCAAATCCTGGTGGAGCTGCTGGATACTGCATGGCAGAACCTAACTGTGGAAAACGCTGAAGCTTCTGTAGTGCTTCACAGTGTGTTCAGGATAGAAAATTATTGTGAAGAAAAAACGGGCACTGTGGTTTTGGACTGAAGTGCTGGAAAAATTTTTTTTCTATTAGGAAAAACTAAGGAAGACGTAAAATGGACATCCTCAGCAGGTACTTTAAAGGAATATTTTACTCATTCAACGTTGATATGTTTCTTTGATTGAAAAGGCGGTGAACCACTGGGCACATAAGCTGAACCTCTTCATTTGAGTTCCTGAAAGTGTGCCATTGATATGAAATTCAATGATTTCTTCAGCCATAAAAGAGAATTAAAGTAAAAAAAAAAAGTCAGAAGTTACTTAAAATTACAAAGGTGAAATAAAGAGACACAAATATTTAGTACTTTTATTCTTACTCTTATTAAAAGAAACCCAAATCCTTTTTCTTGAAAACCTTTTCATGAAAACCTCAGTGTTTCCACAACTACAGTTTTCCCCCAAAATTTCAGTTTTAAAGAGTTTTTTAGAAGTAGTATAATGAGGGAGAGAAATACTTAACTGATCCAAATGAAGGAATCTGATTTTTGAGGGGTTAAATATGGAAAACAGAATTGATTCTAACACTTAAAGTGGAGAAGGAAATGGCAACCCACTCCAGTGTTCTTGCCTGGAGAATTTCATGGGCAGAGGAGCTTGGTGGGCCACAGTCCATGGGGTCACAAAGAGTCTGACAGGACTGAGCGGCTAACACTAACTCACACTTAGAAGTAGATTAATTCCTGTGCTAAAAGGAAAGAAGGCGCATATTGGAAGTAACTCATTAGGGAAAGGAAGTCTCTACTAAATGAAACCTTTTCCACCCTAAACATGTTTATCATACACACAGCCCAGTTGCTGTGGTGACCCATGGCCTAACTATTTTTCAGAAACAGTAGCTAAGACCCAAAAAAATAAATGTCTCCAAATTCAGAGTGCTGCTTAAGTAAAATAGAAACAAATTATAAAATGTATTAAGGCGAATTTTAAGTTAAAATCTTTATAGCTGTCAAAAAGTAACCTGGTGTATCTAACTATACAGTATTCCATACCAACAGAACACTAAAAGTGTACTATTATAATAAAACTTTAAAACAACATTTCCCTAAATGGATTCCACTTAGGCAGTTTTTAACGTTTAAATAAAATCAAAGAGGGGAGAGTTACTGAGGAGGAAAACTGAATCACAACAGGTTTTAAAGAAAATGCCACTGACAGTCTTAAATACTGAAGCACCAAGTTTTCCACGCAGTGGGACGGTGAGTGGAAGATGGCAAAGAAAAGGAAGAAGGATCTTATTCACCAGCCACAGAGATGGGTGAACTGTTCTGATGAGGGATGAAACTCTGAATGAAGTCTTTTTCTTTAACTGCCCTAAACTTCAAATACCAATAGCCTGGTTGGGGGGTGGGGGTGGGAGCCAACTGTGTATCTCTTAACCTCCTCGGTCAACAAGGTCCCTGCCCAGGTCAGTTAACCTTCGGCCCCCAAAAGATGTTTCCAACTGGTTTTCCCAAGAAGGAAGCCTCGCGGCAGCTGTGTACTAACCGGAAAGTAACGAGGGGAGAGGGCTGGCTGGAAAGGAGTAGAAAAAACACTGAAAGTCGACGCCGGATGGGTTCTGAGCGTGGGGAGAGGAAGAAACGCGGAAGACCGCGTGCCCCCGGGGAGATCAAAGTCCGGGCCCGGGTGAGCACCGACTCGCTGCGCTTTCACTTTCCAACTTCCTGTCACTACAGAAAGCCAGAGACGCTCCCCTCGGGCCCTCCCCTCCGCCACCCCGGCGAAAAAAGAAAAGAATAAAAAAAAAAACAGCCACCTTTGGCCCCAGGGGCCTCGCGGGACCAAATAAGGGGCGAAGGGAGCGAGGCGGGTCTGTCCCGCGCCCACCGGCCCGCCAGCGGGCCCCCCGGGCGCGCGCCCCGCGCCCGCTTCCCGAGGTGCGGCCAGCCCCCCGCCCCGGCGCCCCGCCGGCGGGGGCGGCGGCCGCGGGACCCGGACGCGGACGCTCACCGAGGCCGCGCGCGGGGCTCCCTCCGGGTCTCCGCCTCCAACAAGACGCTCTCCTCACGCCGGGAACTCGAGGACGGCGCGGCAGCCGCTGCGACCCTCGCGGCGGAGCCGGAGAAGGCGCCGGCGGCCGAGCCGAGCCCGCCGGGTGCCCGCAGCCGCCCGCATCTCCCGCCGCCGCCGCCGCCGCCGCCGCCGCCGCCGCCGCGGCTCGTCGCGCCCCGCCCTCCCCGCCCCCGCACGCGGCGGCGGCGCGGGTCGTCAGGGCCGCTACCCGCCGGGCACGCGCGATCTGGGCGTTCCTCGCCGCGGCTGAGCCTGCCACTCGCTCCGCGGCCGCCGCCTCTCTCGAGCCCCCCCGGCTGCGTCGGGGGCCCCTCCCGGACGCCCGAGCCGCTGCGCGTCACTTCCGGGGGCGGGAAGGGCGCGGCCGGCTGCTGAGGGGCGCTACCGGCGGCCGCCGACTGCGTCCGCGGGGTGCCGGATGAGGGGCGCGGGCGTGAGGGAAGCCTCCCCCTGGGCTTCCCCGCGTTGCTCTCTCCGCCGGACCGCTAGCGGTTTCTGCTCCCGGAGGCGCGCGGTCCGAGCCCGCACGCCAGGGCTGCCGCTTGGGTCAGGACTTCGGAGGGCCTCGGTGTCTGCCCCGCCCTAGGGAAGGGGTGGCGCTCACCGAGTGGCTTCCAGGGGGCCGCGTGTGTCGTCGCGAAGCTTGAGTGTGAGGGCTTTCTCCCTCCAGGCCGCCCGTCCTGCCTTCTTGGCAGGGTGGACGGAGAGGTCGGAACCGCCACAGCTGGCTCGTGGAAGTGCCAGGCCCCAGGGCGCTGTGAACAGCTGATAGACGTTCAGTCAGCCTTGTGGCTCTCTAGCCCCGGGGCTGACAAAGGGAAGCGCTGGTCAAGTGGGGAAAGCTCGTTCTGGCGTTGGAGTCGGAGACCTGGAATCCGGCCGTGGCTCTGCCTCTCACGAGCTCGCCAATCTTTAAGAACTTTCTTTACCTCCCCAAACAATTTCATCATATGTAAAATGGAGAGAACCCAAGTATAATCACCTCGCGGAGTGTCTAGCCCATCAGTTCAGTTCAGTCGCTCAGTCGTGTCCGACTCTTTGTTTATTAAACACAGTTCTTAAGGAACCAGGTCACACTTGGTACAACTACTTGAACAGTATAGAGGCGGAAGGTGTATAGAGACTGCTGAACAAAAACCTCCCAAGAAATATACTGTGTATCCCACTTAACAGGAAACCAACAACAAGCCAGTCCAGTGTCCAGCTACTAGCTTTGAGTCCCTTCACCTCTCTCAACTTCAGTCCCCTCATATAAGGTGAAGATCATGTACAGCACTGCTAAGAAGATAAAGTATGAATAAATGATGGTGCCATTTTTTAAAAATGCATTTATTGGGCTGTGCCAGGTCTTAGCACACAGAATCTTTAGTTGCAGCCTGTGGGATCTAGTTCCCTGACCAGGATGCATCCTGGCCCCCTGCATTGAAAGTACAGAATTTCAGCACCTGGACCAGCAGGGAAGTCCTGATGTCATTTATGTTTGCCTCCTCAGCTCCACAGTTGATTTCTCTGCTGCGGCAGAGAAGCTTGCAGGATCTTAGCTCCCCAACCAGGGATTGAACACTGGCCACGGCAATGAAAGCAGGAGTCCTAACTACTGGACTGCCAGGGAATTCCTCCTGGTAAAATTAATTGAGCTCAGTGAAATGTGATCCTCTCAGGGAACTCTATTTAATACTCTGGAATGACCTACATGCTGCTGCTGCTGCTGCTAAGTCGCTTCAGTCGTGTCTGACTCTGTGCGACCCCCTAGACAGCAGCCCACCAGGCTCTGCCATCCCTGGGATTCTCCAGGCAAGAACACTGGAGTGGGTTGCCATTTCCTTCAATGCATGAAAGTGAAAAGTGAAAGTGAAGTCGCTCAGTCGTATCTTAGCGACCCATGGACTGCAGCCTACCAGGCTCCTCTGTCCATGGGATTTTCCAGGCAAGAGTACTGGAGTGGGGTGCCATCGCCTTCTCCAGGAATGACCTACATGGGAGAAGGTTAAAAAACAGTGGTGAAGTGAAAGTCGCTGACTCGTGTCTGACTTTTTGTGACCCCATGGACTTATACAGTCCATGGAATTCTCCAGACCAGAATACTGGAGTGGGTAGCCTTTCCCTTCTCCAAGGGATCTTCCCAACCCAAGGGATCTTCCCAACCCACGGGATCAAACCAGGGTCTCATGCAATGTGGGCGGATTATTTACAAACTGAACTATGAGAGAAACCCTAAAAAAGAGTGGATGTGTGTGTAACTGATCTACCTCGCTGTACAGTACAAACTAACAACATTGTATATCAAGTATACTCCAATAAAAATTAATTTTAAAAAGCTATCAGAAAATACTATGAATAATTTTATGAAGATATATATGAAAACTTAGTTGAAAAAGTTCCTAGAAAAATTATGGATTTAAAAGGAAGGAAGGAAGAAATGTGATCTTACTATCCCTTTGAAGCCTTTTGGAAGAGAATCATCACTTACTTTGATTTCCAACCTCCTCCACCATAATACAGAGTGATTATAATGCACAAAGGTATTCATGGAAAAGCAACAACACCTAAAGATGTTAGGCTTTAAAAAATAATTTTACCACATATTTTCATAAAGAAATGTGTTCTACAGGGCTTCCCTGATAGTGCAGTTGGTAAAGAAATATATTCTACAAATGAACCTATCTATGAAACAGAAACAAAATCAGGGACTTAGAGAATAGAATGGTGGTTGCCAAGGGGTGGGAGTTTGGGACTATGAAAAAGAATGTAAATATATGTGTACTGAGTCACTTTGCTGCACAGCAGTAATTAACACCATACTATAATCCAAGTAAACTTCAACAAAAAATTAAAAGAAATATATGTTTTGTGAGACTGACATACTGCCTACTGTGCTAAGGAGGCCACAAAGAAATGTGTTTTAGAAGGAGCACCCAACACCTGAAAAGAACTAGGGCTCCTGGGCCCTACAAGATTTTTCCTTACAACAACTTCCATTTTAGAAACCAAGAGGGAAAAAGAAGAATTCTTAAGGTAGACTATTTAAGGTACACCCATTGGAAACATTAGGTTATGGGAAGATTTCATTTTGAAGCCCCATACCAAGAACAGTTAAGGGCTATAGAAGCTCCGTGGCAGATTACCCTGCTGTGCCCAAACTAGCAGGAAACTTCACATTCAGCCTCAGGGTCTTAGTTGTATCATAACCCTGTAGACTGAGCTGCCAGTGTTGTCAATTGCTGTGTATTTTTGGAAAAGAGCCTACTTTGGGAGTTCTTAAATTAGTCATAGCAAGTCTGTCTGCTTTTAAATTGACTGGATATTTTGTTTGTTTGTTTCAACACAGTATATGCTGACAGCAGAGAAACTAGAAGAAAAATGGATTTCAGAGTAATGAATTTTTTAAAAAGTTTATTAATATGCCTGTTTTTCCCATGCAGGATTCTATAAATACATAATCTCTCTCCATGGTTCCTTACACAACAGATGGTTCTGTTTTTGAAAACTCCATGGTGGTTATGTTGGTCAACCAAAAAGACTGTGCTTTTTTGTTATCTTGTTTGTCATTTTCCCACCAGATAGATGGATTCTCATTCTTAACTACTCAGGGCTATCTCACATATAATTTGCAGATTTTATACAGTGTTTAAACACGTGTTTCTGCCTGACATGTCCTAGAGTGTCAATTATCCCAGACCTGCCACTCCAGTTCCCCTAATGTAGTGACATTTCTAAGAAACAGTTAAGTTATGATTGTTTCTTCTTAAGGCAACTTCCTGATCCCTCTCTTCTATTTCACTACCTCATCATTACCCTAAGTTAGCTCAGGCAGCCCTCTGTGTCCAGGGGTTCCACATTCATGAATTCAACTAAACTTCTGGGAAAAAAATTCCAGAAGGTTCCAGAAAGCAAAACTTTAATTTGCTGCACACAACTATTTACACGGCATTTACATTGTGTTAGTATTATAAGTAATCTAAAGATAATTTCCTGGCTTCCCTGGTGGCTCAGACGGTAAAGCATCTGCCTACAATGTGGGAGACCCGGGTTAGATTCCTGGGTCGGGAAGATCCCCGGAGGAGGAAATAGCAATCCACTCCAGCACTCTTGCCTGGAAAATGCCATGGACAGAAGAGCCTGATAGGCTACAGTCCATGGGGTCTCAAAGAGTCGGACATGACTGAGCAACTTCACTTTCACTTTCAGAGATAATTTACAGTATATGGGAGGATGTACTTTATATTCAAATACTTTATATATGGGACTTGGGCATCCTCAGATTTTGGTATCCTCAGGGTTCCTGGAACCAGCCCTCCACAGATCATGAGGGATGAATGTATCCCTTTTTCCTAAAGAGATGTTTCATGGACCCTGACCCACTGAGCAAACATGGAGACAGCCATTGACCTGTGCGTCTTCCCGGCAATGTCTTACAGCGCACAAAATAAAGAAGAAATAACCTTCGATCAAAAGGAGCACCAACAACCCCAGGGAGGGACGGATCTGAGGCAGATCGCTCCGTGTCTGATACGAAAGAAGAAAAACCAGGGGTCTCTGGCTTCTAGCCAAAGCTTGATCCTCCTGAGGAAATCCTCTTGAGGAAATCTAAGGAAATAACATCCTTATCTTTTCTGGGCCTCCCTTTCAACATTTTTAAAAATAAAGTCATACCTTTCACTTCTAGTGTGTGGTGCATAGAGTGAAAAGGAAAAGATGGCTGATCAAACAATGTCTGAACTCCTATTAAATGATCCTATGGTTACTGTACTTGTGAAGACCGAAATCTTGGAGGAAAAGTTATTTTTGAAAATAAAATGCATGCTAGCTGTCTATCAAATTCGGCAGCATTTGCTAAGCCCACTACCTATCAAGGACCTAAAATTCACCAGAGACAATCAATGAAATGATAGTTAGAAATGTCTTTTCACCAAGACTATTATTCTTGACAAAGATGTTTCCTCTCCAAGTAAATAAGTAAGTAAGTGAAAGTCACTCAGTCGTGTTCAACTCTTTGCGACCCCATGGACTAGACACTCTGTGGAATTCTCTAGGCCAGACTACTGGAGTGGGTAGTCTTTTCCTTCTCCAGGGGATCTTCTCAACCCAGGGATTGCACCCAGGTCTCCCGCATTGCAGGCAGATCCTTTACCAACTGAGCCAGCAGGGAAGCGCTTCCTCTCCAATAATAAGACTTATAATCAGAGAATATTCAAGGTCCAGAGAGAAATCCATGGAAAGCTCCTTGGACAAGGTGCTTGTGGCTTCCAGACTATGAGGAAAGTTCACGGCAACATCTTTCAGCCCAAGCTGTAAACTTCACACAGAACATTGTTTTTCTCAGAGAGGACATGATGAGACATGAGTTACTGCAGTTAGGCGCCTGGGGCAGAACGACTATCTGATATATTTAATGACTCGTCATAAATACACCTCAGGAATAACTTCATATAGTTTTCATCTTTAGAATCTACACCCAGGCTACTTCTTTCTTCCTCCACTATATTTTTGATCTAAAGTAATTTTCTTGGTCTTTGACAAATGTGCTTTTTCCCGGGCTTATGAAAATTGATATGAAGTGTGTTCTAGAGAAGAGGAGGGAACTCGATTCCTAACTGCTCTTTAGCAAAGATAGAGCTCAATTGACAAAAGCTCATAAAATCCACTTTGTGTGTAACGTACAAGATTCTGGGTGGCTTGTCCAACTCCTTGTGGGATCGTATTGCTCTGAATTTTAAACTAGAAGTTTTGTTTCCTCTCTTGCATATATTATGATAACTGGCTGGAAAATTTTTCTTTTTCAATTACAGTTAATTCAGAAACCACTAATACTATTATTCAGCATAATACTCACCTGTTTACTGCAGGAGAGACTCAAAGAGGCTTTGTTCTTTTTTCTAGGAACTTGCAGTCTTGGATCAGTGATACTGACACCCTCAGAGACTACCACCGTGTACAACTTCCTTGGTAGCTTTTGAGTTCTTCCACACTATTTTCTTTTGACCCCATTGGCATAGACAGAATTCACTGAAGGATCCAGAGATACTGGGCAAAGCAAAGTCCGCCTGACAAATGACGGGGTAAGTGCAGCTCTGAACAGGGTTTCTTGTGGTGAGGCAGGATTGGGAGAGGGAATAAAATCACCACCTCCCACCACATTAAGGAACATTTCCTGAAAGAGGTGGAGTTTGAAAGACTTGGTGCTAATTCAAAAATGTGTAATGCCTGCTTTTTTCTTCCTTACTTTATTTATCCAGCTGCAAAACAAAATTAGTTTTGCTGTGCTAGAGAACTTAGCTTGTGAGTTGTGTGCCCAATTCAGAAGTGTGACACAGCCACCAGCTTCCCTCTCTCAAGGGAAGGAAATTTGAATTCTGTTTGGGCTCAGCCCTGGGAAGTGGGAAAATTACTGGGTCCGGAGGGCGTTTTTCCTCACCTCTCTCTCTCAGCTTCTCCTCATTCCTGAAAAAATGCAGTTGTGATGCTTATAACCAGTTGTGATGCAAATATGTCTAGAAATCAGATTCCAACCGGAAAACCCTGAAGAAGAGGGAGGACAAGGAGTCCTGCCCATGGCAAAAGAGAAGCCAAAGGCAGGGTTGTGTGGAGCAAGGAGTTCGGGTTAGATTTTCTTTGGAACCGTATCCCTCCCCACTCTATGCCCACTTTCTCTTCGCTTCTTTGCTTCCTCCCCGCCTCCCACCACAGCCTTTTCTCGAAGCCTTATTTTGTTTCCCCGGCTATATTTCTTTTCCCTTTATACCTCTGTTTACTAAGCCTGCCAGTGGCTCCTTGAAAACGCATTAGCCATGACAGTGGTCCTTGGCCCTGAGATGATGTCATGTAAAAATTTTTTTAAGCATTAGCCATGAGAACTGCTCTAAATGTGTCAGGAGACAGACAGATGGCTAAGCCAAGTCTCTTCTCTTTAGAGGTTTCTAATAGATGAGGGGGCAAAAATCACTATGACATAGGAAGGCATGCTAAATGGGGGAAAAAACAAGTTCTGGGAGGTGAGGGTACCAGGGACAGGAGGTTCCTCGTGTTCTCCATGGACATCCAGGGTGTCTAGGGTTTAGAGAAAGGTGGAGGAGGGGGGGCGGGGAAATGTGCAGGAAAAACATTCTGCTTGGAATGCCTTTTCCCCTGCCCTGCCCCACCTGGCTATCTTCTACTTTAGGCCTCAGCTCCGATGTCACCTGCTCCAGGGAGTCCTCCCAAGCCTCCAGGCTGGGTCTGTGACCTCCAGTATCTCCCATCATATCCAGTACTAACTCTGTCTGTGGCGCTGACCTGAAATTTCTCTTTTGCTTAAAATAATTTTATTTATTTTTGGCTCTGCTGGACTTTTGTGGCTGCGTGGGCTCTTTTCTCTGGCTGTGGTAAGCGGGGGCTACTCTCTAGTTGTGCTCAGGCTTCCCATTGCAGTGGCCTCTCTCGTTCCGAAGCAAAGGCTCTAGGGTGCACAGGCTCAGTAGCTGTGGGACGTGGGCTCGGCAGTTCCAGGCCGCAGGCTCTAGGGTGCACAGGCTCAGTAGCTGCGGCACGTGGGCTCAGTAATTCCGGGCCGCAGGCTCTAGGTTGCACAGGCTCAGTAGCTGGGGCACGTGGGCTCAGCAGTTCCTGGCCGCAGGCTCTAGAGCATGGGCTCAGTAGCTGGGGCACGTGGGCTCAGCAGTTCCTGGCCGCAGGCTCTAGGGTGCACAGGCTCAGTAGCTGGGGCACGTGGGCTCAGCAATTCCAGGCCGCAGGCTCTAGAGCACGGGCTCAGTAGCTGGGGCACGTGGGCTCAGTACCTGGGGCACGTGGGCTCAGCAGTTCCAGGCCGCAGGCTCTAGGTTGCACAGGCTCAGTAGCTGGGGCACGTGGGCTCGGCAGTTCCAGGCCGCAGGCTCTAGGTTGCACAGGCTCAGTAGCTGCAGCACGTGGGCTTGGTTGCCCCATGGCATGTGTGATCTTCCCAGTTCAGGGATCGAACCCCTGTCTTCTGTGCTGGCAGGTGGATTCCTTACGACTGAGCCATCAGGGAAGCCCTTGAAATTTCTTATTTGTCTCTGTAACCTTTGGATGAGGTCCTTGAGAGGTCTTCTTCCCCATCGCAGTCTAGCACCCAGAATGGTCCCCCCGGGAGCTACTCAATAAATGCTCACAGAATGACTAGATATCAAGATGAACAGTGCAAACACGCACGATGCAGAGAAGTGTGCTGGGGGACAAGTCACCCATCCTCAGGAAGCCCCAACCCGCAGCCCACCTTTTCCTCTCTTTCCTTCCCTTTAGTGAAAGTCGCTCAGTCACGTCCGACTCTGCAACCCCATGGACTGTACAGTCCATGGAATTCTCTAGGCCAGAATACTGGAGTGGGTAGCCTTTCCCTTCTCCAGGGGATCTTCCCAACCCAGGAATAGAATCGGGGTCTCCTGCAGTGCAGGTGGATTCTTTACGAACTGAGTTATCAAGGAAGCCCTTCAGTACTGAGCTTCAAAAAATAATGTTTATATTTGCCACCTATGCTTTCTCACCTTGTACTCAGTCTTTAATCCACTGAATGTGTTTACTGGCCCCACCACTGACTCTGCCCTAGAGAAGGTTATAGTCATCCTAATAGCCAGATCCAACCTCCCCCTTCCAGTCCTCATCCTGTTCTCCGTCCTTAAGACTAACTCAGACATCACCCCCTTAGGCAAACATACCCTGACCTCCAAAGCAAACTTAGATGTCCCTTCCTGGCACCTTCTCTGAAACACGGTTCTCTCTTGGCTTCCGTGATCCTCCTTTTATCTCTCTGGCCAGTTTTTCTCTCTTCGGGGGCTTCTGTTCCACCGGTTCTGAAGAATGGGTTCTATCCCTGCCTCAGAGTTCTGTCTTTGGGCTTCTCCCCACAAGAAACTCCATTCTCTCTTTGGCTCTATTCACCACCCCAGTGCTAATGACCTTTAACCTTTATCTCTGATCTGTACTTCTGAACTCTGGATCCGTGTGTCCAGTTTCTTACAGAGTATTTTCCCTTGGCTGACCTCACGACCCTCCCTCCATCTCAGAATATACATCCTGCCACACCGTCCCCAAATCCTCCTTCCCAATGTCAGTTGAAAGCATTCCACAGACATTTCAGTCATCTCTAATGATTCCTTCTTCCTCACCCTCTGCAACTGGTCACCGTGGTCTGGTGTACCTAATCTCTAGAATATCTCACACCTGTTCCCTCCTCATGCCTATCCCAAAGCCTCTTGCCATCTCTTGCTAGGACTGCTGCAGTAGCCTTCTACTTTCCCTCCCAGTATCCAGGCATTTCAGCCCGTCCTCCACGTTACCACAAGGAACATTGCTGAAACCCATGTTTGATTATGTCACTCATCCATTTTAGTGTCCTGTGATTGATTTTTCTGCTGCTTCCAGGATAAAGTCCAAACTCTGGCCCAAGAGGCCTGTGAAGAGTAAGGTTTAAAGGCCATGTCATCCTGTAGGATGATTCGATTAGTGACCCTTTGCAGTCTAGCCCTTTCTCGGGCTAATCTCCAGCCATGCATAGTAGAGCCCCTCGAACATATCACGCACTCCCAGGACTTTGTGTGTGTAGTTCCCGCAGCCTGGAGCGTCTCCTCTATCCCATGGAATTCTTTGAAAAAGTACTGTGTCTGTCACCTCCGTACACCCAGTGTCCCCAGCTTAGCGTCTGGTATGATAGGGACTCGGCACGTGCTGCATGAGGAACTCCCAGTTCAAGGAAAGCCCAGCTCTCAAATGTTACATCTCTGTTTCTTCCGCCCACTGCCCACTTCCACCACAACTAAATGTGATAGTTCCCTCCAGCCTTCATCACTTAACAAAAATTTCATGAGTGCCTGCTAAGTACCAGGTCCTGTGCAAAGAGAGAGGGCCATAGGAACCTCAGTCAAGGGTAATAGAGGGACAAGCAATGATTAAGAACACTGAGCTGTGTCCTATAGAGAAATTAACGTGAAAGGCCAAATCATGACCATCCTGCTAACTGGTGAGCACGGTGTACGGGCAGAGGGAGGGAGCTGAATGAGTCAAATGTTTCATGATGTCTTAGATCATTCAGGCTGCTATAACAAAATACCACAGACCACGCAGCTTATAAACAGAAACCTATTTCTCACCATTCTGAAGGCTGGGAAGCCCAGAATCAAGGCGCCAGCCTGGTCACGTTCTGGTGAGAGCCTGCTTCCTGGGCCAGAACCAACACCTCTTTCTGTCCCCACAGGGTGGAAGTAGCAAGAGAGCTCTGTGGACTTTCTTTTATAGGAGTGCTAATCCCATTCACAAAGGCTCCACCCTCGTGACTGAAACACACCCCAAAGGCCCCACCTCCTAACACCGTCATCTTTGGGGGTTAGGAAGATTTAGGGAAGACAGCAACATTCAGACCATAGCACATGGCAACCTGATATTCCAAATGCACAATAGGGTGCAGACAAGAGCACCCCTCCTGAACCGCGTGGGACCAATCGCCCCCAACACCTTCCCCATCCGGTCCCCTCTTGCTGTTTCTTGCTGACCCATTCCCCTTAGCTATCTTAAAACAACCTCCTGGCTTCTAGCCTAACTCTGCCTGCTTGTCCAGGTTCTGCATGTAACAGAAGAAGAGAAGTGCACGCCTTGCAGCCTACACAACAGTCCACTTTTTAAAAGTATTTTTTAAAACTTTAGAAACTTTGTCTATTGATTTTTGGCTGTGCTGGCTCTTTGCTGCTGGGCCCACGCTTTCTCTCGCTGTGGGGAGCAGGGGCTGCTCTCTAGTCGGGGTGCTCAGGCTTCCCACTGAGAAGCGGCGGCTCCTCTTGTTGCTGAGCACAAGCTCTAGAGTGCAGGCTTCGGTGCTTGTGGTGCACAGGCTTAGTTGCTCCATGGCGTGTGGGATCGTCCCGGACCAGGGATCAAACTCACGTGCCCTGTATTGGCAGGCGCAGATTCTTAACCAGGGGACCACCAGGGAAGACCTACAACATTCTACTTTGTATTAAAGGCATCTGTGCCTTTGGGACTTTAGTTTCTCATGCCAAACAGTGCTTCATACACAACAGACCAACCTGTTTGGTTGGATGAATGCTGCTGCTAAGTCGCTTCAGTCGTGTCCGACCCTGTGCGACCCCATAGACGGCAGCTCACCAGGCTCCCCCGTCCCTGGGATTCTCCAGGCAAGAATACTGGAGTGGGTTGCCATGTCCTTCTCCAATGCATGAAAGTGAAAAGTGAGAGTGAAGTCGCTCAGTCGTGTGCGACTCTCAGCGACCCCAGGGACTGCGGCCTACCAGGCTCCTCCATCCATGGGATTTTCCAGGCAAGAGTACTGGAGTGGGGTGCCATTGCCTTCTCCGATTGGATGAATGGTCATACATAAATCTCTTCAGACTCCTCTCGCCATGACCGTTGACCAGTCTATAGCCTCATACCAGAGAATCTCAGAATCTGCATCAAAAATAGATCTACATTAAAGATGACAGAGGGACTTCCCTGGTGGTCCAGTGGTTAAGAATTGGTCTTCTGATGCAGGGGACGCGGGTTCAATCCCTGGTCAGGAAACTAAGATCCCACATGCTGCAGGACATCTAAGCCCAGGCGCCGCACCTAGGGAGAAGCCCACACACCACGGCTGAGACCCGATGAAGCCAAACAGATGAGTGAATTTAAAAAACAGCATAGGCCAATCAGCCCTTAATGCTTACCCTGCACCAAGCATGCACCTCCAGTGCAGAGAACGCCCTACCTTCTGAAACAGCCCGTGTACTCCTGACTATCAAAATCTGTATTCCTGTAACCTTCCTCCAGGCAGGCCCTGCCCTCGGGAGAACACAGAACAGCTCTTTAACAGCTGAAGACCACTCTCAAGTCTCCTGAGGAGTCTCGTCCCCAAACTAAACACATCCCTGACTCCTTTTACCTTCATCGTGTGGTGGGATTTCAAGTATCTTCACCATCTTGCCTGCTGCCCCCAATTTAAATAGGAAGGACAAATATGATACTGGCCAGATGGGCATAATACAGTTTCCTCCTTCAAGCTGCTGCCATAAAGAGAACACTCAATCAGAAGCTTCATACAAGCAAAAAGCAGAAAAGTTACACAAAAGGTTTGAAAATAGGCTCCTGGTTACCTCATGGCTCGAAACAGCCTCTGCCCACTCTATCCACAGCATATCCCAACATAACCCGCCACCCACTCTACCCATGACACATCCCAAGGTAGCCAGGAAGGCAGAC
The DNA here is from genome assembly GCF_001704415.2 of Capra hircus. NCBI lineage: Eukaryota > Metazoa > Chordata > Mammalia > Artiodactyla > Bovidae > Capra > Capra hircus. The sequence continues at coordinate 2,805,485 of NC_030823.1, forward strand.
ACATGCACACAAAATTTTATTTCTAAAAAGAGGCAAGCGTTACTGCTAGAAGTCTGTATTTTCAGAAATTTCCTGCAAGCTCACTGAAATGAAGGATTGGCCAGCTCCAGCCATTCATGTCCCTGGATGTGTGAAGTCTCAACTTCCCAGCACAACACAAATGACCGTGGTCTGGGGCAGTGCTTGAGGTCAAAGGAGGTGAGGTCTGGGGGCCTGAACCGCCCCTCCTGTACCCACCTCCCACTGTCCCAAACTTTTAAGATCCAAATGTGCCCATCGTGCACAGCTTGCTTCTGTCCGTCTCTGAAACTCTCATCCATCAGGGACCTCAAAGAGGGTAAGAACTGTGTCTACCGTTTCACCCTGTACACTGGCCTTCCCCCACCAAAAATTGCTCTTCAGAAAACATTCCACCAAGTCATTTATATTCTCTTATGAATCCATATCGGTATACTATTTTCCTAGGGATATTTGCATTTTAAGTATCCTTTGCAAATACGGCTTCCAGTTAAGGCAATTTCAAGCACTAGCTATGTAGTGAATATGGTAGGTAAAGTGTGCGAGGTAAAGATCCTCTTTCTTGGGCTGCAATTTCATCGTCCGTCAACTGAGAACCCGTGGTGCTGTTCCAGTCCAAGCCCAGAGGCCTGAGACCCCGGAGAACAGTGGCACAGCTCCAATCTGAAGACCGGCAGTCTTAAGTCCCAGGAACCGCCAATGCTTCAGTTTGAGCCCAAAGGCAGGAAGGGTGATGTTCCAATTTGAGGGCAGTCAGGAGGAAGGAACTCTGTTTAACGCAGAGGAAGGTCAGCCTTTTTGTTCTATGCAGACCTTCAACATTGGATGAGGCCCACCCATTTGGGCTTCACTCCATCTACCAATTTAAATATGACCCTCATCCCCAGACATCTTCACAGATAAGATTCATCATAATGTTTAACCAAATAGTTGAGCACCTTGTAGCCCAGTCAAGTTGACACATAAAATTAACCATCACCCTCACAGAAGTAGATGATGGTCACTCCAAAGGCCTGGCCCTGGTTTTGAACAAGAGAGACATTGGATGGGAAATTGCTCTTAACTCCCGGATGTAAAGGCAAGGTCATCCAAGTCTGTCTTCCCCTACTGTCCCGCCCATCACCCCTACAGTCTCTTTCCAGTCCCACTTCACAACTGTAATTTTTCTTTTTTTTTTTCACATTAAGAAAATTTTACAAGTATTTTAAAGAAAATATTATCTCTCCATAAAGTTCATAGACATTAAATACTTACTTCTATAGCATACTGAAACAAAAGCCACAGACTCTTTCCAAAAAAATAACATGAAACCACTCACATAGTATTACTAAACCAAACCTAAAGGTCAAATAAAAGAAAAAAGTTCCGCAATAAACCACATGAAATGCTAAGGCAAAACATGGCCTTCATCCTCAGCTCAACCACCTGATATTAGAAGCCGGGGTGTTAGGCTGAGGTTGTCCGTTTGCTTAAAAATAAGATGGTTTTTATTTGCCCATTCATTTTGTTTGCTCAAGTCATTTGATCAAGCAAGCAAATTTAGTGAGCCCCTACTGTGTGTAGCTACAGACCTGGATATGGGCAGCGTAACAATGAGTGAGATGCGGGTTTTGCTCTGGGGAAACTTGATAGGAGAACAGACTGCAAATGTCTGCCTGGGCTCCCCATCTCATTTACCATCACTTCCCACCAGACCTCATCTCAGACCAGACAGGGGCCCCCATGTGTACTCCCCTGGCCCTGGGCCCCTCGTCACAGCACTGTTACACGTTCTGAATTGCTTCTGTGTGTCTCCAAAGTCCTCATTGGTTGGGGACCTCCAAGAGGGCAGAGACCTCCTAGAGGGCTCCTATCTTTTCACCTTGCCACAGTCCTGGCACATGATAGCTACTTTAAAAGTGTTTGTGGAAAGAATTCATAGATGAATATGCCAAGTTTTGTTTTATTAGAATATGATTGATTTGTGATGGTGTGCTACCTCCTGCTCTACAGCAGAGTAAATCAGTTATACATGTATCGACTATTTTTTAGATTCTTTTTCCATATAGGTCATTACAGAGTACTGAGTAGAGTTCCCTGTGCTAAACAGCAGGTCCTTATTAGTCACTTGTTTTATGGGTAGTAGTGTGTATATGTCAACCCCAATCTTCCAGTTTACCCCCCCTCCCTTTCCCCTTGGTGATCGTAAGATTGATTTATACATCTGTGACTCTATTTCTATTTTGTAAATAGGTTCATTTGCACCGTTTTTAGATTCCACTTGCAAGCAATATCATACAATATTTGTCCTTTCTCCTCCTGACTTGCTTTGCTCAGTGTGATAATCTCTGGGCCCATCCATGTTGCTGCAAATGGCACTACTTTGTTCTTTTTCATGACTGAGTGATATTGCATTGTACCACATCTTTATCCGTTCCTCTGTCAATGGATAATTAAGTTGCTTCCATGTACTAGCTATTGTAAATAATGCTGCAATGAACACTAGGGGGCATGTGTCTTTTCGAATTATGGTTTTCTCCAGGTAAATGCTCAGGAGTGGGACTGCTGGATTATATGGTAGCTCTGTTTTTGGTTTTCTTAAGGAACTTTCATACTGTTCTCCATAATGGTTGTACCAATTTACATTCCCACCAACAGTGTAGGAAAGTTCCCCTTTCTCCACACCCTCTCCAGCGTTTATTGTTTGTGGATATTCTGATGATGGCCATTCTGACCAGTGTGAGGTGATACCTCATTGTGGTTTTGATTTGCATTTCTCTAAAGTTAATAATACTGAGCATCTTTCCATGTACTTTTTGGCCTTCTTTGGAGGCCAATGTACGTCTTCTTTGGAGAAATATCTATTTGGGCCTGCTAGCCATTTTCTGATTGGGTTGTTTTTTGTTACTGAGCTGCATGGGCTGTTTATATTAATATATTTTGAAGATGAATCCCTTGTCAGTCGCTCCATTATTTCCACCCATTCTGTGGGATAAGCCACTTTTTTGTTTAACATACATGGGTAGCACGTTAGCAGTGTGTTATGGGAAGACAGGAAAGGAAGCAATTAACTACAGGGAACCAGAGGAGGAGAGGTTTAAGCCAAAGGTGGCAGAACAGCAACTGCTGTAGGCAGAGAAGCAGAGGGTTTTCCACGAAGAGAGTGCAGCAAGGCCAGAAGTCCCGAGGCTCAGACGAGCCAAGTTTGGCTGAGGAGTGGGAAGAAACCCACTGTGGCTGGAGTGGTGTTTGAGAGGATGGGAGAACGAGGAGGTGGAGAGGAAGGGGATAAAGAGGTGGATGGAGCCACGTGTGAAGGAGCCACATGCAGGTGAGGCTCCCTTGCACGGGGCCGTCAGCTCGGTGCATGGAAAGCTAGCTCAGGCTGCAGGACAAGCATGGACCTAACTTGCCTGTAACTGCTTGCAGTCCAAGCAGTCAGGGTAAGTGGAGATTAGACCGGAGAAGGGGAGATGGCTAAGGTTAATGAATTAGTCCAGGAGAGGACGCCATGACGGGCAGTGAGGTTAGCAGTGAGGCAGTCAGGGTGAAGGATATTTATGACTAATACAAGAAGACTGAGAATCTGTGTATATAATTGACTGAAGTGCTCATGTATTTCTAAAGTGTTCATTAAGTCAAAAACCCGTGAACTTTTTTAGACGGCAATAATCTTTGTCCTCTGCATATCTGAGGTTATTGATATTTCTCCTGGCAATCTTGATTCCAGCTTGTGCTTCTTCCAGCCCAGCGTTTCTCATGATGTACTCTGCATAGAAGTTAAATAAGCAGGGTGACAATATACAGCCTTGACGTACTCCTTTTCCTATTTGGAACCAGTCTGTTGTTCCATGTCCAGTTCTAACTGTTGCTTCCTGACCTGCATACAGATTTCTCAAGAGGCAGGTCAGGTGGTCTGGTATTCCCATCTCTTTCAGAATTTTCCACAGTTTGTTGTGATCCACACAGTCAAAGGCTTTGGCGTAGTCAATAAAGCAGAAATAGATGTTTTTCTGGAACTCTCTTGCTTTTTCGATGATCCAACAGATGTTGGCAATTTGATCTCTGGTTCCTCTGCCTTTTCTAAAACCAGCATGAACATCTGGAAGTTTACGGTTCATGTATTGTTGAAGCCTGGCTTGGAGAATTTTGAGCATTGCTTTACTAGCATGTGAGATGACACCCTTATGACAGAAAGCAAAGAAGAACTAAAGAGCCTCTTGATGAAAGTGAAAGAGGAGAGTGAAAAAGTTGGCTTAAAGCTCAACATTCAGAAAACTAAGATCATGACATCCGGTCCCATCACTTCATGCCAAATAGATGGGTAAACAGTGGAAACAGTGGCAGACTTTATTTTGGGGGGCTCCAAAATCACTGCAGACGGTGATTGCAGCCATGAAATTAAAAGACGCTTACTCCTTGGAAGGAAAGTTATGACCAACCTAGACAGCATATTAGAAAGCAGAGACGTTACTCTGCCAACAAAGGTCTGTCTAGTCAAGGCTATGGTTTTTCCAGTGGTCATGTATGGATATGAGTGTTGAACTGTGAAGAAAGCTGAGCACTGAAGAATTGATGCTTTTGAGCTCTGGTGTTGGATAAGACTCTTGAGAGTCCCTTGGACTGAAAGGAGATCCAACCAGTCCAGCCTAAAGGAGATCAGTCCTGAGTGTTCATTGGAAGGACTGATGCTGAAGCTGAAACTCCAATACTTTGGCCACCTGATGCGAAGAACTGAGTCAGGAAAAGACCCTGATGCTGGGAAAGATTGAAGGCAGGAGGAGAAGGGGACGACAGAGAATGAGTTGGTTGGGTGGCATCACTGACGCGATAGGCATGGGTTTGAGTAGGCTCCAGGAGTTGGTGATGGACAGGGAGGCCTGGCGTGCTGCAGTCCATGGGGTGGCAAAGAGTCAGACACAACTGAGCGACTGAACTGAACTGAACTGAATCTCTGTCCCTATTGAAAAAGCATCCTTCTGGCAGTGGTCTCTCCCCCATCCTCCTAGTACTCCTGTGTATCATTGGCACGTGTCAAACTGCCTTGCACCATTAGAAATAACCTCATTTGAACAAGCTTTATTTTTCCATGGAGAAGCCTCAGTACTCACAGAGAACAAAGACCACCTTTGATATATCTTCATAACCCCCTTAGTTATATCTACAATGGTGCCTTACACCTATCAGTGAATAGTAATTGTTGATTAACAGATCTTTTGGGTGCCTATTAGAAGGTGGTGAGAGGGATCAAAAGTCTTCCACATTAAAAAGAAAGAAACTTTTTATATTGGAATAATACAAGCTGCAAAGATAATGCAGAGTCTTCCCCCGTACCCCTCGCTTCCAATGAGTAGCACAGAAACAGCCCCGTGTCAGTGTGCCCGGGACAAGTCACCTCTTCTCAGCAGGCCTTGGGGCCGTCCCTGGCGAAGAAGGATCCCAGGGTCCTCCCACCGCTCCGCTCTCTTCAGCTCACTGGGAGAAGTCACGGCCGCCTGTGAGGGAGTCTCGGGGTCCAGGCGGCTTTCCACGGACGGACCCTCACCTCGCTTCCCTGGAGGCCATCCCCTCCCCAGGACAGAGCCCCCTAAGGGGCAGGAGGCCCTCCTGGTGTGCCCCCTCCCAGCTGCATCTGAGCTCAGTGAGTGTCTCTTCATTGCCACAGCCCCGGGGTGCACGTCAGGTCCAGCACATGGGACACTAGACAAAGACTGTGTGACGAGAAGGAGAGAACGGTCACTGGGCACTGCAGGGTACTAAACAGCGTCCTGGGGAGCAGAACGTGGCACGGAGCCACGAAGGGCGGGAGTCCAGAGCTGTGTCTGCAGAGACAGTCGGCTAACCCCTCAGCGTACACACAGTGGAATGACTTGTCAAAGGTCAGGCGTTAGTCAAGGGCAGACTGAAGTCAAGGGGCGGGATTGCCAGGGCACCCCACGCTACCTCCTCGTGTGTGGAGATCTCGTGACAGTGTTGGGTAGCAGCGAGTTTCAACTCTGCACAACCCTCCAGCCAACGGTGACAAAGCTGCCAGGCCGCTGTGGTCGAATTTGATCCTGGAAACCAAGAGCTCTTTCCCCGGCTGCACAAGCAGCACCCCGAGCCCCAAGCTGCCCACTGAGGGGGTGTTCCCTACCCCCGCCCCTCCCACTCCCGTTCCTGCAGGGAGAAGCACCCCAGGCCGGAAAGACAGACCCATGAAGGAACAAAGGATGGGGCAGCCCCCCTCCAATTCCTGGGCTCAGACCACAAGCCAGCACTCCATCCCGTTCTGGGAGATGGCAGGCGCTGGGGGATGAAGGTAGGGAGGTGCGGATAGCCTGACCCTCCTCTCTCCACAACAATCGTTTCCTTTCTCTAAACTCTGTTAACATCTTTGCTTTGTGTTCTTAAATTTTCTACGTACATCCTACCTGATACATCTATGACACCTGATCACACCTCTTATTCCTTTCCATCTAAATTAATGATCTTAAAGGACACTGGCCAGGTTGTGTCCTTGACTCATCTGAGACCCACATGGAAAGGACTGAGTAAATCCTATTTGTGGTATCTTTGAGGTTACTTGCAGTTTCCTTCTTCTTTCCAGAGCCCCCTTTCTTCCTTCTTCTTTCCCCCTTTTCTGTACTTCTTAGTGAGCTGGCATTTCTGTGAGGAATGTAGTTTAAAGCTGAGGAACTACCATTGTGAATCGACCATAATCCAATATAAAAAAAAAACAACTGAAGAGCTACCAACATAAGACCTCACAGCCTGTGAGCTGGCTTAGCGGGTCTCCAGTATTGAAAATTTGTGCTCGTAAGGCCCTCTGAAATTAAGAAAATAATCTTTGGCCTGCAGACCACGCCTGGAGAGCGGCCCCCTCTCACTGCAGCTAGAGAAAAAGCCTGCGCAGCAACAAAGACCCGGCATAGCCAATGAGTAAGTAAGTGAAATTATATAAAAAAGGTTGTTTTAATTTCAGAGGGCCTTATCTCGGCTCTAGGCTTCAGGAGGTGCACTTCCTCGGTTCTTTGAGCGAAGGCTCATGGTGCACGGGCCCAGCCGCTCTTTGGATGTGGGATCTTCCTTCCCTTCCCACAGGGATCAAGCCTGGGTCTCCTGCACTGACAGGTGGATTCTTTACCACTGAGCCACAAGGGAAGCCTGGGAAAACAATTTTATTTACAAGTGCATCGGAAGAATACATAGGAACAAGTCTAACCACAGAGGTAGATGACTCGTGCGGGGCTAGCCAGAAAGTTCATTTCCTTTGGACCAGGAAAAACAGTGAACATGCCTCTGGGCCAGCTTCCAATTTCTGGCGGCACGGAAAGGCTGACATCAGACCAGTGGCTCTTATTGCTTCTCACACACACACACATGCATGCTAGGCCAGGCCTTGAGCTCTGTTTCAGCGTGGTAGAAATTAGAGAAGTAAAATATATATGTATGTATATATATAAACACATGTAATCTCTAATCCTGAACCTAAATAGGCAGTATCAATAGAAACTCACCATGTATTGACGTGAAACATTTTTTTCCCCTAGTTTGGTCCACAGAAAAGGCCTAATACCAATGATCAAGCTAATAATAAGTACTCCCAATGCCAACATTATGGTCACTGTGGAAAACAACCTTTTCCCACAAAAGTCAATCCCCTTAGAGAAAATAGCTCATTTCAGATCTACGGCAAGAAACACACAAGGTGAGCCGGGACATCTGGTAATGCCAGAAAGCAAAGACGCTTTCAAAGACCATTAAGTTTGCTAGGGGCATCCTCTTGTTGAGGCTCTTCTTGGCCACACTGTGAGCCCCGTGATAAGGAAAATGCGCCCCTTCCCTGTGCCTTACCCCCCTTCGCCCCCAGAGCGTCTCCCCAGTCCCCGGGTAGGACAACGCAACAGGCAAAAGACAGATGAGTGCTGGTCTGTGGCTCCCCCTGCTGGCGGTGCTGGGACCTGCCGCTGCCCAGACCCGGTCTTGACAAGGGCTGGTCTTTCCCCCTCAGAAAAGACACAAAGACCAGTGAAACATAGAAGAAGGCTTTAATTTCATCACCATAAACATTATACTCTGATTGCTCACATACAGCATAAAATATTTACTCCGCTAAATAAATAAGACGTGACATTATTACAAACGGCACTTAAACCCCCCAGAGAGATAAGACCTCCTTAGCCCAGGCAGGGGGTGCTCCTGAGTTTCTGCACTAGAGTTCTTAAGCACAGATATGCCCTGGGGGCTGAGATGGATAGAGGCTCAAAGAGCCACACTCTGTGCTTCTGGTCCCACAACAGCCCCAAAGAGGGGACTGTGGAGCGGGCGAGGAAAGGTGGGCTTGGAGGCCCAGTCCTAGAGGGGGGGGTGGGGAGTTTGGGGGCTGGCAGGGTCACGAGGTGGGGGGTTCTAGGGAGGCTGCTGAGACCTGGAGCCCCACCCTTCACATTCCCTATCCCTCCCCACCTCAGGTACCAGGAGCTGGGGTATCAGTTGGGATGAGTGGAGTTTGCAAGCTCAAGGTTAGGCAGTTTAGAGGCCAGACCAATCCCTCCAGGAGAAGGAGATTCTGGCAACCCTCAGCCCAATAACCAACCATCTCAGGGGACCTAGTCGCCGAGGATCTTATCCTACCCAACTCCTAGACACCTTGATTCCCCTTCTACTTAAATAAATAAGTTAAATATTTAAAGACCAGGGTCCCTGTGATGGCACCACAGGGGCCAACAAGCAAAGTCCTAATAAAGTGTAGGGGAGGGGGAATAGCAGAAAGGGGGTGCTGGAGGGCGGGGCAGCTTGCCTTCACCACTCAGGATCGTGCTCCCCCCAAGTCCTTTCCGTACTTGCAAATCCTGCAGAGTCTCACCGTAGAAAACTCCCATGCAGGAGCGGCAATGGGAGAACCTGCAGGATAAAGGCCCTTGGTGCTAGAACAGGCGGCTGCATTTACTCAAATTTGGGATTTACCCCGATCCCTTCACTGGGTGTGTCCTGACCAGGACCCCAGATGTCCACCCTGAGCCTGGGCGATCCCCAGGCAGAGTCCCGCATTCCAGTGCATGGACCTACTTAAATGCCCTGCCCTTCTCCCCTTGGAGAAGTCCAGACAAGCCTTCTGAAGAGCAACCAAGCCAGCCGGCCCGCCTGGCATAGGGCTGAGAGGGAAGAAGCACGTCGCTGCCACCGGGAGGCAGCGGAGAGCCACACCAACCACTTTGGCAGCAGCAGAAAGGGCAAGACCAGCCCCGGCCCCAGGAGGCTGAGCAGGGAGAGCCGGACCGGGGAGGCAGGCCCTCCGCCCTCCATGCCTGGCGAGCACCCTACACAGAGTATTTGGCCAAGTCACTCTTGTCAAATACTACCTGTGTGACAAAGTAAATGGCAACCAGACCCAGGCCTGCCGCCGAGACCATGTAGGCAGTGACGGACTGGCTGAGCTGAACGATGAAGCCCATAAACAGAGACGGAGCCACCTGAGACAGCAGGAAGGCGCTGTCCAGAATGGCCAGGTCTAGGCAGATGCCACGGCCCGGGACCGCCCTGGCCTCGGGCGGCTCAGCCACCGCGGTGCGCACGGAGCCGTCACAGGGAGAGGCCCCGCAGAGAGCGGGCGGGGCTGCCAGCAGGCCACCAGGCCCCCCGTGTCCGTGGGGGGAGGGGGATGCGGCCTTGGGGCTCGGCAAGAAGCTGGTCATCACGACGTCCTCGCTGGCACCGCCTCCGTCGTCTCCTCGGTACTTGGGCAGGAAAACCTGGGGGAGGAGAGGGGGACACACCAGGACAGGTCAGCACCCAGACACGGGGTCCCCCAGCCGTGAGAACCAGCCCTGGCCTTCATCTCAGGGCCGAGAGGAAGCCAGCAAAGGGTCTCAATGAAAATCGGGAGCAGGGCAGAGAACTGGGCAGACCCCTGCGTGGTCTGCGTCTCCGGAGAGGAGTCTCCTCGGGAATGGGGGTGGGGGGCCCAGAAGAGGACCCCTGAAACCACATGTCGAGGTCTCCTCCAGCTTCTCCTCAAATCAGTGTGACAGATGCAGTCGGCACTGCCAGTTAGGAGGAGGACAGAGCCCCAGGGTAAAAAGGAAAGACAGAAGAAGACCGGAGGGCAGAGAGACACGGCGGAGCGGAGGAACACAGGTGAGGGCCCCGCCGCGCCGGGCCGCCCGCTCTTCCTGGCCTCCTCCTCCAGGTCCCTGCCACCTGCCACTGGAAACCCTCGACTCCCGTCCCAGCTGCGCTCCTGTGGGAGCCGTCCTGTCTGTCCTACCATCTGCCAGGGACAAGCACGCCCTGACCCTGCCCTGCCTGGGGCGCCCCAGAGCCTCCCATCTAAGGATAAGTCCCGTCTGACCGCCGTTCCGGGGCCCACGCGTGCCTGGAACACCGCGTTCTCAGGGTCGGCTGCATCAGAGCCGGGAGCCCGCCAGCGGAGCTCGAGCCAAGGCTCGTGTGCTGCCAGGAAGCGGAGGAGGCGGGCAGGCCGCACGGGGGCCAACTGTGCCTGGGACTCTGCCCCGGCCGGCCGCCCTGCCCTGGGGACAGACATGCTTCCCAGTCGAGGGGAAGACCAACCCCAGCACATTCTCTGGCCATGCCCAAGGCTGGCCCCTGGACGCCAGCCTGAGCCCCCAGTCAGCGCAGGAGAGACTGGAGGCTGATAAAGGTCATCAGGGCGCCCACAGGGGCTGCGGGGGTCAGGTTCCCCCACCCCACGCCCACCCCTGCAGCTGCCCGATTGGGTTAACACGCCCCCCAGCCAGGTGTCTCCTCACCCGTGTCCTGCCAGGGGCAAAGCATGTCTCCCCTGCAGTCTGGAAGCCCCATGAAGGCAGGCTGAGCCTCGTTTTCCTTGGGACACCCCTGGACAGAACTCTGGAACCGGGCTGCAGCTCAGTGAGGCTAGCGGAGGCCACAGAGGTGACCACACAGCCGGGCTCAGAAGGTTCCCACAGGAGGAGGCCCCTGGAGGGGCTGCTTAGAGCGGGGCTAAGCAGGGAGGAGCCCCACGACTTACACAGTGCCCAGGCAAGCAGGGGCAGGGGCTCCAAGATCCGCAGCGGGGGCGGGGGAAGGGGGCAAAGGAGGGAGGCAGGAAAAGGAAGATAAACTGAAAGAGGGGAGGGCGGAGTCGGGAGCCTTCCCCCGTCTGAGACCAGAGCAAGGTCAGTAACCACGTCCCTCCCTGGACAAGGCCCACGCCAGGCCTTTCCCACTCACAAGCTGCGGAAGCTAGGTGCCCCAGAGGTCATCTGATCTAGCCCCTGCTTCTGCACAGAACACCGCAACCCAGACTGAGGACTTCGCTAGCCTGCCTCTTCAGGATTTCCAGAGTCTTCCACATTTCCTGCAATCATCCTCTTTAAGGGCTTTATAATCCTGACATCAGGAAGTCGTTCCCAGAATCTAATCTACACCCTCCTTCTGCAGCCCAGGTCTCTGGCCCTGGGACCACAACAGGCTTCCTCTCCCGTCAAAGAACTCCTCCTCCAGCTTCTCTGGCCAGACCCTGGCTCTGGACTGCTCCGCCAGCCCTCCCTGCCCTAGCTCTGCTGAGTACCTGCTTCTCGCGGTGGTAGAGGGAGGCGAGCGTGTAGGGCAGGATCTGCAGGGCAGAGAAGGTGACGCCGGTGAGGGCAGCTGAGGCGGTCACCACCGCCACGCTGCGGGACAGGCACGTGGCACCAGCCGCCACGGGGAAGGCCACCACGCTGGCCAAGTAGACTGCCCGGGTGCCAAACCGCTGTACCAGCCGGTCCATGACCAGGGAGAAGAGCAGGGAGATGGCACACTGCAGGAACAGCCCCAGGCTGCCCATCCGGATCCCTGGGGGTGGAGGGGGAGAGGGCCCATGAGAACCAGGAGCACCGGTCCCTGCTGCCCAAGATCCATCATTGCCAGACCTGCGCCCAGTAACCCACACCCACCCCAAGCAGCAGGAGCCTAGGTTAGGGAAAGTGATCATAGCCACTGGCCAACGGCCGAGGAAGCCGTTCTGAGGGCTCAGAGCGCTCAGCTTCCAGGAGGGGGCCAAGACAGCCCCGCTGGAGGCTCCAAAGGAAGAGTTTGGGACGCCTGAGCTGGAAGGGGCTGGCCACGGCAGGGCAGCGGCGGAGCAGAGAGCACACAGAACGTGGGGCCAGGCAGACCTTGGCCCGGCCTCCAGACCTGAAATAAGCTCAGCTTCTCCTTCCGCCAGGTTGGGGCAATGACTGATCAAAATTTTACAAACAGCCTGAGGCTCAGCTGAGGTTGCAGCCAACCTGGCGCTCTTCTCCCTGACCAACTGCACAGGCAGCCTACACGCTGGCCCGTTTTCCAGGTGGGGAAATCGGGGCCCATATGCCCAGGCCGTGGGCGTCTCCCCCCCCGACTCCATCGGAGCAGCTCCCACAGCAGCCCCCAGGACAGCCAAGGCCTTACCTTCGTCATAGTGTCTGCGGGCCTCCGTGCCTGGCTCAGCCCCGGGCACGCCCTGGTACAGCCCCTCACCCACGAAGTCTGTGTAAAATAACGTGAACGTCATGAACGCCATCCAGCTGCACAGCTCTGCCACGAAGAGCCGGCGCAGGGCGCGGGGCATGCGGCAACAGAGCCGGCGCAGCCGAGGACAGAGGGCGCCCAGGCTCCGCAGGGCCAGGCGGGCGCGGCCTGGGCAGCAGGGCGGCACCGAGGGGGCGGAGAGCCCTTCCGCAGGCTCAGCCGGGCCCAGGGCCGCCTCCTCGGCCACAAACGCCGTGGCCGCCACGCAGGTGAGGAAGATGAGAGCGAGCAGCCCAAAGAGGCACTCCTCCTGGGTGCCCAGGTAGGGCGCCAGGGCGCTGGCGTCCCAGTCGATGGCGGGCAGGAGGTAGCCCAGGCAGCCCCCGAGGCCGATCATGAAGGCGTAGACGGAGAAGGCCTGGCGACAGTGGTCCGGGTCCCGGAAGAGGTCGGAGAGCAGGGCCTCGAGGGGCGTGAAGCACAGCTGGCCGCAGAAGGCCAGCAGCCCCACGCCCAGGATCAGCAGCGCCAGCTCCAGAGGCCTGGTGTCCGGGCACAGCAGCCCCGCCAGCCGGCTGGCCCTCGGGATGAGGAAGAGGCTCAGCAGAACGCCCAGGGACAGGGCCCAGATGAAGGGCCTCCGGCGGCCATAGCGCCCGCGCCAGTGGTCACTGGCTGAGCCAAGCAGCGGGACCGAGACCAAACCCAGCACCGGACCGATGCCTGCAAGAAGCAAGAGGAGTGTGAGCAAAAGGCCAGGGCTTGGAAGGGGCGGGGGACGGGGACCGACCTCCTCGAGAAGGAGGGATGTGGTGACACCGCACGCAGGGCCCGCTCCACACTGGTGCTGTGCTGACCACTTCACTGGACTCTGACACACTCCTCACAACTGGGATCACTAACACCCCATGCTATGACGAGGAAACTGAGGCATGAAGCAGCCGGTCAGTGATAAGTTGCACAGGCACGGAGCCAGGGAGGGCGGGAGGCAGGGTTTCAACAGGCAGGCTGACCCCGACCCTGCCATCCCAACAGACCCCTCTTCCTGGGAGTGAAGGAAGTGACCGTTTGCTTGGTCACCACCAAACGATGGTGCCCATTTGCCTTCTGTGGCTTTTGCAGAATTCGTCTCCAGTCAGGAGCCCAGCCCCTGCCCTGAGGGCCAGAAAGAGCCCTTGCTTGTTGTGGGGGGGAACCCCAACCCAATTTATCCGTAGCTAAGTTAGCAGTACAGCCGGGCTAAGTCTCCTAACCTCTCATTAGCCTCCACTGTCTTCTCTGTGAAATGGGTAACCTCAAAGCGTTACTGCAGGAGTTGGATGAGGCCACAGGTTTGAATTGCAAAGGGCAGTTTCTCCGCGTCTCAGGGGGCCATATGTGTGTAGGGGCCTGGGACACAGAGGTAACCAGGGAACAGCCCTGTCCTCCTCTTTCTCTCGGAGCCCCTTGGTGCGGGATCAGCCCTCTGCTCAGCAGCGCTGACCCCCTGGCTCAGGGGCAGCAGGCACCTTCTGGGTAGAGACACTGGTGTCTTCCTTCCCCGGGAGGCCTGTCTCTGGAGCAGGAGGGGCTGAGGACGCGGTGACTCACCCAGCACCATGGTCATGAACTTCTCCTCCACCCCCACTTCCAGCAGCAGGGGTGGCACGTAGGTGATCCCCGCTGCCAGGCACACCTCCAGGCCGAAGGTCAGCAGGTTGACCAGCAGGAGCTGGGCCTTCCGATGCCGCAGCAAGCGGCTTGCCCACAGCCTCTGGACCATGCTGGACCGGGCAGGTGGGGCTCCGGCCCGCTCACACGCTCCAGAACGGCTCCGTCTCCGCCTTGCTGGGGACGCCAAGGCCTCTCCTCCTGGCTGCCACCGACTGCCGAGGACTCAGCCAGAAGCCCACTCCTGCGGGCCCTCTGTGCAGGTCTGGTTTCTCAGCCATGCTAGCCGCCTGTCATTGCGGGGGCCTCGGCAGGGGCAGATGCCAACACTCAGATCCTAAAAGGGCAGGGACAGCCACACACAGAGCATTAAGTTCCGGGAACCCAAGCTCTAGGATTCGCTCTGAATCTGGCTCACTCCCGGGCTGATGGCGTGGCCCTGCCACCCGGCAGCCACCCCCTACCGTGCAGGCAGGAAGTGCATGTTCATATTAGCCTAAGGTTGACCTAATTAATAAGGTAAATATGATTTTTAAACCTCAGTACGCTCCAGGGACTACTAGATGTTAGTAATTCTGTTTTGAAATATCTTTGCAACTTCCCTTGTTTCCTAGTATAGAAGGGAGGGGGGGAAAAATAGTGAAACCAGCTGGATTCCCAGTTCCCCAGGCACTGTCATCAAGGTGCCCCTGGAGACCCTCTGCGAGGCCCGGTTTGTTTTTCTCTCTCCACTTCCCAAAGCAGGGCTGTTCAATTCCCCTTTGTTAAGAGTCACACTTCCTATTTCACATTGCCTGGCCACAAGCCAAGCTGCACCAAACTACCACCCCAAGGAGGAGGACAAGGGGAAGAGAAAAGGCTGTGGTTTCTCCGGTGGGGTGTGAGCCTGTCATTGAAACCATTTGAAAAGCACTGGAAGAACCTCGGCCTGAAAACCCCTCTTCAGTTTCTCTCCATGCTCGGTGGCCACGGGGAAGAAGCACTCCCATGTGAGCTGCCCAACTATCAGGGGACAGGGGGGCTGCTCCCAGGTCCCAGCCTCACCACCTGGCAGCCACTGTGATGACGCCAGTGACCCCAGGGCGGCTCCCCTCTTGGCCCAGAAATCCCCGCAGCCCTTCCCACTGGGCCTTCTGCTCAGAGATCCCAGCAGGGAAGCACCCAGGCTGGTCCCCAAGCCCTCCGGCAGTGGGCCTCTAGGTCTTGCTTCCTGACCATGGCACCCCCTGCAGTCCATTCTGTTTACAAGCGACCACAGACGAGGGAAAACCAAGTCAGCTGCACAGAGAAGGCAGAGAGGGGAGCCCTGGTCCCCTAACCTGTCATCATCCCGTGGTGGATAGATGGGGGGACAGAGAGCCTCAGGCCACTCGTGGCTGGAGCCTGGAGTGCCTTCTCCAGTCTCACTGACTCAGCGCCACAAACGCTGCTGAAAAGCACTACTGCAGTGCACGGTTCCCGGCCGAGAGCCTGGCTCCAGCCCCCGTCCCCACCCGAGAGCATTCCCGGAGCACCCTCAGCCCTCATCCGTGCCCTCTTCCGATCTCAGCGTCTCATAGCTTGGTGCTTCTGCTTCCTTATCTAACATCACGAAGCCCCACAGGGCTGTGCGTTACAAAGCATGCTGCAGGTGCTGTCTGCGCTGCACCACAAAGAAATCAGACGCAGTCAATCCTGGCTAAGAAGTGTCCATCCCGGAACTGCCTGCTGGGCTTGTGCAACTTGTAGCCCAGGAAGAAAGGGACTTCACACAAGGCTGGACAACCAGCAGCCTCCTCCTCCAAGAGCCACTCAGACCCAGATCATCCACTTTGGAAAGAGACACGGACTGCTACGGGGGTGGCATGGGAGAAATGTAAAACATTGACCCACGTGGTCGCAAAAGTGGGTTGGGGGACCAGACAACACCCTTAGCTGGGGGTTGTGGGTTCCGCTCCAGTTCTCCCTAGTCCCTGCACTACCACGGCAACCCCAGGAGGAAAGCAAGGAGCCATGGAGACCAGGGGGCAGTGCCGTCTGACCTGGAGGGAAGGGTTATGGGTCTAAAGGCTTCCAGCCCCTTCCATTCCCCACCCTGGAGACTCCCCTGCCCTGGGCTTTAAGGGACCAGGTCCTCCCTGAGCAAACAGACTTTATCAGACCCAGCCTCACCCACATCCGGCACCCATTCCCAAACCCTGGTTTGCCCCAGTTGTTTAGAATAAATTGCAGCTCTCTAGCAACCATCAGGCACCACCCCTGCCTCCCTCCCTCCTTTGGTCCAGCTTCTCACAGCCAGGACTGAGGAGGACTAAATCCTTCCCATGCCCGGCTCCTCTCTCCACCCTCCAGAGGTGCTGTGCCCAGGACCAGGGCCTGGGCCAGCTGAGGGATTCCCGGGGAGGAGGTGGGTGGGCCCAGCCCTGCCGCTCCTGTGCTCAGAGTGCTGAGCCTGGCCTCCCTCTCCCGGGCACTCCTGCCACCCCAGACTCTACCCAGCCCGGAACTGCCCGAGAGACGCCCAAGCCCGAGAACACCCTCCCTTCCAAAGCCCTCCTTTCTTTTCCTTACCGTTCCCCAGTGCCCCAGCCTCCCATTTCACCCCCACCCCAGCCTTCAGGAGGAGGAAGCTAGAGGACTCCCACAGCACCAACTCTAGTTACCGGTGGTCCTCCCGGGGCCTTCTAGACACAGAGAAGCCTAGGGCCCAGGCTGGGACAGGCAGGGGACCAGGAAGCGGTCTGTCACCCTCTTCCTGCCTCCTGCTCCCATCTGCATCCCAGGGAACACCTCTCCCTAAAGCTTGAAAGTGATGACGCCCGCTGAGTCCCTCTGCTCTCAGAGCCCCCTGTGTCCTCAGGGACACAGGCAGGGCAGCAGGGTCCACTCCACGCCTCCACCCTCCAGCCTCAGAGACGCTTCTGACTCAGGTCCTCCTCCCCAGGGCTCCTGGAGCCCTCGGCACACGGAGGCCCAGCCAGAGGGGCTCACCTGGTGGGGAGGGGGCGGGAAGACGAGGGAAAGGGGGCTGACCCTGTGGACAGGAAAGGAAGACTGATAGGAGGACAAGTCCCTCTCAAGGTCCAACTATTTCCCCTCCTCTTTGCAGATCCTGGATGACGGGACAGCAAGGAAGCTGAAGGAACCCCAAGACTTCTGGAAAGCTTTAGGGAGCTCTGCCCCAGCCATCTTCCCTCCCATCTGGGGGAGCAGAGCTCAAGCCCTTTAGACGGAGGGTGAATCTGCATTTTACCTGCCCAGCTCCAGATACCCAAAAACTCCGGGTGCAACACGCTCAGAGCGGGCTATAGGCGCCAGTGCAGCTTTCCGGCACCCACTCTAGCAGAGAAGGAGCCTGGGAAACATTTATCTAAAGAATAACTCTGACAGCAGCCCAGGGTGGGAGTTGGAAGGGACAGGCAGGACCTAAGTGCTGCCCCCACGCCCAGACACCCCAAGGAGACTCCAGCCCGACCCCCAGAGGGCGGCTCCTAAGGGCTCAGCCAGGGGTGCTGAGCGGATGGCAGAAGCTCCCGGCTGGAGGGCCCATCTGTCTCCCTCGCCCCTCTCAGGTGAGGCCTCAGCAGGGAGTATAGGAAGTGCAACTGAGCAACAGGAGCCAAACTTGGCCTGAACTGTCTCTCCAAAGCTCAGAGGGCTGGAGGAGGCCAGGGAAAGGCCCCTCCAGGAAGGGAGTGTCCAGGGACGCATAAAGAGGCCTTTAAGGCCGTTCAAAGGGGCTCCTGCCACCCCTCTGGCGAAGTGGGGCTGGGGTAGCAGGCGGCCCCTCCGGGCGACAGAGGCCGAGGGAGCGGGGCAGCTGCCACTCGGGTGGCAGCTCTGTGGCCTCTTTATGCGGGCTGGCGCCCCTACACCCGCCCAGGCATCAAAGGGCCCCAGCCCAGGCCTGACCCCGGAGCCCCGCGCCGCGCGGTCTGTGTGAGCCTTCTCACGAGGCCAGGGAGCCCCTCCCCACAGAGAAGGAAACGGGGAGGAGGCAGGGTTAGGGTTAGACTCAGCGGCAGAAAAGGGTGGGGTCACCAACCACCCGCCAGGCTCCCTAACACCCCCCCAGACCAGGCCGGGGCTGCAGGTGCAGAGGATCCCACAGGTAGAGGCCCCGAGACCACACAGGACAGGGTACCCCGGCTTCCTCCACACCAGACTGGACCCCAGGGCCGCACCCCACGTTGCCCTCTCAGATCCTCTAGGGGCAGGGAATAGCTCTGGAAGCTCACCAAAACTTCTCGGGGTGGGGGGAGGGTCATCCAGCCCCTTGCCTCAGTCCCAAGGGGCCAGTGCCCTTGGTCCCACCTCGTAACACCTAGCCCCCTGCACCCCCAAAATGAGCTCTCCACAGGAGCCTTAGGACACCCCAGAAAGCCCGTGCTGGCCAGACAGGAGATGGGAGATGAACACGCTTGAGAGGTGGTGAACTCTGCACCATGACACATCTCTCTGCCTGGGCCGCTGGGCTGTGGGAATTCCTCCTGTCTGGGCAGCGAGGGAGAAGGGGACGCGGGCCGAGGCTCCACGCAGCTTCCACGTCTTCCAGCACACGCTCAGCCTGCATTCTCCAGGCTCAAGTGTGCTTCCAAAGAAGCAAGGGTCTGCTCCCCAACCCCCACCCGACCACCGGCAAGAGCGATCTGCATAAGAAGCCAAGGCCCACGACCCCCAGGCTCCCCAGGACGTGCGGGAGCTCTACTCGGAACACAGCCGCAGAGCGGGAGGCCCGGGGCTGCAGCCGCGGCAGAGAGAAGGCCCTCCCCCACCGCCTGCAGCCCAGCTCCGGCCGCCCCCGGGCCCAGGGCCGGGGATTTAGCGTCCGCCCTGCTGCGCCGCCTTTTCTTCACTCGGACGGGAAGCCTTCTGCTTAGCAGCTTGTCAGAGCGAGCGCGGGGCTGCGAGCCGGGACACAAAGGGGGATTAGGGAGAGACCTCTCGGCCACAGAGTAATCCGTCAAACTCCCCCTCGGCTGCCGCCCCGGCCCCTGCCCGCTCGGGCCCCTTCCAGCTGCTGCGGCCCCCGCCCCGCCCAGCCCCTGAGCCCCGCCACGCTGGGCGGCAGAGACCCCCAGTCCCCGGGCTGGGGTGGGGGGTGGGGGCGGCCGCAGACACTGGGAAAAGGGCAGCGGCTCCCTCCCCCCGCTCCCTCCCGACGTGTGAAAACCCAACAGGTGGCAGCGCCACAGAGGGAAGCCGCTTTTGTTGCCTGTCTGAGAGCCCCAGACCCGGCTCTGAGACACACAAGCAACGGGGAGGCCGGGGGAGGGGAGGGGAAGGGACCCGGGGCCCAGAGCCCACCCACCTCCACCGGCCAATGCAGCCACGGGGCGGCGGCGGCCGGTCGGCCGACCCTCACCTGGGCCCGCCTAGGCCTAGCACACCTCCCAGAGTCACCTGGCAACCCCATGGGGCGGTCAAAACGGACACACACCTAACACCAGGCCTCGGGCCTCCAGATCAGACGCCCCTCCTGCAAACAGCACCGACCCAAGGTCCCTCCGGACCACCTTGACCCAGCGCCCTCCTCATGGAGACAGTCAGTCAACTGGCAGCTCTCTGAACCCAGACATTCCCAAACTCAGTGGGTTCTCCAGGGTGGCCAAGGTTTGACAATCAGCCAGACCTGCGTTTGCCTGGCAACTCCGCATCTCACTGTAACTATGGGACCTTGTTCACTGCCCTCCCTAAGCCCCCGTTTCCTCACCTACAATGACCAACAGCAGCTAACACTGAGGTCTACTACATGCCAGGGGCCCTTCCAAGCGTTTGAGTCTTCCAACTGGCTTGATGAGACGGTTACAGTGAGTTGCACCCATTTGACAGGTGAGGAAACTTAGATGAATACCACCACCACCGAAGCCTTGTGTGTGAGAGCAAGGACCTGCAAGTCCCTGCAGCACTGGGCCTCCTCGTGGAGAAACGTGGGAGGGGGTCTCTCCTTCCCAACCGGAGCAGCAGAGGTCGCAAGGGGACCAACTCTGCGTCTCCTCTCGGCTTCCACCCCCCTCACCCACGTGGCTCCTGCAGGGGCCCCCAAAGGCTAGAAGAATGCCAGGAATGTAAACGCCTCCCCAGGTGCTGGCCCCAGCAGGTGAGGAGAGGTCACTGGGCAGACACGCCTGGTGCTGGAGGCTGTGAAGGGAAATGGAGGCTGGGGTAAACATTTCCAGGTAGGGGACAGTGTGGTTCCCAGCCGCGGAAAATAATCAGCCGACACTTGCTAACTGTCCAGGAGGTTGTCTGCATGTACCTGGTGTATCTTCTCCAGTTCATACCATTTGCACAATCCCACAAAGTATTTAACATTCTATTTCACAAGGATGAAAGGGGAGTTTCAGAGAAATACACGCCCAGGCTGCACAGGTAAAAACGGCTGAATGCAAAGTTCAAACCGTTCCTGAATTCTAGAAAGTGCTCTGAACTAGGAGCCTGGACAGTGTAGTTCAGTTTCAGCAACTTTTACAGCTGTGTATCCTGAAATACCTCTCTGGGACTGTTTCCACACCGTAAAATGAGTGCTAGTCTAGATGCTGTCTGAAGTTCTTTACCACTGTACAGCTATATGATCTCACACCTGCCCCCTGGCCCCAGGTGGGGTGCTCACCATGGACAGGCGCCCACCGACAATGCCGCATGGCACTGGCGGGGGAGTCCTAGCCCTCCACCAACGAGAGCCAAGGGCAACCGGGTGGAAAAGGGTTCCCCAGCTACACTTAGCCCATCCTTTACCTGCCTACATATCGCTCAAGTACATAGAGTGCCAAGGGTCAGCGGTCACCTGAAACTGATCCGAGTAACCAACCCATCTGGGGGCAGAACTGACCTCTCCCCTACTCCCTCCCAGAGCTGGACTCTGTTCCTGGCAGAGTAGCTAAATTCTTTCTCTACTTGGGCCACAATGAACACTTCCCTACAAGGCGGGGGTAGTGGTACACAAAGAACCCCTTGGCCCGGGGTCGGGTTGGGGAGAAGAGCACAGGAGAAGGGGGAGTGGGCATTCAGGCCGCTGGGGAGTCCCCTCCCCCTGCTCCCTACAGCCCTGCAAAGTGAAACCTGACCAGCCTCTCTCCCAGCAAACTTGCACTTTGCCAGCCAGCCAGACCAGGCGGCTCTCCCCAGCCATACACATCCTTGTCCCCCTACCCCCACCCTGAGCTTGACCTCCCTGAGGAGGTAACAGATATAGGAAAGAGACCAGGGCACGGAGATCTGGGCAGACCTACTAAGGAGCAGAGAGCCCTGGGCCTGGGAGTTAGACCACAGTGCTGGTCCCACCCCTGGATCTCAAATTCAATGGTCTCTGAGGCCCTTTCAGCCCTGATGCTGAAGCTGAAACTCCAATACTTTGGCCTCCTGATGCAAAGAGCTGACTCATTTGTAGAGACCCTGATGCTGGGAAAGACTGAGGGCAGGAGGAGAAGGGGACGACAGAGGATGAGATGGTTGGATGGCATCACCGACTCAATGGAAATGAGTTTGGGTAAACTCCAGGAGTTGGTGATGGACAGGGAGGCCTGGCGTGCTGCGGTCCATGGGGTTGCAAAGAGTCGGACACGACTGAGCGACTGAACTGAAGGGAACTGATCCTAGGGTCTGTGACCAGCCCCATTTACCAGAGGGGGCTCTGGGCTGGACTCAGTCCTAGGGATATGTTCTTCAAAACAGTCCCCTTAGCGGTGAGCAGGGTGTGAGCGGCTCCAAGAAAGAGGCGTTTTTTCTGTTGCTGCTAAAGAGCCCGAGTTTGCCCACCTTTGAAGAGAGTGTGCCTCATGGATTACAACCTCACCTCCCCCAGAGAAATGTCAGTGAGACTAAAACCTGCCCACCCACCACCACTGAGCCCCTCTGTGTGCAAGCCCCGCTGTGAAGGGGCTGGGGATTGGGAAACAACCCATGCCACCCTTCAGAAGGGGCAAGATGCAGGCAAAGCACCATGAGGTGGTGCAGACGTGCACCCTCCGTGCTCTCCAGGGTTCCTGGAAGAGGCTGAGCCGTGAAAGTCAGCAGGCGGGAACCATGCACAAAAGGCAATATCCACAGAACACTGCCGCGGGAGCCTGGGATTGCTGTATGCGCCCGCCTCTCCTTTTAGCCCCTTCCCAGTCAGGTGTGGTGGGAAGAACACCAGACTCCAAATCATGGGACATGGGATATTCACAAGCACTGGGCCTGTTTTTATTTACAAAGCAGCCATTATGTTCAATGGCCCTGGCCCTCCCCTCCCTTTCACCTAAATCTTATCCAGCAGAAGTCCCCATGTCCCCCAGGGCTACCTGAACCTCGAGCTGCCAAGGACCCCTTTCTCCCAAACCCTGATGACACTCACTGGACACTGAGTGATGGGTATGGTCCTCCTGGTCTCTGGCTTGTAGTCCTTCCCTGTCTCCCACTCCACCAGCCCTTCAGCTCCTAGAAACCAAGGAGCATCGTCCCTGCTCCGGCCCTGCCAAGGGAGGTGCTCAACCAGCGGCCTTAAAGGTGAGGCTGATTCAGGATTCCTGTCTGATGGGATCCAACAAGCGTGTCCAGGTACACTGAAGGTGCTCGGCTCTAAGCCACAGGAGCCAGGAGCAGGAATCTAGATTGCCACACTCCCAGGGATGGGTCAGGCACTCCCAGCTTGAACAGAATTTGCTAACTCAAGTATCCTTGGGACGAGAGAGGCGGGGGCATAAGGGAAAGCACTGGGGAAGGGGGGCTGTCTCCGGCTGACTGCTGCTGGGGGCATCCTCTCTGCCTAGACATTCATCTGGCCTGAATCTGATGACTGAGGGGCCACAGGCTATGAGACCAGAGGCTGGTCTCCAAACTCCATTCCGGCTGGCTCATCCCAGCTTCTTAGAGAATGACCTCCAGAATCAACAAACAAGGCGAAAGAACAAACGCGCCAAGCACCTGGTCTGTGCAGCCTCCTTGCTAAACATGGTGATCTCATTTAATTCTTACCGTAACCTTGTAAGGTGGATACAATCATCTCCATTTATTACAGACACAGAAACCAAGGCCAACAGGTGAGGTAGGCTTGTCTCCAACATCGGAAGCAAGAAGGCCCACAAGTCGTTCAGGGTCTGTGGCAAAATGTGGACTTCTTCCCAGGAGGGAGGAAACACGACCATGTATCACAAAAACGGCTTACACAGGAAGTTCCGGTCAGCCATCAGGACCATCCCGTGATGGCTCTGTCACCAGCCCCTGCCCCCAGGCGGGGACACTTAATACACTGGACAAAGCTCCACGCTCCAGCTCTGCTGCTGGGAGTCAAGTGGCATCAGCGTTCAAGACACTGGGCCTGGTACCAACTGGTCCAGCCTCCACCCTTGCTATCCAGCAAACAGGGCCCCGGACTGTTAACACACAGAAAGCCAGGCTGGGTTTTTCTTCCTGACTCCAGAAAGCAAAGGGTTCCAAGGGCTGGGGCGGGAGGACAGAGCAGAACAGCAACTTCAGAACACTCCCTCCTCTCACACAGTTTCTCTAAAAACCAGAACAAAAAAAGTCTTCTCTGCATAGAAGGCATTTAACCTTTCAGGCACTGGACCTTCATCATTTCATGGCACTTTCTTCCAACTTGAGGAAACAGGCAGGGCAGGGGTTTCTGGACTGATCGAAAAACAAGCCATGCACAGTACTGACAGGGAAGAGACCAGGACGTTAAGTCCTGCTGAGTTCTTTGCACCGGGCAGGTTCAACTGCAAATGTGTCATTTACAGCTTACATACAGTTGTATACGGTATAATTCAGAAACTTCGGTTCCTGAGCATGAACCACAAGGACTGCCTCCATCGCTACCAACAATAGCAGCTGACTTGCAGCGCCGGTACTCAGAGCTTGAGATCATCAGCTTGTTTAATTCTCACAATAATGCGAGGCAGGTATTGCTATCCTCATCTTACAGAGGAGGAAGCTGAGGCACAGAAAGGTGAAGTAATTTGTGCAAAATTAATTTGTGGGACTTCCCTCGTGGTCCAGTGGCTAAGGCTCTGCACTCCCAGTGCAGGAGGCCCAGGTTCGGTCCCTGGTCAGGGAACTAGAGTCCACATGCCAGAGCTAAAGATCCTGCATGCCGCACCCAAGACCCGGTGCAGCTAAGTAAGTAAATAAAAGGTAACGGAATTCAAACCCAGGCTCTTAACTAGTCATACAGACTCCCCAGAGTCCAGAAGGCCTTGATCCCAACGAAACAAAGTCTACAGCAGAACCCAAGAACAGAGGCCCAGGGTGGGTGCTGTTGTCTGCTACGGCACATGTGTACATACAATGGATACAGTTAACACCAGTTAGCTGTAACTGGCACTTGTTACCTATCAGGCACACAGTCCAGTGCTCTGTATGCATGGTTTAATAAAGCTGGAGTGCTTCCTACATTTTAGATATGGGAGTTGGTGATGGACAGGGAGGCCTGGCATGCTGTGGTTCACGGGGTCGCAAAGAGTGGGACACGACTGAGCGACTGAACTGAACTGATGTGTACCTATATTTATATTTGCTCCATTATTATTTAATAAATAACAAAGCTACAGAGTAGGAATTTTCATTATTACTGTCATCCCCATTTTGTAGCCAGGGATACTGAGACTTAAAAGATGTTACCTAACTTGCCCTTCATCCTGTAGCCCGTGGAGCAGCCAGGATTTAAACACCTGACAGTCTGGCTTGTTATCTATGATACTGTGTTTCAGGCTCCAAGAGTCCTGAAGAAAGCTTAATCTGCCTTTCAGAGTCCTCAAGAGGAGTCGGCCTCTCTCCCTTTTCTCTCCAGAGCCCTGCCCAGGCTGAGAGAGGGGTATTCACGCCATCCCTCCAGCACCTGGCGCCCTGGCGGTATCTCAGTGGCCCCCGAGGGTCACTGGGCAGCTCCTCATCCTCCTGTAGGACACTGCAGAGCAGGAGGGGCACACTCCATGAGCAGACAGGGAAACTCCCACCCTCAACATTCCTGCACTAAATTGGGGCCTCAACGTCCACAGCTGTACTCACAGCTGTATTTTTACCTTCAGATTCATCCTGTGGACTCAAGTTCCATTTTTCTGAGCACTTTTAGAACAGAGTCCTGGTTTCGGACAAGCCTGGTGAGAGGAGATAAGGGAGGAATGGAAGGATGAGAACCGCATTTGTTGGCTGTGATCTCAAATAACTTTGCAATCTCACACTGGAAGAAGTTGCTCTATAGGAAAGGCTGGGGCAATCAGCAGCCTACACTTCCTGGCGCTGCCCTCCCCACCCCCATACTCCCGCCCGCGGCCGGGCCTCCGCGCAGGGGCGTCCAACACCAAGGCTGCCCCTCTCCGAAGTGCGCCCGGAAAGGCAGTCAGAAGCCCCCCAGGGCTTCACCAAGCCCCCGAACAACGCTTTCGGGAGCCCAGCAAGGGTCACTCTAGGCCCTGGTCCACGGACTGCGGCCAGCTGCAGACGGCAGCTTCGCCGGGATGGGGTCTGTGTTACAGCTGAAGAACAAGTCTGCACCAGGTACCCACCGGGCCAAACGCTTCCGTACCCTCGAGTCTGACCCCTGGGGAAAAAGATAGGGAGGTGTGGCCCTCGGGGCGGGGGAGGGCGGGAAGCGGAGCAGGTCAAGAGTGCCGGTCAGGAAGGCAGACACCGATTCAGGGGTCAAGGGCAAGGTCAACGCACAGTGATGCAGCGCCGGGGACCAGAGCGGACAGGGGCAGGGCTGGTCCTCACCCACGGACCCGGCAGTTCCCTGGGGCCTTCCCCGGGAGGCCTGGCCCGGAGCCCTGCGACGCTGTGGCGGGTGCCCGGGGACCACCTCAGCACACCTGTTGGCTGATCTCAGGATTTTCAGCACCTCTGAGCCCCGGAGGCGAAATAGGGACGCCCTTTCTTTTTCCTGCTCTTTTGACGGATAACCGAGGCTCAGGACGGCGCGCACGCTGCAGCCCTGCTCTCGGCCCGGAACCAAGCCCCGGGACTAACGTGCGAAAGGGCCCAGCCCCCTTTCCCTCCCTCATAACCCCCCACCGCCCCCAGGCAAGCCGCCCGCGCCCGAGGACCCCGCGGCGTTCCGGCCGTCGGCCCCTTCCTCGGCTCCCAGGTCCAGGGCTGCGCGCGCCCCGGTGACTCACCCTGCCCCTTTCCGGTGAAGCCGAGACAAGGGAAGAAAATAAACGCAACTTTCCAAAGAAAACTCTGACGCGGGAGAAGGCCACCGGAGCGAGCGGCCGCTGAGCCCGCAGTCGGCCAGACCCGGGGCTCCGGGGAGGGGCCTCTCTCCGCCCGCCCCGCCGCCCGGTCGGTCGGGGACGCGGGGGACCCGGCGCCTCCAGCCCGGCCCGCCTCCGCGAGAGAAAAAGCGCGGCTCCGCGGGGGCCCCCGCAGCCCGCCCGCGGCAGGGCGAGGGGCGCGCCCCGGGAGCCCGCAGCCCGGCACACCCCCCGGGACTCGCGGGGCCAGCGCGCGGGCGCGGGACGGCCACCGCGCCGCCCCCTCCCCGAGGGCGCAACACACGCGCCGCCGCGGAGCCCGGCCGCGCCGCGCCCCTCCCCGCGCCGGGACCCTTCCCGCGGAGCGCGGCGGGCGCGCCCCTACCTGGCCGAGGCGGGCGCCTGTCACCCGCGGCCGCCGCGCGCGGGCTCGTCCCCCCCGCAGCCCCCAGCGCGCCAGCCGGCGGCTTTTAAATCTCCAGGTTACTGGGCGGGGGGAGAGAGCATGCGCGCTGGGGCGGCCCGGAGGGGGCGGGGCGAGGCGGGCCGAAGGTGGGGGGCTGCGGGGAGGGGGCGGGGTGGGGCCGGTCCCCGGGGAGGAAAGCGGGAGGTCCCCGAGCTGTCTTTGTAGCCGCGACCGCGACGGGCAGCCCCCGCGTGGCTCCCAGACTATCATTACCTAGGGCAGTGCGCCGCCCCCTCGCCCTCGCCCTCGCCACCAAAACATTTAGGTAGTACCTGCCCGGCTTCTCGGGGCGCCTCCGCTCCCCGCGGCGGGTCTGCAGCCATTACCCGCGCGAGCTATGCCGGCCAGCCCCTGGTCCCCCGGGCCGAGCCGCACCCCACCCACCCAGGACCAGCCCTTGCAAGAGATGTCGCATTCTCCCCGAGTTACTCTTCCTACTGTTTGCTGTTCTCGGAAGCAGAAAGAGCTTCCTGATGGCTCACTCAGTCCCTCTTCCTGAAGTTAAAAAAGATTTCAGATTTTTTTCTTTCTGCTTAAGGGTGTGTATCGGGAAAGGGGCGAGGGGATAGGATACGTTGACAGTACAGTGTTCCCTTTATCAGCTGTTGAGCAAGGTCCCAGAAGATGCCTGTTTCCAGGATGCCTTTCACAAGACTGAACTGTGCAGGTGGGAGAGAACTGGGGGCCCAGGCTACTCTTGGGGTGGGGGGCCCGATTGTATCTTTCTTCCTCCGTGGAGTGGAGAGCACTCCAATTTATGTGTATTGTTGATTTGAATACTGTAAAATCAGGGGGAAGATGCTTTTGAAGGGGAGGACCTAGTTGACTGTAGCCATGGGCTCAGCACCAGGGAGGGCACAGGGCTCCAAGGCTGGCCCTAACATCAACCAGGCAGGATGTGGGAGCAAGTCCCTTCCATATTCTGAGGCTGGGTAAGAAGGAGTTGGCCAGAGGGTCTCTAAGGGAACTTCCGATTGAAGGCAGAGAAGAATGGGAAATCTCGAAGGGAGAGAGGAACAGTGGAGCCCTGCTGATGGTGATGAGGAGAGTGGGCACAGGAGAGGAGAGGGAGAAAAACGAGAACCTACTCTATTTTCTGGCGGAATAAGTTGCCTCTCTGGGTACACTTACTTACCCCTCCCCCAGCCTCCCAGCAGGTGACCCTCTGGGGCCGCAATCGCTTTCCAAAGCCTTTGGCACACCCATTTGTGGCCAGCAGAGAGGATTGGGTGGAGTCCTGGGTCCCTGAGCTGCTGTCCCTCTTGCCCCAGAAAAGAGGGCAGCAGTCAGGAGGAATTCCAGGTCAGTTGGAAAATTACTGAGCCAGGAGAGCGTGGATGGTGGTATTTTCCAGGCTTGGGGGAGGAGCACTGGGGGGGGGGGTGCAAGAGGAAGCAGGAGCCCACCCTCCCAGCTGACTAGGACAGCCTGCATGCTTCGTGCCCGTGACAGGAGGAAGGGGGAGGAGGGCTCAGGAGAGTGAGCTGACAGTGTCCTGTGAGATCCTGGCCCCCGCCAGGGGTCTGGCCACCTGGATGATTGCTGGCTCACCCGTCTGCACTGCCCGTGACCCTTCTTTACCAAGCCAGGTGGGAGGACTGTCTAGGCCCCACCCAGCGCAGGGGACTGGAGGACCCTCTGCTGGCAAGATGCTCCCTCCCCTTTGCTGCTGGTGTAGCCTCATATAATCATAGTTAACTTTTACTGACTGTGCCAGTCGCCCTTCTAAATGCATTTTATGCATAAACTCATCCATTCCTCGTGATGATGCAAGACATGGGTACCATTTTCAGATGAACTGAGGCAATCACCCAGTCCAATTACTACTGCTGATACTATACACACACACACTCACATACACAGTCTCTGAGCCCCAGAAACGAGGCAGAGGCAGTCCTGGCCAGTGACTTCCAAGCCTAAACAAAAGTCCTAACATCCACACCCTCCCCACGATGCTGGGTCGTTCTGGATTAGGAACAGTTTCTCTGGGTTTCAGAGCCCCACTAAGTCAGCTGTGGAAAAACCACCGTGTCCTTTCCCCTTCTTCTGCTCCCCCTCCCCCATACCACACACACACAACCTACTCCCTAGCCACTTCCCATTTATAGGAAATGGGGGATGACGTGAGGAGCAAGGCATTCCTTGGGGAACTGCTAATAGTCTGGCTGGATATTGGAGAAACCAAAGATGCTGGCAAAAATGCATTAGCAATTTCTGCTCCATCCCCCACCTACAACCCCTTCCCATTATCCTTGGGCTCAGAGGAAGTGTCTTCCTCTTTCTACAGAGATAAGATACCCAGCTGGGGCTGGTTAGCCTGAAAAACGAAGGCTGAGAAGCCATGATGAACCTAGAGTTCCCTTGATGTTTCCACCTGCTCTCCCATCTCCACCATCCAAAGGCTGTGGTCCTGGTGGAGAGGGCTTGTTACTTCTTCCCCTGTTTGCCTCGGAGTGACGGGTCAGCAGTCTCTTTAAGCATAACAGCCACCAATTGGCCCACATCTTCACTGTGGACCTTGAAGTGGGAGGGATGAAACCCAAGAACTCTGAACATAAGAATTTGATTTCTAGAATTTCTCTTGTGGCAAAATAACTAGAGATACGTATCTCAAGGAGATCCAACCAGTCCATTCTAAAGGAATTCAATCCAGAATATTCACTGGAAGGACTGATGCTGAAGCTGAAACTCCAATACTTTGGCCACCTGATGCAAAGAACTGACTCACTGGAAAAGACCCAGATGCTGGGAAAGATTGAAGGTGGGAGGAGAAGGGGACAACAGAGGATGAGATAGTTGGATGGCATCACCGACTCAATGGACATGAGTTTGAGCAAGCTCTAGGAGTTGGTGATGGACAGGGAAGCCTGGTGTGCTGCAGTCCATTCGGTCACAGTCAGACACGACTGAGCGACTGAACTGAACTGATGTATATCAGAAGTATGTTCAAGATGTTCATCTCATCATCCTTCATGACAGTGAAAAATTAGAAACAATTTAAATGTAGACTAATAAGCCATTGGCTAGGTAAATTATAGCAAATAATGGAACATTATGGAACATTGTTGTTCAGTCGCTCAGTTGTGTATAACTCTGCAACCCCAAAGACAGTAGCACACCAGACTTCCCTGTCCCTCACTATCTCCCAGAGTTTGCTCAGATTCATGTCCATTGAGTTTGTGATGCTATTTAACCGTCTCATCCTCTGCCAGACTATTCTCCTTTTACCTTCAATCTTCCCAGCATCAGGGTCTTCTCCAATGAGTCGGCTCTTTGAATCAAGTGGCCAAAGTGTTGGGCCTTCAGCTTCAGTATCAGTCCCTCCAATGAATATTCAGGGTTCATTTCCTTCGGGATTGACTGGTTTGATCTCCTTGCAGTCCAAGGGACTCTCAAGAGTCTTCTCCAGCACCATAATTCAAAAACATCAATTCTTCAGCACTCAGCCTTTTTTATGGTCCAGCTCTCACATCCATACATAATGGAACATTATGCTGCCATTAAAAATGATAATAACATTGTAATTAGCCTCTAATAAAATAAATAAATTTATATTTAAAAATGATAATAACAGAAGAATTTAATTGAATGGGAAAATGCTTATGATATATTACTGATAAAAATAGCTGGGCACAAAATAGTATGCACAGTAGGGTGTACATTGTTAAAAATTAGGTTTATACTGGGACTTCCCTAGTGATCCAGTGGCTCCAAGCTCCCAATGCAGGGGGCCCAGGTTCAGTCCCTGGCTGGGGAACTGGATCCCACATGCCACAATTAAGAGTTTGCAAGCTGCAACTAAGGATCTCACAATGAAGATCAGTGCTCCCACACACTGCAGTCCTATATCCTGGATTGGATTTGGGACAGAAACGGAACATTAGTAAAAAAAAAAAAACAACCTGGTGGAATCTGAATAAAGTCTACAGGTTAGTGAATAGGACTCCACCAGTGTTGATTTCTCAGTTTTGATTATTACACTCTGATGTTAACATCAGAGCTTCCTTGGTGGCTCAGCAGTAACGGGGACAATGCAGAAGACACGGGTTGGATCTCTGAATCAGGAAGATCGCCTGGAGAAGGAAATGGCAACCCACTCCAGTATTCTTGCCTGGGAAATCCCATAGACAGAGAAGATTGGCAAGCTATAGTCCATGGGATCACACAGAATCAGACACAACTTAGCGACTACACAAAACATCAGGGGAAACTTCTTGAAGGGTATATGGGAAATCTGTATTGCTTTTGCAACTTTTGTTTAAATCTAAAAGTACTACAGAATGAAAAGTTTTTAAAACTAGGTGAATAGCCACAGAAAAGCAATGATTTTAAGAGGGCATAGCCAAAATGAACTCTGGGTTTCAGTGAATGGGATGAATGATTTTGATAGGGTGGCAGGAGGCTAGGGAAATGTTTCTGTAGTGGATCATAGATCGCTTTTGTAAATGGAAAGAAGAGAATCAATAAATATTATTTTTTAAGGGAAAAGAATAAAATAAAGAAAGAGGAATAAGCCATCACCCATGGGCTGCGCCCTAGTGGGGACTCTTACACCCCATTTCTGCTCAGAAGTTAGGGACTGGGAGATCGGCGGCCGGAGCACGAAAACCACCCCCAGGGCCTCCTTAACTGAGAGGTTTAGAGCGCTTCGGGTGAAGAAATAGGATGGAGCAGTTTGAAAGGGGGTGTCTGTGCCCACTCTTGGGCCGTATTTCCACCGTCACGAACACTCCTCGGGCACAGGGGAGGAAACGAGCACGCTGAAAGAACTGGACAGCCCCCTCTTCCCTCTCAAACCTCAAGCTGGGGAACGACCATGGCCTCTAGGTCCCGAGGCAGCCCTGAGGGTCACTGCTAGAAGGTGGAGCCTTAAAATCGCTGGCAAACGCAGTCCCCGCTGTGCAGCTGGGGACAGTCCAATCTGAGTGGTAACCCATACAGGGAAATTTCTGAAACAACACCAGCACCTTTAAGGGTACTTTCTTCAGGACACTTCCCTCTGACCATGAAGAAACAGAAACTCTTCTACAAAGAGAACTTTCCTCTGGAGTTAAATTTCCTCCTGAGTCCTCCTCCCAGCCCCACCCAGGTGCCCAGGGAATCAGGGGAGACACCAAAATTGCCTTCGAAGCAGAGAGATCCAGCTGAACAGGGATCAGAGGTAGACAAATGCCAAGTCCGTTCTGCCATGAAAACATGTCAGCTTTTCTGCAGGCAAGGTCAGTGTCAGAAGGGAATGGCTTCAGAGGGCCAACCTAGACCAGAGGAGAGTCTCAGGGAGCCAGACAACAGGTGAGTTCACCAAGGGGCAGGACCCAAGCGGCTTTGAGCAGATTCAGCATGGCGGGAACATTTGCAGGGCTCTTTACCTTGGTAAGGAGCAGCGGCTGCACTTTGCTGGGGCAGCCCTGAAGAGACGCCCATGTCCAAGGTAAGAGAAACCCAAGTAAGATGGTAGGCGCTGAGAGTGGGCATCAGAGGGCAGACAAACTGAAACCACAATCACAGACAACTAGCCAATCTGATCACACAGACCACAGCCTTGTTTAACTCAATGAAACCAAGCCATGCTGTGTGGGGCTACCCAAGACTGGCAGGTCATGGTGGAGAGGTCTGACAGAATGTGGTCCACTGGAGAAGGGAATGGCAAACCACTTCAGTATTCTTGCCTTGAGAACCCCACGAACAGTATGAAAAGGCAAAATGATAGGATACTGAAAGAGGAGCTCCCCAGGTCAGTAGGTGCCCAATATGCTACTGGAGATCAGTGGAGAAATAACTCCAGAAAGAATGAAGGGATGGAGCCAAAGCAAAAACAATACCCAGTTGTGGATGGGTCTGGTGATAGAAGCAAGGTCCGATGCTATAAAGAGCAATATGGCATAGGAACCTGGAATGTCAGGTCCATGAATCAAGGCAAATTGGAAGTGGTCAAACAGGAGATGGCAAGGGTGAACGTTGACATTCTAGGAATCAGTGAACTAAAATGGACTGGAATGGGTGAATTTAACTCAGATGACCATTATATCTACTACTGCGGGCAGGAATCCCTCAGAAGAAATGGAGTAGCCATCATGGTCAACAAAAGAGTCTGAAATGCAGTACTTGTATGCAATCTCAAAAACAACAGAATGATCTCTGTTCGTTTCCAAGGCAAACAATTCAATATCATATTAATCCAAGTCTATGCCCCAACCAGTGATGCTGAAGAAGCTGAAGGTGAACGGTTCTGTGAAGACCTACAAGACCTTTTATTTATTTTTTTTTTTCACAAGACCTTTTAGAACTAACACCCAAAAAAGATGTCCTTGTCATTATAGGGGACTGAAATGCAAAAGTAGGAAGTCAAGAAACACCTGGAGTAACAGGCAAATTTGGCCTTGGAATGCGGAATGAAGCAGGGCAAAGACTAATAGAGTTTTGCCAAGAAAATGCACTGGTCATAGCAAACACCCTCTTCCAACAACACAAGAGAAGACTCTACACATGGACATCACCAGATGGTCAACACCGAAATCAGATTGATTATATTCTTTGCAGCCAAAGATGGAGAAGCTCTATACAGTCAACAAAAACAAGAAAGACCAGGAGCTGACTGTGGCTCAGATCATGAACTCCTTATTGCCAAATTCAGACTTAAATTGAAGAAAGTAGGGAAAACCACCAGACCATTCAGGTATACTTCCCTTATGGTTATACAGTGGAAGTAAGAAATAGATTTAAGGGACTAAATCTGATAGACAGAGTGCCTGATGAACTATGGACAGAGGTTCTTGACATTGTACAGGAGACAGGAATCAAGATCGTCCCCAAGAAAAAGAAATGCAAAAAAGCAAATTGGCTGTGTCAGGAGGCCGTACAAATAACTGTGAAAAGAAGAGAAGCCAAAAGCAAAGAAGAGAAGGAAAGATATACCAATTTGAATGCAGAGTTGCAAAGAACAGCAAGGAGAGATAAGAAAGCCTTCCTCAGCAATCAATGCAAAGAAATAGAGGAAAGCAATAGAATGGGAAAGACTAGAGATCTCTTCAAGAAAATTAGAGATACCAAGGAAACATTTCATGCAAAGATAGGCTCAATAAAGGACAGAAATGGTATGGATCTAACAGAAGCAGAAGATATTAAGAAGAGGTAGCAAGAATACACAGAAGAACTGTACAAAAAAGAGCTTCGCAACCCAGATAATCACGATGGTGTGATCACTCACCTAGATCCAGACATCCTGGAATGTGAAGTCAAGTGGGCCTTAGGAAGCATCACTATGAACAAAGCTAGTGGAGGTGATGGAATTCCAGTGGAGCTGGAATTTGAAATCCTGAAATTTGATGCTGTGAAAGTGCTGCACTCAATATGTCAGCAAATCTGGAAAACTCAGCAGTGGCAACAGGACTGGAAAAGGTCAGTTTTCATTCCAATCCCTAAGAAAGGCAATGCCAAAGACTGCTCAAACTACTACACAATTGCACTCATCTCACACGCTAGTAAAGTAATGCTCAAAATTCTCCAAGCCAGGCTTCAGCAATACATGAACCGTGAACTCCAGATGTTCAAGCTGGTTTTAGAAAAGGCAGAGGAACCAGAGATCAAATTGGCCACATCTGCTGGATCATCGAAAAAGCAAGAGAGTTCCAGAAAAACATCTATTTCTGCTTTATTGACTATATCAAAGCCTTTGACTGTATGGATCACCACAAACTGTGGAAAATTCTTCAAGAGATGGGAATCCCAGACCACCTGACCTGCCTCTTGAGAAACCTGTATACAGGTCCAGAAGCAGCAGTTAGAACTGGACATGGAACAACAGACTGGTTCCAAATAAGAAAAGGAGTACGTCAAGGCTGTATATTAACACCCTACTTATTTAACTTCTATGCAGAGTACATCATGAGAAACGCTGGGCTGGAAGAAGCACAGGCTGGAATCAAGATTGCCGGGAGAAATATCAATAACTTCAGATATGCAGATGACACCATCCTTATGGCAGAAAGTGAAGAAGAACTAAAGAGCCTCTTGATGAAAGTGAAAGAGGAGAGTGAAAAAGTTGGCTTAAAGCTCAACATTCAGAAAACTAAGATCATGGCACCTGGTCCCATCACTTCATGGCAAATAGATGGGGAAACAGAGGCTGACTTTATTTTTTTGGTCTCCAAAATCACTGCAGATGGTGATTGCAGCCATGAAATTAAAAAATGCTTACTCCTTGGAAGGAAAGTTATGACCAACCTAAACAACATATTAAAAAGCAGAGACATTACTTTGCCAACAAAGGTCCATCTATTCAAGGCTATGGTTTTTCCAGTGGTTACGGATGGATGTGAGAGTTGGACTATAAAGAAAGCTGAGTGCCGAAGAAATGATGCTTTTGAACTGTGGTGTTGGCAAAGACTCCTGAGAGTCCCTTGGACTGCAAGGAGATCCAGCCAGTCCATCCTAAAGAAGATCAGTCCTGGATGTTCGTTGGAAGGACTGATACTGAAGCTGAAATTCCAATACTTTGGCCACCTCATGCGAAGAGCTAACTCATTTGAAAAGACCCTGATGCTGGGAAAGATTGAGAGCAGAAGGGGACAACAGAGGATGAGATGGTTGGATGGCATCACTGACTCTGTGGACATGGGTTTGGGTCGACTCCGGGATTTGGTGATGGACAGGGAGGACTGATGTGCTGCAGTTCATGGGGTTGCAAAGAGCTGGACACGACTGAGCGACTGAACTCAACCGAACTTACCTTGGTGGCTCAGATGGTAAAGCATCTGCCTGCAATGCGGGAGACCCAGGTTCGATCCCTGGGTTGGGAAGATCCCCTGGAGAAGGAAATGGCAACCCACTCCAGTATTCTTGCCTGGAGAATCCCATGGACGGAGGAGCCTGGTAGGCTATAGTCCATGGGGTCACAAAGAGTTGAACATGAGCAACTTCACTTCAGAGGCACCAGGTAAGGGTGAGCCTGGGTGAACACCGTAGTCTTTTCCAGCTCTGAGAGCCAGTGAAACCCATCCGACATTGCTCTCAAAGGCCAGAACTGAGTCCTGTGGCTTCTTAGATTTTCAGGGCATCAGCAGAATTCCCCCAGTCAAGGAGCCTAGAATTGGAGCCACGATGGCTTAGTTGTGGAAACCTAAGTAACGGGAGGGGTTGGAGCTGGGGGTGGAACGCTTGATGGGACTCGTTCAGGGCAGCGAAGCAGAGGTGGAAAAGGTGATGCTGTCTCCTTCCCCCTAAGGGTTCCAGGAGTGAACCCAACCACTTCCCTAGAAGTCTTTAGTGGGGAAGACACTTAGTTAACTGCGCTGGGTTCTAAAATGCCTGGAGCAAGGAGGTGATTCTGTCACAGTGAAAAACTCTCAGGAGCTCAGACCGCCTGAGGGGCTAACTGCCGGGAAGGGGGCGGAGAATGGGGGGTGACAGCCAGAGGCTACAGATCTCTGCCTGCTCCACGGCCCCTGGAGATCTTTTCCCAGCTAGTCAGTGAGAAGCTGCTCCGGTGGAAAATGTGTGGGCCCTGGAATCAGGCAGACCCAGCACCGTCTACTGTGCATCCAGGCATTCGCTTCTTCAGCAAACATTTATTAAATAACAATTACCGATCAGGCTCAGTGCTAGGACCCAGTCACTTTATGCCTGCAAGCAAGTCATTTAATCCCAGAGTCTTTATTTTTATACAGAAAGCTTGTTGGGAAGAATGCAAGACTACAGCATAAATAATGCATTTAGAGGAGAATCTCAATGCATGTTTGTTCACTCTCCCTTATATACAGATTTTTCAATGTAATTTAGGAGATGGGGAAGGACATACGAGGTGTCTATCTGCCCTCGTGGAGGTTACAGTCTTCTCTGGGAACTAGAAAGTGGTGAAAAAACATGATTCAGCAACACATCAGCAGGTGCAAAAATGTCGAGGCTAGAACCGCATTCCAGAGGTCAAACATGATCCAAGTTCAGTGGTATAACTCCAGGGAAGTGGAGTTCTGAGCAGGGGTTTTGAGGCTAGCGTGCTGGTGATGGTGAGAGATAATTACTCGTTCCTGTGCTATACTTAACGACTTACAAACATTTTCACCAAGATCAGCAGGTTTGATTCTCACAAATACCTTTAACGTAGGCAGGTGCCACCTCCTTTTACGGATGGGAAAACTGAGGTCAAGCACCTGCCCAGGGAGGCGGAGCTGAAGTCAGGGGGCCTGAGGCCCCTCATCTGAGTCACTCAAGCCCTGGTTGCTGTGGTTCCCTGCCCGGCAGTAGAAGGCGGCGCTCAGAGCTCGCTCACTCATCTTGTTCCCGCAGCAGCAGCAGCAGCAGCAGCAGCAGGTGGACGGAGCCGGGATCAGGAGGCCAAGACGCTCAGAGGGGTTTAGTTGCCAGCTGTGCCACTACACTCTCCAGAGAGGGGGGAGGAGGGGTCGAGCGAAGGGCAGGAGGGCATGAGGGGAGAGACCTAGGCAAGAGGCCTCAAGGTCTCGTCCCGTTATCCCCGTGGGCTGACTTCTCCACTGCAAGGC
This sequence comes from Capra hircus, assembly GCF_001704415.2. Lineage (NCBI taxonomy): Eukaryota > Metazoa > Chordata > Mammalia > Artiodactyla > Bovidae > Capra > Capra hircus. The sequence continues at coordinate 2,842,708 of NC_030823.1, forward strand.
GGGACTGAAAGAGGAGACCGCTATCCCCACCAGTAGATTCTCTCACGCTCTTTGCTCAGCCAGAGACGAGGACGGCCAAACAAGAGGGAAAACACTAGAAGTGCAGCAAGAGGGATGGGAGTCTGACTGGAGGAGGGACTACCCTGGGCACGTGAGGTAAGATGTGGAATCTCGACTCTCCTTTCTCTAAGCGTTCCGGAGTTCAGGGCAGTGCAGCAGCCCAAGGATCGAGGGGAGCTTTTCTGCAACAGGCCCCACCTTCAGGGTCTGCACTGGGGAGCCTGCCTGAGTGGGCAGCTTTGGCCACTCTGGAAAGGCTGACCTGAACGTGCCAGGAGTGTTGAGAGACTGACTTTTGGCAGGACTTACTGCTGTATCCAGACCTGTGTGTGTCTGCGGGGAAGGGGAAACTGATACTAACGTAAATGCCTATAAAGCCATTCTCACGGTCCTGCCCCTGATGCAATGCTCAAGATAATAAGCAACAGAGTAATTAATAACTAGATTGTGAACGAGCCTCTGGCCTCAGGTTGTGGTACCACTTTTGCACAATCCGTCCCCAGGCCTGCAGAGAAGAGAGGCACAGATACACCTGGTTCAGGGGTGTGGGCTGGGTCGCCAGCCCCCAGACTGCAGCTCCTGGCGGCCAGGAGGAAGTCATGGGAGGGGCCCCTTGGCTGGGCTCAGAGGCCAGGAAATGGAGCGGGGAACAAGTCACAAAATCTCTATCCTGGAATGTGTTTGGTTTTTCTTCTCTTTAATAAATTGCAGAGTGCCTCCCAGGGCTGCTGTGTGCAGTTGTAGTTGTTATTCACTTCACAAGTGCAACTAGGCAAGGCTGGTGGTCACACCTACCTTTGCCGAATTTGCACGAAGGCCCCTTATGGGCTGGCTGCAGCCCCTGCACCCGTGGCAGGCCAGGCACTCGCAGCGCAGGGACGCCTTCGGGCCTCTCCCTGCCCCTCTCCAGAGCCCTCTTCTCCTCCTACCCCAGTTTATCTAATCTTATGCCCACACCCAGAATGGAGTGTCTAGAGCCTTGGAGGGGTCCACAGATCACAGACGCTGGAGTTAGACTAACATGGGCTTGCTGGCCTCCCTAGAGGTGAACCTGGGGCAAATGACTGAACTCTGCTGCGGCTAGGTGGTCCCCTGCAAATGGGGAGGATCGTACCCATCCCCAGGGTTGTGTGAGAGTCAGAGAGGGCTTCGTGCTGTGCTTGACACAGAGCCCTGCATAGTTCCTGCCCTGTCCCCGTCTTCCCTGCCTCCTGCCCAGACTCAGGGCTGTGGCCAGTCTTCCTCAGTCTATGACAGTCAGGCTCCTTGCAGGTAAACGGCACAGTTTTCAAAGCACTCACGCTGACATCTGCCCTGTGCTCCCCACTCTCGGAGCAGTGGACAGGAAGGTGTCCGCGGTTTACAGGGGACCGGGGACCCAGCCCCGAGAGGTGGCTCACTGGGGGTGACGTGCCCGCAGAGCGGCAGAACTGGCCTTGAACCCAAGGCTCACAGCCTTGGCGCTGAGCTCCCAGCGATCACATGGGGTGGGGGTGGGGAGCAGCGAAGGTTCTAGAATTTTACCAACACCTTTTCAGAATAAAGGGGAAGAGAGGCGGGCGCCTCCTGAAATCCACACATTTCAACCTGTCCTCCTCCACCCTGCCAGCCCTGAGTGGGTGAGCAGCCCAAGAGAGGAGAGGACCAGGAGAAGCTGCTGCACCAGCCCTGGCAGGAAGCAGACCGCAATCGCCGTCTAACTGCCGGGTGCCACCGGAAGGCTGGGCCGACGGGGCGATGCCCAGATCAGACCACAGGCTGAGGCCCGATGTGATGTGGGCCTGTGATAGCGCCTCCGGAGCCTGCCAGCTGGGGAGCGAACCCTCCTCTCAAGGCCTCCAGCCCCTCCAACTGCTCAGGGTGGGTGATGGTTAGGCTTTCAGAGGCGGTCAGCCACGCGGGGCCCGTCTTGCTGTTGCTGTAACGGCAGCCTCTCGCCGTCTGGTAGGCGGTGTGGGCGCCAAGACCACAGCTTGCTCCTGAGAACACTCCTCCCGGGCTCCATGGTTTCCTAAGCCAGTTCATGTGCGCCGTGTCGCTTGGTTCTCATGAAGACCTTGGCAGGCAAGCGCAGGAAAGAAATGTCAACTTGGAGGAGTAGAAAGGGACCTGCCAGGGCCGCACGGCCGTGAGCGCTGGGGCCGGGCCTGAGCCCTGGCCCCCTGTCTCCTTCTGAGGTGGGTGACCACAGAGGCACAGGTTGTGGATGCCGAGACTGGAGCCCAGAGATAGGTCCCTGCCCTGCTCTCTGCTCCCCGGGGACGGCTTTAGTTTCCAGGAAAAGCCTCTTCTTTCTCAGGGTGAGCAGGGCGGTGGGGTCTCCGCCTGGCCCTCCTGGTCCCCAGAGACTAGAAGAAGGGATGAGAAGAGGGAAGGGATCTTTGGGGTGGTGCCCTCCGCACGGCCCCCGCCCTGCCCCTAGGAGGCAGCCCGACCCCCCACGCCCTCTGCACGGCCCCCCTGCTCTGCCCCTAGGAGGCAGCCCCCCCTTGGTTTCCTGTTCACCCCCACGCCTCGCTCTGGGTTTGCTCTGTGCTCCCCTCCACCACCCGCCCCCAGGCCACACAGCAGCCTCTGGCATCTCCTGCCTCCTTCAGCCCTGAGTCCCTGCCACGAAGGGGGAGCCTCCCGAGGTGATTATAAGTTCCCCAGAGAGACAGGCCTGTCATTAAGAGCAGACTTCCCACATCCTCCAAGCAGCTAGCGCTCCTGTGTTTTCCTAAGAAGACTCTATCGGAGCTCTCACAGGCTGCTCTTTGGGGACCCCAGTCTGGACCTGGAAGAACTTCTGGGAGGACTGCCTTTGTCTTTGAAAGCTGACACCCCAGAAGTTAAGCCCCTTAACGTCCCCACCACCACCTTCTAGAAAGAAAGCAAAGGGAGGTCGGAGGAGCAGCAGCAGGGCGAGGGACTCTGGGGGGCTTCATTCTGGGGACGGTGCCCCCAAGGCTTACAGGTGTGCAGCCCCCTCGGTATCTCTCTGGACTCGGGGGCTAGCGCTGCTTTCATGGCCGGGCTGAGACGGGTCTCACTGACCTCCTTGTGGCCAGGCAGCCTCTCACACCAGCCTTTCACTTTTGAAAAGCAGCTAGGAGTCTGCGTGCATTTTCTGTAAAGGGTCAAATAGAAAATATTTTAGGGTGGCCTCTGTCACAATTCAACTTTGCCCTCATGGCATGAAAGCAGCCCCAGCCAGTGTGTAAACAAGTCGACAAGGCTGGGTTCTGATAAGCTTTATTAATGAACCCTGAAATTTGGGTTTTTCATACAGTATTTTTTGTGTCAGAAAATGGCTTCTCTTTTTCCCAACCATGTAAAAATGCAAAAACCCTTCATCATTTATGGTCCAGACAGAAACTGGCAGTGCCTGGATCCGGCCTGCAGGCACGAGCTTTCTGTTCAGCTCTCCATTAGAGCTGCCCTGTGTGTCAGCCTCCTTAAATAAAAATAAAAGTTGGTAAAAGAAGTGAAGAAGTTAGCGGGTAACAGCACCTAAGCTCTATTTTACTGTCTTTGGGTAACCATGCGGATTTATTTTTAAACCGGTGCTTATTCCACATCTTATTTTGTGCTTTCATATAATTCTCTCATCCTCCCCACAATCTTATGAAGCCACATGGTAGCACTTCCGTGTTACAGATGAGGAAAATTAAATGCAGAGGTAAGGCAACCTGTCTGGAGCGACGCAGGTAATATACGGCGGAGTGCAGCTGCAGACTTATACTTGGTTTTCTAGTCTCAGCAGCCAGCGTTCTGCCCACATGTGGGCCTCTCTCTGCCCGAATGCAACCTCAGGGGATTCATCTGTCCATCCAAGAAAACATTGGTTAAGCCCCTTCTAGGTGCTGGGGACACACTCTAGGTCTCTCCATCTTGGAGTGTGGAGGAACCCGCACATGGCTATGAAGGAGGTAAAAGAAGACGATGTGTTAGGGTGCCTTTAGGGAGGAGGTGGCGGGAGGTCCAGGAGGAGAGCACCGTCTGAGGAGACACCGAGCTGCATCTGGAAGATTAAAGGGGAGCCCATCCCAGGAAGATGGGAGGGAAGGACGAGGCAAGAGGGAGAGCAGAGGGAAAGACCCTGAGGCAGGGCCAGCCTCTGAGGCAGGCGAGTGCCAGGAATGGGAAGAGAGCCAGAGCAAGGGAGGAAGGCTCTGGGGTTGGATTGGCGGGTATGAGAGTGGACTTCACTCTTGCGCAGCAGGAGGGCACCACCAGAAGCAGCCAAGCAGAGGAGTGACATGATCGACCTGATAGTTTTCAGGCTCACTGTGGGCCGTCTGAGCTTGCCAGGGAGACGTATCAATAACTCCAGTGAAAAAAGTGATGATGGGTGCAAAGACCAATGGACCAGAACTGGACAGTTGCTGACTGCTGGACCGGCTGTGGGGGGTGGTCCCTGAATGGGTGGGAAGGGCTCCTTGTGACTGGGCACACCCGAGGGGGACTCCGCCTCCATCTCCCCTCTCCCGCCACAGAGCTGGCTTTGGGTTCCCCGTGTCATACAGCAAACTCCCACCGGCTGTCTATTTTACATACGGCTGTTCTCTCAAATCAAACCACCCTCTCCCTCCCCCACTGTGTGCCCAAGTCTGTCCTATGTCTCTGTTGAAGAAAGAGTTAGTCGTGCCCAACTCTTCCCGACCTCATGGACTGAAGCCAGCAGGCCCGTCTGTGTCTCCACTCCTTCCCTGTAAATGGGTTCGTCAGTATCATCTTTCTAGATTTCATATCTATGTGATTTATGTGTTAATATATGATATTTGTTTTTCTGTGTCTGACTTACTTCACTCTGTGTAACAGGCTGCAGGCTCATCCACCTCATTAGAACTGACTCATGTGCATTCCTTTTTATGGCTGAGTAATACTGACTATGCCAAAGCCTTTGGCTGTGTGGATCACAATAAACTGTGGACAATTCTGAAAGAGATGGGAATACCAGACCACCTGACCTGCCTCTTGAGAAATCTGTATGCAGGTCAGGAAGCAACAGTTAGAACCAGACATGGAACAACAGACTAGTTCCAAATAGGAAAAGGAGTACATCAAGGCCGTATATTGTCACCCTGCTTATTTAACTTCTATGCAGAGTACATCATGAGACATGCTGGGCTGGAAGAAGCACAAGCTGGAATCAAGACTGCTGGGAGAAATATCAATAACCTCAGATATGCAGATGACACCACCCTTATGGCAGAAAGTGAAGAGGAACTAAAAAGCCTCTTGATGAGAGTGAAAGAGGAGAGTGAAAAAGTTGACTTAAAGCTCAACATTCAGAAAATGAAGATCATGGCATCTGGTCCCATCACTTCATGGGAAATAAATGGGGAAACAGTGGAAACAGTGTCAGACTTTATTTTGGGGGGCTCCAAAATCACTGAGGATGGTGATTGTAGCCATGAAATTAAAAGACGCTTACTCCTTGGAAGGAGAGTTATGACCAACCTAGATAGCATATTGAAAAGCAGAGATATTACTTTGCCACCAAAGTCCGTCTAGTCAAGGCTATGGTTTTTCCGGTAGTCATGTATGGATGTGAGAGTTGGACAATAAAGAAAGCTGAGTGCCGAAGAATCGATGCTTTTGAACTGTGGTGTTGGAGAAGACTTTTGAGAGTCCCTTGGACTGCAAGGAAATCCAACCAGTCCATTCTAAAGGAGATCAGTCCTGGGTGCTCATTGGAAAGACTGATGTTGAAGCTGAAACTCCAATACTTTGACCACCTCATGCAAGGAGTTGACTCATTGGAAAAGACTCTGATGCTGTGAGGGATTGGGGGCAGGAGGAGAAGGGGACGACAGAGGATGAGATGGCTGGATGGCATCACTGACTCGATGGACATGAGTTTGGGTGAACTCCGGGAGATGGTGATGGACAGGGAGGCCTGGCGTGCTGCGATTCATGGGGTCGCAAACAGTCGGAGACGACTGAACTGAACTGAATAGTCCACTGCATATATGTACCACAGCTTCTTCATCCATTCATCTGTTGATGGACATCTAGGTTGCTTCCATGTCCTAGCTGTTGTAAATAGCACTGCAGTGAACACTGGGGTATACATGTCTTTTTCAATCATGATTTCCTCAGAGTATATGCCCAGTAGTGGGATTGCTGGGTCATATGGTGGTTTTATTCCTAGTTTTTAAAGGAATCTCCATACCATCTTCCATAGTGGCTGTATCAATTCATATTCCCACCAACAGTGCAAGAGGGTTCCCTTTTCTCCACACCCTCTGCAGCATTTATTGTTTGTAGATTTTTTTGATGATGGCCATCCTGACCAGTGTGAAGTGATACCTTGTTGTAGTTTTGAGTTGCCTTTCTCTAATAATGAGCAATGTTGAGCATCTTTTCATGTGCTTATTAGCCATCTGCATGTTTTCTTTGGAGAAGTGTCTGTTTAGGACTTCTGCCCACTTTTTGATGGGGTTGTTTGCTTTTCTGGTGTTGCGCTGCACGAGCTGCTTGTATATTTTGGAGATTAATCCTTTGTCAGTTGTTTCATTTCCTATTATTTTCTTCTATCCTGAGGGTTGTCTTTTCACTTTGTTTATAGTTTTCTTTGCTCTGCAAAAGCTTTTAAGTTTGATTAGGTCCCACTTGTTTAATTTTGGTTTCATTTCCGTTACTCTAGGTGGTGTGTTGAACCTCACCTTTTGTCTCTATATAGAATCTTGCCCTCATTGTCCCCACTGCTTACTGCTGATGACTCTGTGTCTTTTGCTCAGTCCTTTCTTCAGATGGCGCCTTGATTTTTGCTCCTTGTTGAGGGTAACTCCCATCATTACTGTAATGCTCCCATCCTCCCTCTTGGATGGAAGTGCCAAAGTCAATTGTCTTCAGTCTCCAAGGAGTACTGACTGAGGACCCACTGTGTGCCCATGCAATGCAGTCATTGGATAGAAAATCACTTGATATTCACATAAACTGAACATCCATAGCAGCCTTATTTGTAATAGCCCCAAACTGGAAACAACCCATATGTCCTTCAAAGGGTGAATGGTTAAATAAACTCTGGTACCAACATACCACAAATTCAGTTCAGTTCAGTCATTCAGTCGTGTCCGACTCTTTGTGACCCCATGAATTGCAGCACGCCAGGCCTCCCTGTCCATCACCAACTCCCAGAATTCACTCAAACTCAAGTGATGCCATCGAATCAGTGATGTCATCCAGCTATCTCATCCTCTGTTGTCCCCTTCTCCTCCTGCCCCCAGTCCCTCCCAGCATCAGGGTCTTTTCCAATGAGTCAACTCTTTGTATGAGGTGGCTAAAGTGTTGGAGTTTCAGCCTCAGCATCAGTCTTTCCAATGAACACCCAGGACTAGTCTCCTTTAGGATGGACTGGTTGGATCTCCTTGCAGTCCAAGGGATTCTCAAGAGTCTTGTCCAACACCACAGTTCAAAAGCAGCAATTCTTCTGTGCTCAGCTTTCTTCACAGTCCAACTCCCACATCCATACATGACTACTGGAAAAACCATAGCCTTGACTAGATGGACCTTTGTTGGCAAAGTAACTACTCCTAAACAAAAAGGAAAAATAAGGATGAATTATTGATGCACACAACAACTTGGATGGATCTTCAGGGAATTATGCAGAGAGAAAACCCAATCCCCAAAAGACACGTGTGATGTGATTTCTTTTATATAGTATTTTTGAAATAAAACCTTAGAAATGACTCACAGAATAGTGCCTGCCAGGAACAGCAGGCAGGGATGGTTATAAAAGGGCAACACAAGGGATCCTTGTTCCCTGTCGTAACTTCAAAATCTGGATTGTGACAGCTCAAACATACACAGGTGATAAAACTGCATGAAACTAAACACTCACACAGGCACACGTAAAATGGAAAAGCTGAATAAGATTTGTGGATTGTATCAGGGTCAATATCCTGGTTGTGATACTACACTATAGCTTTGCAAATGTTACCTTTGGGGAAAAATGGGCAAAGTGTACAAAGAATGTCTCGGTATTATTGTTAGTAGGTTTTTGTCTGTGAATTTGCAATGATTGCGACAGAAAGAGAGAGAGAGAGAGATCTGCCTTCAAGGGGTTCCCGTTCTCCAGTCCTCTGCTGCTTTATCCAGTTCTGCGTTGATTGCAGTTGAGGTTTAATAATTGAGGGACTTTCTTGGAGGAGAAAGGGCCGACAGAGGATGAGATGGTTGGATGGCATCACTGACTTGATGGACACGAGTCTGAGTAAATCTCGGGAGTTGGTGATGGACAGGGAGGCCTGGCGTGCTGCAGTCCATGGGGTCACAAAGCCTCGGACGCCGCTGAGCGACTGGACTGACTGAGGCATAATAAACAAGTGGGCAGGTTTTCCTCGGGAAAGAGGTTGCTGAATCGTCATCAGAAGACCACAAATGCAGCTTACCCTCACTCCTCTGCATGGTTTCCCCAGTCCCAGCCTCCCCACCTGTGCCATTTTTTAAAACAAAGAATTGGGAGACAGAGGCGTTGGAAGCTGGGGTAGGCAGCCCCGAGGTCAGGGTCAGGGTCAGCCTCCCCCGGGCTCCACGGCCGGCTCCCTCTCGCTGTGGGTCTCGCAGCGACTGTGGATCGTGGGATCTCTTCTCTCTGCGTCTGTCTGCGTCCATCTGTCTGTCTCACCGACAGAGGAAAGCAGAGAGGTGCCCGTAACCCTCACATCCTGGCCTCTGCCGCATGAGCGACCTTCCCCGAGAGGCGGCAGCCCAGCTGCTTCCTGCTCCCATACCCGCCTCTCCGCGTGCTCACCTAGGATCCCACGAGGGGCGCTCTTCTGAGCCCAGCCCCCGGGGACTGGGCGGGCGGAGGAGGCAGCCCCTGGGAGAGAGGAGGATCCTGCAGCCGCGTCCCGGGCTTCGCCAACCTCCCCTCCGAGCCCGGGCGATCCTCCCTTCCTTCTCCCAGTCCTCCCCCGGCCAAGCTCGAGCCGCGGCTCCATCCCCGGCGGCGGCTCCATCCCCGGCGGCGGCTCCATCCCCGGCGGCGGCTCCAACCCCGGCGGCGGCTCCAACCCCGGCAGCTGCGCGCAGCAGGCGTGGGGCAGCCACACCGCCCTCCCACCCGGGCCGCGGCGGAGGGCCTGTGAGGAAACATCTCCGCTTCCTCAGGGCCTCTTCGGACTCCCAGGCCGTGTCCCCCACCTCCTCGCATCCTTCGCCAGGGTTTCCTCCCAGCATCCGCGTCTCTCAGCCCGGCGCAGAGGGGGATTCCGAGGCGTCTGCGTGGAGGAGGAGGCGCTCCGCGTCTCCAGGCCGGGTGGGGCGCCCCGGGCGAGGCCGGGGAAGGCAGGGGGAACTGCGAGCAGCTGCCTCCTTTCTTGTCCTTCCCATGATACCCGCGACGAGGGGGCACCGGGGACTTGGGTTTCCCAGCTCGGCCGGGAAACTATTTCCTTTCATAAAGAGGCATGTAATTAGCCTGGGGAAAAGGGAGGACCCCACAGTCAATGTGTCCTTTGGCTACACTGACGAGAGAGGAGGGGCCCCAGGGGGATGGGAAGCCCCCCTCCCAGCCTCTGCAACACACAAACCCTTGATGCTCTGCCTGTTTCTCTCGTATGCACACACAGGCCGCACTCAAAAGAGAAATCCTAGGTGTGCTGGAATGAATGGAAGACCTTTGGCATCTTGTTGAGTTGGGAGCACACTGTGGTGGATTCAGGAGGCAGGCAGACACAGGGCGACCACGGCTACACACGACTTGCTAGAGGAAGGTGGTCCCCTGGGATCCTGCCCTCCCAGCTTCCTGTTTCACGGCACTTCCCACTCTTCGCCAGCTATTCCCCCAGGACCCAGACCTCACAGGCCTGCACTGGCCGGCAGTTGCAGCCGGTTCACCGAGGTGCGGCTGAAACTCCCGGGCCTCCCCACGCCCCGCCTCTCTGCTCTATAGGAGCTGCAGCATTGAATCTGAGGGGGCTTGCGGGCCGAGTGGGCGTCCACACCACTCCCAACCCTCCCCCGCCCCAGCCCACGTCGCTACAGTCCTATTTCCCAGTCAGAGCCTCTCTGTTAGATGTTTCTCTGTGTTTCCACTGTGCACCACTCCTACCCCTAACCAGAGAGGTCTGAGCAGTCAAGAGAATGTTGTTTCCAGACAGGCCTAGCCTGTTGCCCTTCGGGGGCGCTGAGACATTCTGATCAGAGATCCCCATCTGGTTCTAGCCCCCAGGACCAAAATGTACATAAGAAGCCTGTTGTTTGCCAGCTATTTCATAGGACAAGTGTAAAAAAGTGCTCGGGAGGCACAGAGGGTGGGCAGCCGGGAGCCTTGAGACAAGTTGGCTGGGTGGTTCCCATCCCCTCGCTTACTTGGATTGCCCCCTCATACCACCTCCTGCAGAAGGCGCAGCCAGAGAAACTGCCGCATGCCTCTGCAGCACGAATGAAGGGCACTCTGGTTCCAGAGCCGAAGCTGCTCCTCTTTCATATTAGTGATGCATGATTAGCTTCGAGTCCCCTGGAAATAGCACCATGAGGCCTCTAGGCTGGGCGGGCTCACTTATGACCCTTATAACAACCCTGAGAAGTGGATGTCACTGACACAGTTAACAGTCTGAGAAAACGGACACTTTGGGAAAGTCATCATCCTGCTGGCGGAGAACCAGAACTTAAACCCATATCCCCGACTTTCTGTCTAAAGTTGTTGTTTTTCTTCATTATATATCTTTTAATCTATTTTTGGGAGAAGGCAATGGCACCCCACTCCAGTACTCTTGCCTGGAAAATCCCATGGACAGAGGAGCCTGGTAGGCTGCAGTCCATGGGGTCCCTAGGAGGACTCAGGACTTCACTTTCCCTTTTCACCTGCATGCATTGGAGAAGGAAATGGTGACCCACCCCAGTATTCTTGCCTGGAGAATCCCAGGGACGGGGGAGCCTGGTGGGCTGCCGTCTATGGGGTCGCAGAGTCGGACACGACTGAAATGACTTAGCAGCAATCTATTTTTTGGGTCAATTCACTGCTTCCTGATATTTCAGCTAGAGGCAGAATATGGCTATTCTGGGGAATGTCAAAATGCAACCTGTCAAAGTTGGCCTTAGTCAATAAAAAAGTAGCTGGAAAAAAAAAAAAAAGAGGAGCAGAAGCTTGTGCTTGTCAGGCCATGTGCTCCGGGGCACCCCCTCTAGACCTCGGTTTCTTCCTCTGTAAATTGGGGATCGTGACATTACCTGGATCTCGTGGGACTGTTGTAAGGATTCAATGATAAAAGCCATGATAAATGTTCAAGATGATTCCTTGAACATAAACACTCAAAAACAAGAGGTATTCTCATTATGACTAATGTTGGAAGAAATACAGGGTTAACAGCCCAAATGAGTTCTCCAGGGTGAGATGCAGATTATTAAAGGATGTTACTATGTATTTTCACTTTTGAACATGAACATCTGTGATTTGTCAAAGACATTTTCAAGGTCCAGTGGTCTTCCCAGAAAGAATTTGAAAAAAAAACCAAACACCTTAAGACCAAGGCCTGGATCTGTAGGAAGTCCAAAAGCAGGCAGGATTCTTAAGGCACAAGATAAAAAAATCAGAGGTACCAGACAGATGACAGCGGGATTCATTCCAGAGAAAAGGGCTGTTTCCATCTTTAGAGACTCTTAGAGAGGAATGAAGCATCTAGGGGTGAAGAAAATCATTTCCAGGAAAGGAAAATAAAGGTGCAGTTATGGGGTTTAATTGGTGCTATTGAGCCAAACAGATGGGTGCAATAACTGGTCTGTCGCAATAGCACCGTCTAGGCCAAGTCGCCTTTCCAATGAGAAGAAAAGGGCAAGGGTCTGGTCTAGCTGATCCTTTGTCATGATTTAAACTAGCAGAGGTTCTCAAACTTCAGTGTGCGTTGGAATCAACCGGAAGGCTTGTTAAACCCCAACAGTTGGGCCCTGCTCCGTTTCTGATTCAATAGGCCTGAGATGGAGCTGAAGATTTTGCATTTTGAACAAGTTTCCAGCTGATGCTGAGGCTGTTGGTCCAAAGATTACATTTTGAGAACCACTGGTTTAAAGCCCTTTTCCAGGGCAGCCAAAGTGTATCAAATTGCAGAATCCTTAATATCTTCCTTTCCAACACATATAACAGTTGCATTTACTTACTAGCCATCTAACTCCATCACATTGATTAGAAAATGAATACGTGCATTCTCAATTAAGAATTTTAAGAATGTGGAAAGCACAAAAAGAAATAAACACCCCATAACAAAGAAATCTCTTTGGAAAGTCTGACTGACACAAGCAAGAACTGACGTGGTCTATGCGGTGAAGAGAAGAACAGGGCTGAGGAAGGCAGGTCCAGGACCACTCACCCTGCGTCACCACTGGCTGCTTTTCTATTGAGAACCTGCCTTATTTGTCTGTCTGCCCCCAAGCCCACATTCTGACTCTGCAAGAATGTTGTGAAAGCTAAGCCTGAGGAGAAGAGGGCCATCCTGGTGCATAGCTCAGTTTCCTTAATACCACACTCTTAAGAGGGAACAAAATTCCAGTTCTCACGACCTTAAATGCTGACACTTTTCCAAAGTGCCTAATGAGGAGGAAGCATGTGTCATGCACATTAGCAGAGCTCAGAGATGCTAACTGCATTGCGAAAAGTGAGAATTTTACTAAAGCCCAGATGACCAGTTCTATCTCTTTAGGCGAGATAGCATGACAAGAGGAACTTGCAACTTCTGGGAGTTATTTTATCTACACGAGAAACACAAATGATCTTCTTAAAAATCTGATGGAAGAGAGTGTTCAAGATAACAGGCTTCTGACCAGAATTTCCGTATTTTTAGTCTGACTGTTACTCAACTCACATAAATCAAAGTTTAAAAAAAAAGCCTCTTCCATATCTGTTGAAATTGCATCTTCCTTCCCCTCAGACTGAAGAGAATTTGTGGGGGAGGAGGGAGCATCTATCTTCTAGCTCATCCCTGCAGTCCGGTTGGCAAGATGCTCTTCAACTGCAGAAGGGCCTCCTGATAGGGGCCTTCTACAGAGAGCACTCTAGCGAGGCCCCAGTGTCATGAGAACACAGGATATCACACTGTAACAGCGAAACAGCTCAGCTGACCCCCGGGGGTCTGTTCCTGATAATAGCTCCAGCAGATAGTTTTGCGGCTTCCTTTCTGGTATTAAACTTGAAAAACCAAAGATACAAAAATATAGTGATTTCATACACCAGAAATATGCTCCTGACAAGTATTTCTCATCAGCTCTGCAGTGAAAATGAGCGTTCCCTCTTTTAAAACGTATATCCCTTAACTAGAAGTACAGTTTGTAACTACTGGGTGGAATTTTTTTTTCATGTGAGAAGCTGAAGAAATACTCACACCCCCATCAGTTGTGTGCACCCCCACTATTAAAAATCCTTTTTGGGTTTCCTTGGTGGCTCAGTGATAAAGAACCCGCCTGCCAATGCAGGAGACACATGTTGGATCTCTCAAGGGGGAAGATCCCACATGAAGCGGAGCAACTATGCCCATGGGTCGCACCTAATGAGCCTGTGCTCCAGAACCTCAAAGCCGCAACTACTGAGCTCACCTGCTGCAACTACTAAAGCCCATGCCCCAGAAAGTGTGCTCTGCAGCAAGAGTTCAGTTCAGTTCAGTCGCTCAGTTGTGTCCCACTCCTTGCGACCCCATGCACTGCAGCACGTCAGGCCTCCCTGTCCATCACCAACTCCTGGAATTGACCCACACCCATGTCCATTGAGTTGGTGATGCCATCCAGCCATCTCATCCTCTGTCGTCCCCTTCTCTTCCTGCCCTTAATCTTTCCCAGCATCAGGGTCTTTTCAAATGAGTCAGCTCTTCACATCAGGTGGCTAAAGTATTGGAGTTTCAGCTTCAACATCAGTCCTTCCAATGAACACCCAGGACTGATCTTCTTTAGGATGGACTGGTTGGATCTCCTTGCAGTCCAAGGGACTCTCAAAAATCTTCTCCAACACCACAGTTCAAAAGCATCATTTCTTTGGTGCTCAGCTTTCTTTATAGTCCAACTCTCACATCCATATATAACCACTGGAAAAACCATAGCCTTGACTAGACAGACCTTTGTTGGCAAAGTAATGTCTCTGCTTTCTAATATGCTGTCTAGGTTGGTCATAACTTTCCTTCCAAGGAGTAAGCGTCTTTTAATTTCATGGCTGCAATCACCATCTGCAGTGATTTTAGAGCCCCCCAAAATAAAGTCTGACACTCTTTCCACTGTTTCCCCATCTATTTGCTATGAAGTGATGGGACTGGATGCCATGATCTTAGTTTTCTGAATGTTGAAATTTAAGCCAACTGTTTCACTCTCCTCTTTCATCAAGAGGATCTTTAGTTCTTCATTTTCTGCCATAAGGGTGGTGTCATCTACATATATAAGGTTACTGATATTTCTCCCGGCAATCTTGATTCCAGCTTGTGCTTCCTCCAGCCCAGCGTTTCTCATGATGTACTCTGCATGTTAAATAAGCAGGGTGAAAATATTCAGCCTTGACGTACTTCTTTTCCTATTTGGAACCAGTTTGTTGTTCCATGTCCAGTTCTAACTGTTGCTTCCTGACCTGCATATAGGTTTCTCAAGAGGCAGGTCAGGTGGTCTGGTATTCACATCTTTCAGAATTTTCCAGTTTACTGTGATCCACACAGTCAAAGGCTTTGGCATAGATCAACGAGAGAAGCCACCACAAGAAGCCCGAGGACCGTAACCAGAGAAAAACCTGTGCAGCAGTGAAGACCCAGCACAGCCAAAAATAAATAAAATTATTTTTAAAAATTAAAAAAAAAACTTTCACTAGAGTAGACTTGGGAATTATTGTCACTCTTCCTTCCCCTCTAAAGCCACCCTACATTGGGGCTGGTTAAAATTTACCCTTTTGCAAAAGTGTTCTTACTAATAAATAACTCATTTGTACTTCAGAGACAAAGCTAAAAGGATTTCAGTTTGGCATGAATGAGGTTTTCACCGCCCCTGTACCTTGCCTAGAGGCACACTACTGCTTTTGTTTGAGGCCGGTTAGTCTACAACTTAGGTTCAAGGCATTAGGGACACACAGCCTCATTCAGGCTCATAGCATCCCTTTGAAGCAAGGGAAGTCAGTCAGTCCCGTTGTATAAAATGGAGAATCGCGCATGGGGTATGGAGAGATGAGGGGCTGGGTAGGTAAGTGACTAGCCTAAGTTCACTCTCTGAGCTGATCTGCTTGATCCACAACCAGCCACAAAGCTTTTCTTAAAGCAGGTAGGAAAGATGAGGAAAGATGACATGAGGCTTCAATGAAAGGGAACTCATGCTTTAGTGGGCGTTATGTACTATTCTCAACTCTGCTGTTAACATCTGTTACACTTTTTATACAAGGCACATGCATTTCCTGGAACAATCCGGTTTTAAGTGTTTCACACGTTGGTTCCTTAAACTATAAAAATATCACAGAAATGCTAATACTCTGAGATCCAGACTGTATCTTAGACTGTTTTTTCCAGTGAGGAGTAGGACAAAACTTCATGACAGCACAGGTCCCAATTTTGGGCTGGGAATATCGTCACCATAATTTTCATCGTTGAAAATTGCTGGCTAATTCAGAGGAAAACCCCAGAAGCAACAGATGAGCTAGAAACTCTCATTGGCACTGTCTGGCAGTAGGAGCATGTCCCCTCTTAGACTTGAATCTCCCAGAGCAAGGCATCTGCTTCTCAGTGGCTGCCCAGGACATTGACTTCCTCAGTTAGTGACCCATGAGCCAAAGTTTCGGTCTTGTTGCTTCAGTCGAGGGCGTGGGAAGAGAAAGAGGGAAAGCAAGATTAGAAAAGGAGTGACTTGCTTTGTAATGACCCAAGACTAGCCCGTTGTGCAAGGTCTAGGGCAACAAGCACGGCCTTTGGCTGGGCACCGTGTGTGTGCATCCTGCGCACCTGAAGTCACAGCAGCAGCTCCCTACAATGGAGCTTTGGAGTCTAAGCTCTGCATTGTTCAGGTTTGCCAGGAAACGCTATTTATCTTGCACGTAGGCCAACTGTGTGACTCTACCGGACAGGTGGTTCCCCAACGACTTCTAGGGCTACCTGATTCCTGTAGAAACAATATGTTTGCCTCAAACACACTAACCCCATAGACACTGTTTATTCACCAAAAAAGAAGAGACATGGTGGTAAATTAGGTCAGAAGGCAGAAGACTGAATCCGGGAGCCTAGAGTCTGTAACCGAGATGTGGCCTGCATTAGATATGAAGTCAGATTACCAAAGCCCCAGCTCATGTTCCAGGATCTACCCAGAATGTCAACTGAGCCCTCTATGACTCCTAAAGACATCCCGCGTCTTAGAAAAGCGCTTTGCTATTTCATTTTTCTAAACTACATTAGAGGTAAAACTGTATTTTTAAAATGACCAGGATCTTATTCCATTAAGTCAAACTAGACAATCAATTTATAGTCACAAAGTGAGGATTCAGTGTATGTAACCACCTCTAAAGTTTTTGGGTAAAGACAAGTGTTTCATCGTCAACTTATTAATTATATCACTGTACACATTGAGCTCATTGATGAGAATCAATTTTTACCGCATAACTAATCTAGTTACCAAACTGGTAGTCACCCTAAGATTTAGGTCACTGATTTCCTTGTACCAGTGACTTTCTACCTCCTTCAGAGCCTTACCTAATCCATTTCTCCCCATCTCTTGTAATCAGGAGAGCCTTATGTATCCACGTTCCTGCCCAAGGTGGGCAAAGTGTTATCTACTAGACATGTTACATATCAGCCAAGGAAGTGGTCTTACACATGCTAAGAAAAGGGTGTGTATGCCTCCTTCCTACCAGGCTCCTCCGTCCATGGGATTTTCCAGGCAAGAGTACTGGAGTGGGTTGCCATTGCCTTCTTCTTATGCTATCATATCTTAAAGTAATTATTTTCTTTACTAGGGTGTAAACTCTGGCTGTGCTCTCATTCCCTGACCCCAGAATCAACACGCATTTATTTCACAATATTTGTCCAGGACTTTAACACTGAAGCAGGAGGTACACCCATGCGCAATGCTGACTGCTCCTGGTGGGGCCCCAGCCAAAACATGTCAAATGGGTACCTGTCCATTCTAGTAAAACAGTGGAGGGAAAGAGAAGCATGCCTTCAAGGCAAAGGAACACACAGTACCGTGTTGCTTTGAAGTCTCAGTAATTTTGTCCACAAGCATGTATATCATCAGTGCAACTTGTGCAAAAAGATGAGGCTTCTGAGCTGGAGGGCAATTTTAAAAGACAATGCTTGTTTCAAAATGGGGCCAAGAGTTCACAGCTACTTTTTTGAAATCTCAACATATACTTTCATCTTGGGACCATTATGCACAAAGGTTTTGGGAATTGTTAAGGGAATATAAGCAGACAGATATGCGTGAATCAAGAGATCCTATTTTGCACTGAAAATCAGAAAATGTTACTGCTGCATACACTAGGATCTTAAGCAGGCACACTGATCACAGGACATCGCTAACACAAGCAGATGGTAGTGTCTTGATACTGTGAGTGTTGAGCCCAGGGCAATATGGAAAGAGGTAAGGAGTGGGCTAAGCATATGGAGGACACCGCCCTCTACTGGCAAAGGGTGAGAGCGGCAGTCAAGATAACATTTTTCTCTATGTAGTCACTACCCTAGAACACAAAGATGAAAAAAAGGAAAGCGTTTCACATAAGCTGAAGCTTCCTGTCTAGGGACCACAGGGATTTCCAAGTAAATTAAAGCATTTAATGAGAAATTTTCATATTTCATTGAAAAGAAAATTTCCCATTAAATCTCTGATGTAACACTGTTCAAGGAGCACCTTTACTTAGTGATGCTGCTGCTACTGCCAAGTCGCTTCAGCTGTATCCGACTCTGTGCGACCCCATAGACGGCAGCCCACCAGGCTCTCCCGTCCCTGGGATTCTCCAGACAAGAACACTGGAGTGGATTGCCATTTCCTTTTCCAAGGCATGAAAGTGAAAAGTGAAAGTGAAGTCGCTCAGTCGTGTCCGACTCATAGCGATCCCATGGACTATAGACTATCAGGCTCCTCCATCCATGGGATTTTCCAGGCAAGAGTACTGGAGTGGGGTGCCATCGCCTTCTCCAGTGATGCTGAGGAATATGTTAAAAAGTTTATCATCAGTACAAAGGAGCTGGTTTTAGAACCAACAGCTGTGACAGTTTAAAGAATGACCTGATCCGAAGCCTTGTCACATACTAGCCACATTAAATCACATTCTACCTGAACCAATTTATTTTCTACAAAATTGGAGGAACATCTGAGCAATCTCAGTTGTTGGGAAGACTGAAAGAGAAATGCTTCATAGGCAGAAACCAATAGGGTACTGTTAAGTGATTATCCTTCTATCAAAAATTTTTAAAAATGTTGTTTTTTACATGAGCTGCAACGTTAAATTACTGTAGAGTAATGCTCACAGATAGGAGTCGAGGGAGGGACGGAGTTCCAAATGTGTCTCACCAAATATAAAGTACGCCTCTGGTGTTTGTTGCCCTGATGGCCTTTGAAGTCCTGTAAACCAGACTATTTCTTCAGCACTGTGCTCAAGCAGAAATCTGATGTTAATCATAAAACAGCGAAAGAAGGAAAAGTGGCTGGTCAACATTCTTAGGAAGTAAACTTTGGCTTGAAACAAACAACTCTATAAAAAATAAATGCCAAGTTAGCTAGTCACTAAAGGGTAACAGCATGCAAAAAGCACTTAATTTCAAAGCCAAGGTGAGTTTGTATGTGTATTATGTTTGGATGACAAGGCCCGAATGTAAATCAGGGGAAAGGCTGAAAAGGATAAAATCTCTAATACCTATAATATCTTGTACCATATTCTCCATCAAAGAGGTAACAATAGTTAACTGTAAACTGCAAGATAGTGTAATTCTTACAGGTATTTGAAATTGAACGCAAATGTCTATTTTACACATATAAACGTTATTCTTCATTACATATGATTGTTGAAAGGATTTTGCCCTTGTAAGACTTCATAACCTGGACATGAACGTGAGAAAAGACACTAACTAGGATTCCTCCTGCACCCAGCTTCCTGCTCCCTTGATTAATCAAAAGTTAATGAGTCTGTTTCTTGATTCCTAACTCTAGTCCTAGTTAAGACAAAACATACGTTTCCTGTTACCAACAACATTGATGGTCACTGCTAAAATAATTCTTTCATCTAGCAGTTTCCCCCTAAAGTCAAATTAGACTGGGAGGTGCCAGGCCAAGGTGCCCAGTTGTATAGTAAATCAGTGTATATGCTTGAGTATTACAAGAAGTACACAGAGCACGCATCTGGGTTACAAAAGCCCTTTTATAAAGCCATTTTTAAACAAAACAAAAAAAGTTTACAAAAGAAAAAAAGATACAGAAAAAGAATAACTTGCTTCATATGTCCCAAAAAGAGAAAAAAAATAAAAGGGACAATGCCAACATGCTCAACAATAAAGTGTTCTTTTTTCTTATTTTTTAATACAAAATACAAGCAAAGGATACACATACTTAAAACAGAGCTCAGGAACAGACACGCAGTCCTGGAAACCCTTCAGTAAAAGAAAGCAGGAGTTTGTTTTATCTTTGTTTATGCAGATACATACAGAGACTGGGATATGTAAAAATTAAGTATCACAAAAGACCATCGCACAAGTCTACCAATGCATGTTGCATCTAGAAGTCACGGACATGGTCAACAAAATCATGTTCACTTCAACCCCCATTTCATTTAAATTAAAAGAAAAAAACTTTTAAATAAGTGGTTACATTCAAACTTTTAACTTCCTTAGTACCATGCTGCAGGGATCAGCACTGTTAAGGTGCTGCGAGAACGCCCAGCCCTCTGGTGTCTGATCATGTATTCCCAGCAACATTACAGTCTTGAGGGGTGCCCGGGTCTCAGCCCATGGACAATTCCATACATTTAAGCAGGTTCTTTTCTTTCACCCTTCCTGCTTCTAGAACATAAACGGTTAAGGACCTCAATTAAGGAAGACTGGGAATTTTAGAGCTGGCAAAATGAAGTCTGAAAGATGAATCAAGGCCAACAATGACTGAGCACCTGGCTGCTGCTTAACCTGGCAAATCTTAAAAGTCGTTACTTCAACCTTGTGGGAATTAGGTGTAAAAGGTTTGCTGCAACATGTTCTTGGTAAACAAACTAAGTAGAGCTCTTATTTACAAATCTTGTAACAAATACTTCTGGAGGAAAAAAAAAAAGAATTCGCTGATTTCCAGAAGACAAAGTTTTAATTGCCAGACATATAACAAACACACACTCACACACACACCCACACAATACTTCAGGGATTTTTTATACAAGTTATTTAGGGCATAAACTGAGTACTATACCCCCACAACCCATCAAAAAAGGAACAACAACAAAAAAAATCCCAATTTTGCCCTCCCCCCATAATCTAGAAAACCCTCCCTTCACCCCGATGTACAAAGTGTATGCACAATGGTGGCGTCCCACCAGCCACACAAAGCATGCCGCACAGATGTCACCAGTCCAGTCACTCCATGGCATGGCAACAGGCAGGTTTACAGGGTTTTTTTTCCAATAGTGGTTAATACACAGAAAGCACCACTGTGAATTCTGAATTAGGCTTTGAGAAAAAAGTGTAACTAGGGATTTGGGAGTCAAGAAAACCTATTTTGTATCAAGCTTATCTCAAGAAAAAGGGAAAATGGGTTGCGGATTGAAATTTGGCTTGAAGTAGTTTGACGTCCCAAAATTCAAATAAACTAACTCCTTTTCAAATAAACCCAGCTCCATGCACAGAGAAAAGGACAACTCTAACCTCAAGAGCTATCCCTTGACAGAAAATGAATATTGCTTGTTCTATCTGAATGTCATAAAAACCGGAGGCCAGGCCTCTGCCTTTCCAAACTGCTAAGATGACAGCTTCCTCTAGGCACAGCTACTGGTGATGCAGGCACAGAAAGAAGTGTTCCAATCAAAACTCCCTCTCTTCATAAAAGCCACGATGGTCACATGACCTTTTACACAGCTTTCCCTGTAGCTCCTGGGATTAATTTCTGCTCCCGCCTTTCTGACACCCTCAAAGCATCTTCTACAGAAAAGGAAACGGAAAACCAGGCACTATTCCCTTCCCCAGTAAGGACTCTAAAACTCACTGTCACTTCAATGTTTGCAGCAAACAAACCCCAAAAAACCAGCCTCAAAAAAGTGTCAAGTTCAGTTTAGTTGATCATATCTGTAAGAATGTCAAACACTTCAATGGACTGTTAACCTCGAATTCCACTCTTGATTAGTTACCTGTAAGAAAATGCTGTTTGAACCAGTACCAAGAATAAGTACTGAACTGAGGGCTGAGCCTGGAACAAACCAGTTATTATGAGAGAAAATAAAAAAGGTCACCAAAAGCTCCATAATGGAAAATCAACTACTATTCTTCCAGATGCAAAGATTTCCACTCACTACTTCCCTAGAAGAGGAAAACACCCATTAATTTTCCTACCTGGACTCAATAGGGAACAGAGATATGAGAGGCAGAAACGTTTTACAACGCAGGACAAAGCTACCCTTACGAAAACTAACACGTATCCTCCGAGCCCACTCCATTGATTACAGTCTGAGGTGGGGAAGGCGAAGAGCAGCAGCAGGCTACAGCAGGTATAAAAGGTGCAGGCTACCTAGCTCTGTGTGTGTGTGTTTGGGAGGGAGGTCTGAGAAAAGCATCTGAAGAACTAGAATGTAGTGTCAGTCAGCGTAGCTGCCGAAATCCATGTTCCAGAGGTAACCCTAACAGAGCTAACGGAGAACTGAGATAACACCGATAAGCACTTCCAAAGGGAATGTCCCGCCTCCGGAGCAGCTGCCAACCAAGACAGCAGCACTGCCGCCGCCTCCTCAGAGGCGCTCTAGGGAAAGGGGGCATTTAGCCAGGGGCGGTGCCAGTGGGCAGTCACTAGCAGCCCGTCCCATAACCTGTCCCGACACCACTGTCAGCCTGACTCCTGAGCACCTGTTCCCAGCTGAGACGCCACAGCTGTCCTGGTTGCGTGCGTGATTTGAGGGGAAGACCAGAGTGTTTTAAATCATCAGCAAAACTGGAGAAAACAAAGGTCATTCAGAGCCTGTCTCTCTTGGGGACACAGATCCTCTTTTCCAGTCTATTAGAAATATACATTTTATAATCTCATGAATTAACCTTTAAAAAAGGGATCCCAAACAAAAAGCCTAACCAAATGCACACAAATAACCTAGAGGATGCGATTACTCTAAAGGATGTGCATATATCACAGAAACGTTAGTGCAGATTACTATAGTAAAGAGACTGTTACATAAAATACTAAGGCTAAAGTTTTAAAAGACCCTTCCCCCTAGTCTTCGCGAGGAAAGCACACGTTACTAGGAATGTTAAGACTTAGTTATAAACCCCTAAAAACAGAAGTGCATGGTGGAAACACTGATAGGTTTTTTAAAACATGTGAACACAAACCTTCTTGTTAAAATACCTGAACAAACCAAGAAAGCGAACAGAATAGTCTTTAACACCGCATTACAAAGTTCACAACTGTAAAGTCAACCATCATGAAAGATAATAGTCCAATTGCTACTTATGTTCAAGTTTTACATATTTGGCTGAGTACTAAAATCTCCAAATTCATTCTTTAACCTCCACAGTGCAACAGTGAAACGACACTCTGCCACTGGTGCTTTCTTTAAAAAAAAGAAAAAAATCAGAGTAAGGATATTCCTTACAGTGTCTTAAAAACACTCCTTAAATAACCTTTTTTCTATGAACATCTGTAGGAAAGCCAGGTTGTTTGAGAGAAAAATATGCTATAACAGCAGATAGAAAGGAACAGCTTTAGTATATACTGAGGAAGCAAATCTAGATTAAAAGGCAGAGGTTAAATTTCACTAATTTTTCAGTTTATCAGCACACTGTGTCCTGTGCTAAGTTGCTTCAGTCGTGTCCGACTCTGTGATCCTATGGACTGCAGCCCGCCAGGCTCCTCTGTCCATGGGATTCGCCAGGCAAGAATACTGGAGTGGGTTGCCATGCCCTTCTCCAGGGGATCTTCCCAACCCAGGAATCAAACCCTGATCTCCGGCGTTTCCTGCATTAGAGGCAGTTTCTTTACCCACTTAGCCACCTGGGAAGCCTGTTAGCACACTAAGACCCCCTAAACCTTGCCCCCATTAGCTCATGGTGTCAGAATGTGGAGAAGCAAACCCACCGATCTGTCTCCTGACTACCTTCATAAGGCGTGTAGCTGGTCTGTTGCCCACTGCACACAGGCCTCCTGGATGCATGGTTTCTCCCGCTCTGCAGAGCCCCGTAAACTGCTGCTGTAAGCGACACGCGGTCAGCAAGGGCACCGGTATACAGACAAACGCTAACTGAACAGTGTCGGAGCAGCACGTCACATACTCCCATCAAGTACAGGATATGAAGTGCAGAACCGAACCCGGAGAAACCATGCCCTGGAGCAGGGCTGCTGGGCGCTGCGAGTGGGCTGTGCAGGAGTGCCCTGTGCATTAGCGGGAAGCCAAGAGACGCGCTCCACACCTTGTTTCTACCAAGAGACGGGAAGAACGGGTCTGACAGGAAAACACTCTATCCCTCAGTGAAAGCAGAGCATGGCTCATGGACTCTGAGTGCACATTTATAGCATAAAAGAATTTCAATTCTCTGTCTCCATAAAGCAAAAATCTCAAGTCTTTGTGATTGAGTTTCACATTAACTGGCACTTTATTTTGCTTAAAACCTAAACATTGTCAGTTTGAGAAGAAATCCACTGTGATATATAGATCTCCCCATTTTAATTCTAGGGTTTCTTCTTTTGATCCTTGGTAAAATTTTTTATTCAAGAAACAGAATAGATACATATATATATTTAAAAACATGAACCATTAGAGAATGAAATAGGAAATCAAGCAAGATTTGAGTTTTGGATAGGAAATTAAGAAAGATTTAAGTTTTGGCGGCCCTTGCTTTTTTTTAAAGTTCTTTAAAGACTAGCTGAATAAAAGGATCACTGGCTCCGAGTCTCCTAGAGATAACAAGTGATGAAACTAAAAACAAGCAAACCTATATCCCCAAACAGGGTCAGGTAACCTCAGTTCCCTGCCCCCACAGTATAAAACATGAATACCTTTAGTAGCAGTTCAGAATTCATCTTTATCTCCTACCTGCCCCATCAGTGGAAGTGTAACATCATGATTTTTTAGACATCCGTATTTTTGTATATAGAATGTAAACTTGTATTAGATGACAATTGATTTTTTTTTAAATTCAGGTAGAGAAAGAAGCAATAACTTTTAACTAAACCTTCTACATTTTTTGATTCCTGTTCAACTTGCTACCATTTAGCAAAAAGCAAAATTTTCATAGTGTTTACCTCAAATCTTATTGCTTTACAACTGTGGCATACCCTCCATTAAAAATAAAAAGATGAAGCAGTCAATCCAGTGATTAATTTAACATGGCTTTCATTGGGAAAGAGGGGGAGGGGGAAGAGGGGGTCATGACGAAGAGACCAATAGACAAAAAAGGTAAATTAAACATACAATGCTTTTCTTTAAAAAAAAGAAGAAAAAGAAGAAAATGTTATTTTCAACAAAAGGGAAAAAAAGCATTGAAAGCCCATGAGTCAAGCCATAGCCAAAACCATATTCTATCTTAAGTAGCTTTTCTTTTTTTTTCCCTCTTTTTTTTTCTTTTTTTCTCTTTTTTTTTTTTTTGTTTTTTAAATAAAATCTCTCCCCAGACCATCATCACTTTTAATCTTCCCCAGACTGGGCTTCATCTTCAGACGCTTCATCCCCAGATTTCTCAGGTGGAGGGCTTGAAGACGTTTTCTTTTCCAGAGGGCTTTCTGGTTCCTCATCTTCTTCTTTGGGAGAAGGAGTCTTTTCCTTTGATGCCTTTGAAGCTGTGGGGCGACCCACTTTCCCCTTGCCTTTCACAGGACTTGGCGTCACTGAAAGAAGAAAAATACCAACTTGGGGAAGGGAAGAAACATCTAATGTTTTTAACAAAAATCAGCTACAGAACAATCTGTAAGAAAAAAATCAAAAGACGACACTCTGACTTACTGAAAATGAAGGTGGGTACTGGTTTTCAAACACTTTTAGCCAACACTACTATGTTAACAGTAATGTTTGTAATAAAGAAACAAGATGCTATAGAAACTACATAACATCCTTAGTGGCTTGCAAAACTGTCAGTTGTTTATGTTTAAAACTTGAGTGAAGAAGAGGGGATGCAACTTAACCAGAATAGAAAGCCGTCAAATACCTGTTATTTTTAAATTTTTTGGCCATGCTGCATGTGGAATCTTCATTCCCTCACCAGGGATCGAACTCGTGCACACTGCCCTGGAAGCTCAGAATCTTAACCACTGGAGGGTCAGGGAAGTCCCCATCAAGTAACTTTTAATACTTTCATCATTATCAAACAGTAAGACATGATTAATAAAAGTTCTATTTGCCAGAATTAAAAAAAAAAAAAAAAAGGCAAATCCAGCTTTCTGATTTAATGACAAGCTAGCTTCACCCAGAAGAATATCTGACAGAAACCACAAGGGCTCAAAAAATATGAACCTATGCTGTCAAGAGTGATTTCATTCTCTGTACAAATCAGAACAGTTAAATATATTACTGTAGGTATGTATTTTCACAATTTTCAGTCTTTAGTAGCTGCTGGGATTGTGATATCAGTGGGAAAAAAACAGGCAGTAATAGCTAAGCTGGTGCAGTGTGAATAGGTTATTCCCAAATCTTGCCTTCTGTACAGCATTAGCTGAAGAGCAGGGCCAAGCCGCCAGACTCCTGGAGGGGCTGGAGCCCTTACTAATAAGTGAGTGACACTTCCAGGCACAGGAGACAGGGCCCTTTTATTCTGCTATGTGGTCACCGCCAAGCCCTACTGAAGGGTTTCTGTAGGAAGCGTTCATCAGTGACTTGACCTGGCCTCTGCGGAGCTCACCTGTGGCCTTTAGCCTGGGCTTCGGCATTTTCTTTTCTTTTCTCTCAGGCTTCGACTTCTTAACCATCTTTTTGTTTTTCTTTTTTGAACTGCCATAGTCACTATCATCATCGTCTTCTACTAGGAAATCCTCATCACTGCCGGAATCTTCTGAGAGGAAAGAAGAATTTCAACGTCCAACTTAATGTATACATCCTTCCAAGTGAACAAAGGGAGAGAGCGCTAAGAATGGAGGATGGGATTTGGAAGTCGGACACTCTTGGGTTCTATTTGCAGCTCTACTACCAATTCGGCTGGAGCTGTCATTGGCCCCACCTGTAAAATGGTTTAACATGCACATGAGGGTTCCATGACTGACTGGTTTGAAGAGGAGGCAGAAAAACAGGAAGAGATTAGGCTTAATGTGGATAAAAACTGAAGTCATCAAATGACTCTTGGTAGTTCTACATTTTCCATATAGTCCTGATAAGACCAGGAAAATGAAAGTGAACTGATGTGGTGCGTTTGGCCCAACTATAAACAAAGTAAGAAACATACATACAAAGCTATACATGCAATTAATTAACCTGACTAACCCGTGAAACATCTAAATTCTGTTAACATCTTTTTT
The DNA here is from genome assembly GCF_001704415.2 of Capra hircus. NCBI lineage: Eukaryota > Metazoa > Chordata > Mammalia > Artiodactyla > Bovidae > Capra > Capra hircus. The sequence goes on from NC_030823.1 coordinate 2,869,306, forward strand.
GCAAGGAGATGTCTACACCTTTCTCCACTAGGACAAAATACAGATCTTAATCACAGTACCCCCCAGGTAATTGTTACTCTAACAATGGTTCATTCAGTATATGAGAATGAATGATGTACTAAATCACTATCTGAGTATTTCATCAGTACTTGGGTACTTATTTGATGTACTTAATCAGATAATAATCGTGAGAATCTCTGAGTTTTTTAAAATATAAATAGATATCAAACAATCCTCTCTAATAACACTGAGTATCTAATTTAAGGGGCTGATTTTAACACTGAGCATCCAAAAAACTGCTAAAGTAAAACTGAGGTCACAAACTACAACCACGACCAAGACACAAGGCGCGTCACGCACTCTCCTGGAACGGCGCCTCGTCCTCCTCCTCTTGCTCCTCCTCGCTGCCCGCATCGCCCATGAGCATCTCCCTCTGCTTGGAGGCTGCCTTAGAGGCCGCCTGCCGTTGCTGGCGCACGCTCTTATGGTCTTCCTTCTCGTCTTCACTGTCCTCTGCAACATCAAAGTCACAATGCAATGATCAAAGGGTTAGGGTTTCACAGGTGACTGGGAAAGGCGGTGTAAGAGACGAACTGCAGCTTTACTTCATTCAGAAAGGGAAGATTCTGTTCCTAAAAATGTCTACGAAGTACGCAAAAAGAGAGGTGAAATTCAAAGAAGTAACTTGAATAAGGCTATGTACCCATTATTATGGGTTTCCCTGACAGCTCAGTTGGTAAAGAATCTGCCTGCAATGCCGCAGACCCCAGTTTGATCCCTGAGTTGAGAAGATCTGCTGGAGAAGGGATAGGCTACCCACATCCAGCATTCTTGACTGGAGAATTCCATGGACTGAGTCAGACAACGAGTTGCAAACAGTCAGACATGACTGAGTGATTTTCACTTTCACCCACTATTACATATAAAATAACCTAGGCATGTAGTTTTAAGTAATAATAAAGCTCAATTTAGGTGTAACAGATGCTTCCTATAACATGCTTTAAACTTACATTATTATTGTACCCTAAAATTCTCAATTACATTCAAACCTACCTACACAGGTTTTAGAAACTAAAGTAAGAAAAATATTTTAAACAGTAGAACAGGGGAAGACAGTTTTCCAACATATTCATTCTACGATACAAAACATACAGTACTCAAAATAATGCCAAACTACTACCCTTTTCAACGAATGAGGTGTGGGCATTTTAGTTTAGAGGAGATGGAGGGAAATCTTCAAAACACACATTTAGATCAATCAGATCTTAATACAATTTTATAATAAAAAATTACTCTCATATACTATAGTTTATTAATTAAAAACTTTTCAGCAAATAGTTGTGGTCGTACATAAATCTGACTTAAAGGGCAGGATGCCAGCCTACTGTCTGTAGACCAAGTTATATTTATATCAGTTTCACCTATAGCCCTGCTCCTGGACTTTGAGGCTCCCTTATTCTGTCAAGGTTTAGCTGTTACTCTTTTGGAAACACTAGAGTCTTATGAGCCTTGTTACGGACAGTGTTCAAGCCATCACTTTCACTACCAAAAACTTCACCTGAAGACAACAGACACAAGAACAGAGCTGATTTTGGCAGACTCAAAATTAAACCCACTTGGTAGGAGGTATGCTTAACATTAGTACAGAGTTATTCATCTTGAAGTGCTCAAATGCTTACAAACACAAGAGAGTCAAATTAGGGTTTACAAGGTAACTGAATAAAAGTGTATGTTACATTATCACAACATTACTAGATAGTGCGAAAAGTTAACACAATTTCTCTTCAGACAATCATTTAGCAGACTTGAACACGTGAAAGCAAAACCGCTCAGTGGAGTGCTCGCCTGATGACTCAGTGGAGAAAAATCCATCCGCCAATACGGGGACACGGGTTTGATCCCCGATCCGGGAAGATCCCACGTGCTGGAGAGCAGCTGAGCCCCTGCACCACAACTCTTGAGCCTGAGCTCCAGAGCCCGGGGGCCGCAACTACTGAGGCCAGTGTGCCTAGGGCCAGCCCGCCGCAACGAGAGAAAAGCCTGCGCAGCGGCGAAGACGCAGCACAGCCCAAGATAAACAAATTAACTAAATGATTAGAAAAAAATAGCTCAGCAGGGCGAATTCAGTGGAACTTTGTCTACACTTTACATATTACCTAAATACCATGGGAACGTAGACCGAAACTAACATGTTTGGGAGCAAGGTAGAACTCTCAATTCTTGAACGAGTTAAACTTTAAAAAATAAATACCAACAACAAATAATCAGGATTTAACAGTTAATCTAGTCAGAGTCTCTTTAATTGATTCTTTTAAGTTAAAACTCTTACAAAAAAGCTTTCTCTGTGGCTACTGTTTCAAAGGACCTCTTCCCAGCTAAAAAGTCAGACTAAAACTAATCACTGTTTGCTTTTCAACCCAGAGTCATCACTTCCTGTATTTTATACCTTGATTTCACTTAGTATTATATATATTCTATATAGTTTGATATCTTTTATTTGTTCATGTAAGTGGTTTTCAATTTTGATTATGCACAATTTCAATTATGCATGAGAATAATCTGTAAATACTTTTAAAAAACAAAGCCCCAACATCCCGCCTAGACTTACTGAATCAGAAGTCCTGGGATGGGATGGACATAAGTATGCTAAAAAAAAAAAAAGCTTTCACAGGAAACAGTAATAAGCCAGCAGGACTAAGAATCATGTCAGCTCTTTGGAGATGGAAACACTCAGTTTGTAACGTGGCATTTACCACAGAGCCTGGCAATACTATGAAACCACTTATTAAAATGCCCAATAAATAAATATGTAAATAGAATTATAGCTACTACATTAAAAATTGTTTACTACCTGCTGAATGAGAATCATCCTTCTTAGTCTTCACATCTTTTTCTTCTGAGTCCTCACTATAAGAAGAAGAGGGAAAAGTTTAAAAGTCTTAGGTTAAAATCCAAGTGAACATAAATCTCTAGAAATCTGACTGGAGAAGAATGCTAAAGAAAAGCTCTGTTATGCATAAAATAATTCAGATGCTGAGGAGTGAAACTGCTTCCATTATTTCCCTAATACATAGAGATACTGGTGACTAAGAACAATTTTATCCACTTTTGGAAAATATTGCTTCCTTTGAAGACCCAAAGGAAAAAAACAAAGATATCTCAACACAGGCTAAATCTTTTCACCTATGCATAAGCCCTGGTTCACAAGAACATTTAATAAGAAAAAAACTTCATTGTCAGAGACAGAGTGTGAATATAATGAAAATAAACCATGTTATGTATCAATGATGGTAAAGCAGGCAAATTAGTGGATAGCACCAAATATAGATGCAGCAAATACCTTTATAATTATTACAAGGTGCCCAGAAATTTATCTAAAGCAAAATGAAAATAAATTATCTCCTAATATTAATATTTAGGAGTCCAGCATGCTGCACATCAGAAATCTCAACACATAGGCCTGCCTTACATCATGGAGAAAATAAAGCAAGCCAAAGGTCACTGCAGGGTAGAAGTTAAAGAGTTTCAAAGTTAAATGGAAAATTTTATAAAAAATTTTTTTATGTCACAAAGATGCACATTTTATATCCTCACAAATTTTAACTTAGAAATCTGGTGTCTAGTGTTCTGTCTTTGTCATAAATTAATTAGCTGTATCTTAGGCAATTCACTTGGTACTCTTCAGTGCTAAAATTTTGATTCCATGAGAAATTCTGACAAACAACAACCAAAAAACCATACATAAAATTGTCTTCATAGCCTTCTGTTTTTCAACAGCAGATTCGGTAAATCTTTTGGTATTCCCATAATCTAGATCACACTCAAATTACGAACTATTGAGCCCCAAGATTCCTAAGCAAAGGAAAAACCCAAACACATTTCTTTACTAAGCAATTTGATCTAAATATACTGTAATTTTGAAAATTGTGACTGTTCTATCTAAATATTTTATGCAAAATAAGCATTTAATTCACAAGTCTATTAAATGATGAAGAATGAAATCATTTTCTCTATCTTACTGTTGAGTTTATAGAGACCATTAATCCTTGAGCCCCTTTAAAGTAATAGCTAAACTTTTAAGTAGACACCAACAGAAAAATCAACATAATACTGGTCTGAGGGAATAAACATATGAGACAATACAAATGGCAACAAAAACTGTATTTCAACCATTTTTGGACACATAGAGAGTAATAAAACCAAATGATTGCAACAATGAAAAATGTAGTCTAGATATCAATTATATTGATGAGACATGATAGGCAATAAGATGCTCATTCCTAGGGAAAATACAATAAAATAAATATAATAAAAGACAGTTTTAAGTCGGACTGCTGTATGAAACTGGAGTATGGACTTCCCTGAGAGCCCAATGGTTAGGACCTCGCATTCCAATGCATGGGGTGTGGAAGCCTTGTGACCAAAAAAAAAAAAAAAAAAAAAACACACACCCAAACATGAAACAGAAGCAATACTGTAACAAATTCAATAAAGACTTTAAAAATAGTTCACATCAAAAAAAAAAATTTTTTTAAACCTGGATTAGAGAGATATATTAATGAAACTATGGAAGAGTTATCTTCCTACAGTAAAATTTTACCTTATTTTTCCTAAAAAATTTTCCACATTTCTGAAATTCTCCAGGAAATAAAATATTAGAGGTTAGTGACTCAAGCAAACAGAAAATGCAGGTGAATGTATTAAATTTAGCTTTCTGTGAATTCAGAATGAAAGACTTCTACTCAGGGCTTTGTTATACTGATTTTAGTGCTCAAAAATAAATATCTTAGAAGAACTAATGAGAATTATCATTTCATTTCTTTGAAATGCTCATACTTAATAGTATTGTTTGGAAGTGGTGTAGTCTAATGGCTAAAAAAATGGATTTTGGAGTCCAGTAGACATGGTTTCAAAACCTGTTGGTTCATTTGCCAGTCCTTAGATAAATCACTGAGTCCTCTGAGTTAATGTTACTTACCCTAATAAAGGTTTTGTAAGAATTAAATGATAATGATTATAAATTAGCACATAATAGATACTGGCACATAATAATCTTAAATGGTAACTATCATTACCACCACCATCAAGAAGGTCTTGGTATAGTTATACTACACTGAATTTGAGAGCTTACATGTATGCCTGTAAGAGCAGAGATGAAAGCTACTGTTCCTTGGTCTTCTGAGGCAATTACAGTTAAAAATATAACTCATCTGAACTCATTTATAAAACGAAGGGAAAGGGAACAGCTCAAAATGATTAAATTATTTAAACAAAATAGGATTGATTATATAATACTCAGCAGGCAATGCAACTTAAGATTCTATAAGCTTTAGCTATAGTTCTGTCAGTGATTTGTGCCAGTGATTTTCTGAATAGGAAAGGTCACTTATTCTTTGCTCTTTCTACAGTGAAAATGCCAATAGTATCTTTGGGCAACAAATTATCAGTACATACTTAAACAATCTTTCTGCCTTTGTTCAGAGGTTTGCAGTAGCAACAAAATCATTCCGTCATTCCCAGAGCTCACTTGAGACTCCAGGTTGAGTCTGAGCAAGCCTCCATGACCTTAAAGAGGCTAACCTCTAGAATCAAAGCACTTCATGCTTTGATAATATGAAATACACAAAAACAACACCAAGAGCACTTTCCCAAAGTAACTCAAGAGTCCACCAGTTTAGAGATCAGAGACCACCCCCATCTTAGAGTGGTGGCAGTGTGGGCAGAAACGGATTAGCAATGCCTCTTACCTATCTTCCTGTGAATTCTTTCCAGATCGCCTCTTATTTTTAGCTTCTCGGGGAGATGATCGGATTTTCTTAGCTGGAGGGCCTGAATCTCTTCCATAATCTTCATCTAAACAGATTATGAAGATAAAATTTATTTATGAAGATAAAAATTTTCCAATTCGATGAACTATATTATGATTTTTACATATCAAAAATACCACAGTATTTACTGAGATAATTCTCTCAAGCTGTTTAACAGCTAAGAAGGCAGAATTTCCTAAATAATTTTCTTTCATTACAAAAAAAATTCTTTTCTACTCTAGTTCCACCTTGACTCAGTCATTTTTATTTTTGCCTATTGCTTTCTAGTCCTTATGTGTATACTTTAATATACTCACAAATATCTCTTATTTTATATTTAACCCTTTTAATTTGTTAAAGCCTTTAAATGTTTCCACATCTTTGTATTTATTTATTTTTACTATTATAGTAACATGGTTATATTATAAGCATTTTAGAATGTAAAGAACCCACAATTCTACAATCCTAACACAATTACTGTTATCAAGCAAATTACTTTTAAGCTAAAGTATTATATATAGCACACTCTGACACTTGAAAACACCCTCAATTTAAAAAGTGCCATAAAACCTTCAAGAGTGACCATTTCCAAACCTGTTCACTAGACCATTATATATAATCGTGAGGATCGAGAACAGTGTGAAGCTTCAGCAATTATTAAATGGTTGAATAATTATAAATTATGGAATACCATACAACCACTAACAAGCATAAACTTTTCATAACACAAGAAAGCTAAGTAGCGGCAGCTGGGAGAGGCACAGAATCCAAAATTCTACAGAAAGATGTCAGCTATATTTTTAAAAGGAAAAAAAAGACCAAAGCCTTTTTAAACAAAAAGGTTACTTGAGGGCTAAGGGACCTTGAATAATATTTGTCTCAGTTTCCTTATCGGTAAAATGGAAATAACAATACTTATAACCCCATTTTAACAGGACTGAGCTAAGGATTAAATGAGTAAACAAAAACATTTAGCAAGTATTGCCTCTGGGAAGTTGGGTTATGTTCTTTTTTTATTCTTCTTTATACATTGCTGTATTTCCCACATTTCCCCAAAGCATATAGTATCTTTATAAAGTAAAATTAGATTAAAAAAATAAAGAAAAAAAGAACAGTAAACACATCTTGAAAATGAGAGTAAGGACATATTCTAAAGAAACCTTTCATGGCTAAGATTTACAATACCCTAGCCTCTCTATAGTTAGTTCACAAATCAAAGGTGTTTCACAAAACCTCTCATCTTACTTCATCATGCAAAATACATACACGCTCCCTATTACAAGGTATGAGTTTTGTCATGATTATAACAGGATATATATTAACTGATAAACAATGTATAAGAATTATTGAACATTTAAACTTTAGACTCCAAAACTAGATAAGAAAAAAAATTATTGAAGTGTTTATTATCAATGATTTACTAAGGAAAAATTAAAATCCATGCAGGTTCAACATTTGTTTTGAGTGACACAGACTGATGTAATTTATATATGTCAAAATAGTCTAAAAATTAAAAATTATTTCAAAAGAATAAAAAAAGTGTAAATAAGCTGGGTATTCTTCCACTAATCAGTTCAATTTACTACTTACTGAAATCATAAAACTTACCAGCATCATCGGATTCCTGAAATTGTGAATAATCAACGACCTTCCTATTTCTGTAAAAAGAAAAGACTCTAAGCAAGATCATAAAAATATAGGACTTTTCTAAGATATTAGAACACACATTTCTATTTCATAAACAGAATTAGAACTAGCTCTCTGAAATTTATTTTTCAAAAAGCTGTCACCTCAGCCAAAAGAATGTCACATTGTGTTATAGGAAAGCATAGCTTAAAACAAAAGTATTTCAAATGACAATTCTTACAGTGCTCATCTCAGGGATAGCTCAAATATCATCCTTTCCAACAAAACAAGCTCCCAGGAGTACATAAAATAGAGAAATGAGCCACAGTACCATATATTCTTTATATACAGAGTCTGATACCATATGCACACAAACCAAAACTGTAAATGTTATTTTATTCACATTTTCCTGATAAATAAGGTTACTACTAATTTTTTTTTCACGGCAAAGTATCTTAGCTTTTAAATATAATACAGTCAATTATAATATACAAACTATGGTGACTGTAAGTTAAGCTTTACACAGAAGGGAATGGAAGAAACTGATTCATTCAAAAGCTGTTCTTGGGGACATCCCTGGTGGTCCAGCAGTTAAGAATCAGTGCTCCCAATGCAGGGAACTCAGGTTCAGTTCCTGGTCAGGGAGCTAGATTCCCTATGCTGCAGTTAAGACATGGCACAGCCAAACAGACATATAAAGATGCTCTTTATTAGAGAGCATTTGGGACCACACCTGACAGCATGCAGATCTCTGCTCCCATCCCACAGCAGTGAAAGCCTGGACGGAGTCCTACCCATTACACCACCAGGAAGCTCCCCTAAAGAGCATTTATTGAAGGAACAAGTTTATGTATCTGCTTGGCTCAGTGATTTTTAAGTCCTTTCAGTTCAGTCGCTCAGTTGTGTCTGACTCTTTGCGACCCCATGGACTGCAGCAGGCCAGTCTTCCCTATCCATCACCAACTCTCAGAGCTTGCTCGAACTCATGTCCATTGAGTCAGTGATGCCATCCAACCATCTCATCCTCTGTCATCCCCTTCTCCTCCTGACTTCAGTCTTTCCCAGCATTGGGGTCTTTTCCAACAAGTCAGTTCTTTGCATCTGGTTGCCAAAGTATTGGAGTTTCAGCTTCAGCATCAGTCCTTTCAGTGAATATTCAGGACTGATTTCCTTTAGGATTGACTGCAGTTCAAGGGACTCTCAAGAGTCTTCTCCAACATCACAGTTCAAAAGCATCGATTCTTCGGCGCTCAGCTTTAAGTACTGTGTGTGTGTGTGTGTGTGTGTGTGTGTGTGAAGTCGCTCAGTCCTGTCCGACTCTTTGCGACCCCGTGGACTGTAGCCCACCAGGCTCCACTGTCCATGGGATTCTCCAGGCAAGAATACTGGAGTGGGTTGCCATTTCCTTCTCCAGGGGATCTTCCCGACCCAGGGGCCGGACCCAGGTCTCCCGCATTGCAGGCAGATGCTTTAACCTCTGAGCCACCAGGGAAGCCCTACTTAAAAGTACTTTAAAAAGTATTTCTTCCTAGGTAAAGCATCTTTAATATCTCAAACAAATTTAATTCCTATTTTTCTACTTCATATTCTAAACTCAGAAGTTTAAAATTTCTGCCTTAAGAGAGATATAAGAGCTTCCATGTTAGTATCCAAACAGCCTGGCATTTTGAAGAACCTTAGATGCACTGTAACTAAGGGGAAATTGAACAAATGAATTGAAAGAACTAAGAGAAACATACCACCAACTGCACTTAAACCTAAGCTGAGGACTATTCCTGGTTTTATAGATTAAGACGCTTCCCAGGTTGCTCAGTGGTAAAGAATCCACCTAATGCAGGAGACAGGGGTTCGATCCCTGGGTGGGGAAGATCCCCTGGAGAAGGAAATGGCAACCCACTCCAGTATTCTTGCCTAGGAAATCCCATGGACAGAGGAGCCTGGTGGGCTATAATCTATGGGGTAGCAAAGAGTGGGACACAACTTAGTGACTAAATAACAGCACAACAATAGATTACGACACCGTTTAAAAGGAAAACCAGGGCAGTCAGAATTAGAGTGCAGGTGCAATGTCTATATAACATGCAAAACTGGTAGAGTAGGAGTGAAGTCTGAACACATGCTCGGGGCTTAGATGCGCAAGAGGGTGCGGCCGCATTTTTTCAAGCTGTTCTGGGTCTCCGTTGTGCACAGGTTTTCCTCCACCTGGGGTAAGTGGGGGCTTCATGTTATGGCGCACCGGCACTAGGACCTCCGGGCTTGAGAGCTACAGGCTCATGAGCTGCAGCCCCCGCGCTTAGCTACTCTGCGCCATGTGGGGCCTTCCCAGACGAGGAATCAGACGCATGCCTCCTGGGCTGGCAGGCAGGGTTTTTACCACTGAGCCCCCAGGGAAGCCCTGTGGACACACACTTGATTTAAGAGAGAAAAAGGACTCATAAGGAATTTCGCATTGTTTTTCTTTAGTCTACCAATAATGAATTATCTTCTGACTTTATTGCCTCAATGAGTCACGATGCAAAATCATAAAATATATTGTAACTATGTTTTAAGAAACTGAGTTTATATATTAAAGATACCATTCTATTAGGAAAGTCAATTTAAAAAACATGACTATTAATTCCACTTACATGAGTTACCTAGTCAAATGCAGAGAGACAAAAAGTAGAATGGTGGCTGCCAGGGGTGGGGTAGAGGAAGGTGGAGAGGTCAATGGTATGTATCGTTTCAGTTTTATAAGAGTTCTAGAGACTGAATGCGCAAAAATGTGAATGTATTTAACGACTGAACCGTACGTTTAAAAATGGTTAAGATGGGGCTTTCTCAGTGGCTCAGTGGTACAGAATCCGCCTTTAAATCAGGAGGCCGGGTTCAATCCCTGATGCAGGAAAATCCTACATGTGGCAGCGCAACTAAGTCTGTGCGCCACAATTATCGGCCGGTGTACACCATTTCTGAAGCCTGGGAGCCCTACAGCCTGGGATCTGCAGCCAGAGAAGCCACCGCAGAGAAGCCCGAGCATCCCAGCTAGCGAGCAGCCCCCACTCGCAGCAACGAAGATGCAGCACAGCCGAAAGCAGATGAATAAAATGATATAAAAGAATCAGGGAAAAAAGTTAAGATGGTAAATATGCTACTTTACCACAATTAAAAAAAAACTATTGGGGAGCTAGTAAATATTCATGTTCTAGCAAAATAGTGATTTTTAATGACAGACACCATGAAAAACAACATTAGGAACCCAATGCAAAGACGACCATTTTCTGCATTACTTAGTATCAAAGAAAATGGGACACTGAAGCAGAGGGAAAGGACCCAGGAGAGGGAGTTTCAAACCTCAACTTCTAATAATTATGTGCAGATTCTGAAACTGCAGGCGTAATAATTTTAGGTTATCCACGCTGGTGGAATTGCAGCTAAAATGCGGTACAATTTCCAGGGATCGATAGACATATCCTATGATACTGTATAAAGGCAAGTAATCATAATGGAAAAGGATCACTGTGGTTCTTAAATCATTAAGTTGTGTCTGACTCTCTGCAACCCCATGGACTGTAGCCCACCAGGCTTCTCTGTCCATGGGGATTCTCCAGGCAAGAATACTGCAGTGGGTAGACATTTTCTTCTCCTCCTTCTTCCTTCTTCATATGTAGAACAACTGAATAAACTGGGATTTTTTTTTTAACTTGCAAAAGGGAAAACACATTACATTTGGTGGTCAGATTAAGTATGGGTTCAATATAAAGAACTTTCTAACTGCTTGCTAATGATAGTTACACTTCTCTAGCGTATCCCTAGAAACACTCTTTACAAAGGAATTATGTAGTGATAAATACAGAATCTGCCAAGAGGAATTCCAGGTTCTGGTTCTAGAACTTCAGGCCAATCACTTACTCTCTGGGCCCCAGTTCCTCAGCTGTTGGAACTGATGACCTAAGTTGCTAGAAAGATCTAAAGAGCTGCTCTATAAAATTAAACACAATTACCAAAGTTTAATGAAAAACATGACTGTCAAATTCAAATAGTCAATGATCCTTTTGGGCATCACACAGCTTAACACATACTGCTGTGCCATTTGTTTTCTTCACTAATTTGAGCTCTTTGAAGGTAACAGTTATGTCTTATGTCCCCACTGGTGCTACAGAACAGGTAAAAGGTAGGCACCCAAATATTTTCTGAACTTTTTGCTCTTAGGGCCAAATTTTAAGAGCTCTGTTAGAAATCTAATTCTAGAAAATACTCTAAAGGTTAATTATCCAATCTCTTTAAAGTCTGGAGAAGGCAATGGCAACCCACTCCAGTACTCTTGCCTGGAAAATCCCATGGATGGAGGAGCCTGGCAGGCTGCAGTCTATGGGGTCGCTAAGAGTCGGACACGATTGAGTGGCTTCACTTTCACTTTTCACTTTCATGAATTGGAGAAGGAAATGGCAATCCACTCCAGTGTTCTTGCCTGGAGAATCACAGGGATGGGGGAGCCTTGTGGGCTGCCGTCTATGGGATCGCACAGAGTCGGACACGACTGAAGCGACTTAGCAGCAGCAGCTCCTTAAGTCTTTTTGGAACTCATTTCTTGCCACTTAACAATCAACACCAGAAGGCAACCAAGAATCAGGTTTCTTTTTTTTTTTTTTAAACCACCTGGTCCTGCAGCTTCCTTGCTTAGAATGCTTTCGTTCGTTATCAGTCTCATTCATATCAGCTACAACGTCACCTCTTAACACCTTTAATCCCTTACTGATACTACATAAACCACTAATGCCTGTCTCCCCTTTTAAACGTGAACTTCTTGAGGACAGAGGAATCCCTCCTTCACTTAGAACATCAGATTCAAGGCAGGTTTGATGAGTGAATGGATTTGGCCTCTCCAAAGGATTAGGGTGAGAAAGGGCAACAGAAGGGAGGATGTATGTGCCACTGGAGGTTTTAACCTATCAGACTTTCAATCCCACTGCTCTTAACAACAAAAGAAAATTCAGTTTTCTCCAAACTAAAAAACTGTATTTTAGATTTAAGAGATTTGAAAGGTGAATTTCCTGGCAGTCCAGTGCTTAGGACTTGGTACTTTCACTGAAGTGGTCCAGGGTTTAATACTCGGTCAAGAAACTAAGACCTTGCAAGTCGCCTGGCACAGCCAAAAAATTATTTAGTACATTTTCCTCTTTTTAGCCATGCTGCATGGCATGTGGGATCTTACTTAGTTCCTTGATCTAGCCTCCTGCTTTGGCAACAAAGACCACCAAGGTCCTTGGACCACCAAGGAAGTCCCATATTTCTTACCAATATATTTTTTTCTATCCTAGTTTTCAACACAGGAAAACTACAAACATGTTATGATGCCACTGAAAGCACGGAGTCTTAACTGCTGGAGCAACTATCAAATGCCAAAACCAATTCTTCAGTGTAAAACGAACATCAAAAACTCAAACTGGGAGGACAATACAAAATTTCCAATACAGACATTGTAAAGCAATGATCCTCCAATTAAAATAAATTAAATTTAAAAGTTTCAATATAGCATAAAAGTTAAACATGGATTTTAAATTGGGTTTAAATCCTGGGTCTCCCAGCTACTTCCCCTCTTTGAACTTCAGTTTTCTCACCTGTAAGACAAATAACAACAGCTGTCTCTCAAGGATGCCGTGAGTGCCAGGCACACAATTATCCAATAAACAGTAGCCATTATTTCTTGTAACCACTAACCTGTTCCATCCAGAATACCACTGCAATCTTGAACCCACCTGATTATACAACACTCTTGAACTATTTATCTGAACAGCATGATTAAATCACTCCTCTTAAAAACATTGTGTCTGGTTCTAGTATTATTTAGAAAGATTGTGTTCAAGAGTTTGTTGTTCATTTCACTAAAATGCAATGTCAAAATAGGTATTTTAACATTATTTCCAACTCTATGATAAAGTTTCCAGTTACCATTTAGGCCAGAGAAAGTAGCAATCCTAGCTATTTTAAATCCACCATTCAAGTTCCATCAATTTCTATCACTCAAATCACATGGAGTTCTATCTAAATAAGTCTAAAAATTTATACTAGAAAACAGAACTGTAACCCAGTAAGGAAAACAAATGTTTAAAATAGAAACTATAGGAACACAAAAACTTCAATTATGTGCCTGCTCTTATTTTAAAAGCTGATATAATCACTATATTTAGATTCTAAAGGTAACTTGGTTGCACATGAACCAATTCTTGGATGACCACCAGAGGGCTTTGAGATAAGTCCTCACTTTTGCATTGGTATAAAGTGCAAAGCTCCAGTACTCTTGCCTGGAAAATCCCATGGATGGAGGAGCCTGGTGGGCTTGCGGTCCACCGGGTCGCTAGGAGTCGGACATGACTGAGCGACTTCACTTGCGCTTTTCACTTTCATGCACTGGAGAAGGCAATGGCAGCCCACTCCAGTGTTCTTGCCTGGAGCATCCCAGGGACGGGGGAGCCTGGTGGGCTGCCGTCTACGGGGTCGCACAGTCGGACCCGACTGGAGCGACTCAGCAGCAGCAAAATGCAAAACTGAAAGGCAAAGTTGGAAGCTACACAAAGAACAAGAAAAGATCTATTTTTGGCACCAAAAATGGCTAACTCAAGCAATAGGATTTTTTTTTCTTCCTCTCTCTTGATCATCAACTTCCTTCTACTAAACAGTAGTAATTCTACCCCCAAAATATATTTTCTTTCTTATATCAGCAACTATCTAAGACCAAGTCAATAATATTTGAATAACATTCTAAAGATCAAGTGAAGTGAAAGTCACTCAGTCGTGCCCGACTCTTTGCGACCCCATGGAATTCTTCAGGCCAGAATACTGGAGTGAGTAGCCATTCCCTTCTCCAGGGACTCTTCCAAACCCAGGGGTTGAACCCAGGTCTCCCACATTGCAGGCGGATTCTTTACCAACTGAGCTATCACGGAATGAACAGTATTTCAGAGATGAAAATGACCACACCTTTGAGATGATCTACTAACCCTCTTAACCTTACAGATGAGAAAACAAGTAAAGCCACAAAATCTGATGCTAATCTGTAACAAATGTTCACATCAAATTCCAGGCAAGGAAGCAGAACTTTAAAATAGAAACACACATTTAATTGTTGACACCTTAAGCTTTATACTACTGAAAGAGCACAAAATCATTTTCTCAAGGAAAACCAGACAGAACTTATAAAGAACTTACACTGTTTAGCTCACTCAAGCAGACTGTCCTTCCATTTGTAACCCTGAAGAAATCACACTGCTCTGGTCAATGCAGGGAAGAAATACCTAGCTAATTTTCTAGAATTTAGTTTATCTGAGTTTTGAGAAACAGCTAACATAGCTCTTTTCACTAATCATGTAAGTGGTAAATTTCTAGAACGATGTTTTTCGGTCTGCCAGTCACAACCTGTTATTGGCTCCTGAGGCCAATTTAGGGATGTGTGCCTGTGAGTGTACTCAATCACTTCAGTCGGGCGGGTCCAACTCTTTTCGACTCTGTGGACCGTAGCCTGCCAGATTCCTGTGTCCATGGGAGTCTCCAGACAAGAATACCAGAGTGGGTTGCCATGCCCTCCTCCAGGGGATCTCCCTGACCCAAGGATCAAACCCACAACTGTGTCTCCTGCATTGTACGCAGGTTCTTTACCCACTGAGCCACCTGGGAAGCCATTCAGTCAGTTAGTTCAGCAGCTCAGTCGTGTCTCTCTGCAACCCCAAGCACCGCAGCATGCCGGGCCTCCCTGTCCATCACCAACTCCTGGAGCTTGCTCAAATTTATGTTCATCGAGTCAGTGATGCCATCCAACCAACTCATCCTGTCATCTCCTTCTCCTTCCATCTTGTCTCTCCCAGCATCAGGGTCTTTTCCAATGAGTCAGTTCTTCACATCAGGTGGCCAAAGTATTGAAGCTTCAGCATCAGTCCTTCCAATGAACATTCAGGACTGATTTCCTTTAAGATTGACTGGTTTGATCTCCTTGCAGTCCAAGGAACTCTCAAGAGTCTTCTCCAACACCACAGTTTAAAAGCATCAATTCCTTGGCACTCAGCTTTCTTTATAGTCCAACTTTCACATCCACACGACTACCGGAAAAACCATAGCTTTGAGTAAATGGACCTCTGTTGGCCAAGTAATGTCTCTGCTTTTTAATATGCTATCTAGGCTTGTCATAACTTTTCTCCCAAGGAACAAATGTCTTAATTTCATGGCTGCAGTCACCATCTGGAGTGATTTTGGAGCCCAAGAAAATAAAGTCTGTCACTGTTTTCATTGTTTCCCCATCTATTTGCCATGAAGTGATGGGACAGGATGCCATGATCTTAGTTTTCTGAATGTTGAGTTTTAAGCCAACTTTTTCACTCTCCTCTTTCATCAAGAGGCTCTTTAGTTCCTCTGCTTTCTGCCATAAGGGTGGTGTCATCTGCATATCTGAGATTATTGCTATTTCTCCCAACGATCTTGATTCCAGATTGTGCTTCATCCAGTCCGGCACTTCGCATGATGTACTGTGCATACAAGTTAAATAAGCAGGGTGACAATATACAGCCTTGATGTACTCCTTTCCCAATTTGGAACCAGTCCGTTGTTCCAAAGTGAAGCCCTTACTGATGTGTAACTAGCATTTTTTTTTTTTTGCCACACAGGTGGGGGATCTTAGTCTCCCCGACCAGGGGGTGAGAGCACTGAGCCTTAACTACTGGACCGCCAGGGAATTCCCTGTAACTAGCTCTTTAAAAGAAAAAGCAGCAAATAGAAAATATTAGAGAAAACTGCACCTAAATAACTGGCAAGTTCCTGAAGCTTGTCTCTGTGTTTGTATTCTTACATGTAACAAAACTGCAATGTCAAACCTATTCCTTACAGGAACCCCATAGAAAATGTCTTGAGAGCCACTGCTTTAGAATATACTGATTTCCAAAGCAGTTTCACTTTTACAAGAAACAGTTATAATCTGTGGCCACAAAAGTACAACATTTTTTCCTACTTTAATTCATCTTTTCACGAAAATCACTTTTTTAACCTTAAGCACTCATAAAGCCTATCCAAGGTTAGTGGCCTGTGGGGGTCGGGGGAAGGGTGATAAGCCACCAGGTACTGGAACTACTGGGCCTGACAGCTGGCCCAGTCTTACCCCAAACACGTTATCCTAGTAATGGATATACTGTAAGGGCTTGACTGAGGACCTCCATGATCTCCCAAGGCTACTAATTCTAAGAAAACTCCATAATGGAAGTTTCCAGTGCCGTGAGATCTGCCTCTGAAGTCCACGCTCCAATTGTCTAGCTCCTGGTATTGCCATGGTCTAACTCTCAACTTTCTTCCACAGAGCAGCCCTTAAAATTGAAGTGAGTTTCCACTCTTCCCTCCAAGGCTAAATATGAAAATTTCTGCTTATCACCAATTACTATCCACTCTCCCCTTAAAACTTAGGACATTTTACCTCTATTTTCCTAACTCTCAAGATTATTCATGTGCCAAATTTTCTCAGGATGTAGGAAAATTAGTTCATAGAAGCTGAGATACATAAATTCAATTCAGGGTAATTTCTCACAATTGCTTATCTTTGAGCTTCATGTTCCTTTTGACTAAGAAATGTTGATTTAACTGCATATCATTCTGCTTTTTACAATTAAATAGAATTCAAAACCATTCACAAGATACAAGAAACCAAAAAATTTTAAATAAAAATTTAAAAATCAAGTAAAGAGTTCTCAGTTCTCCAAATGGGAATAGTAAATTTCTAACTTCTGCACGAGAATAAAGGCATTGTGAATGATGAGCCAGATATATATTAGATAGTTATTACAATTCCCTCCTAAACCTTTTATCAACTTGCTAGTATTTCAGTTCAGGTGAATAAATATGAACTATTACATGGCACTCCTTACTCCCAAAATAAATTCAGTTCCTCCATATAGGAAAACATTTCCAAACGTACGTTTACTGCAAAAACTATGCAATCAGGAAGAGTAAACCTCAAGCAGCTGAGATTAAAGGGGTCTCAGGTGAGCACATTACCAAGCAGAGTCCTGTCTGCAGCAAAGTCTTGGAAACTTCAGCGGACTCTTCCAGTTGTCTTAATAACTATCAGGGACAAATGTGTAGCCTAAGAAAGTCAGATTTACTGACTCATAAAGATGATGGAACATCAGAACTGTGGAGCATCTAACCCAACAGGAAAACTGAAAAGGATTTGGGGAAGGGTACAATTTAGGTGAAATTTAAATGAATCAGTGTCTTGATGGGCTCAAAGCACAGTAGGACTATGTGAAAACGGGTCTTCATCAGGTTTAGACTGTGAAGTGGACCTTGGGTCCTATTTCTTGGCAAAGAAGTTAAGGTAGATGTGAATTTTGTGCCCAAGAAGTCCTTATTTGAGGCTTCAAGGACAGCTTTTCCTGCCGAGTGTGATGTCTCCCTCTAATGATGCAGCCTCAAGCAGCAGAGTCTGATGGTCTGATTTTAGAGAACTCAGTGGGAGAGCAGTAGTCAGAAGAGTATTCTAGTTTACATTTATTCATTATTATAAACTATTATAGATCTTTCCAGTTGTAGCTTCTCTGGAAGAAAGTCTGTTATCTCTGCCCAATGAATAGATGGCTGGATTTTTACTTCTCAGTGGAGCTAAGTTTTAGTTTAAGAAATTCACTTTCTGGGTCATTTTATCTGGACAGATGAAATCTTCCTGAAGATCACCTTGCTTTGCAGGTAACTGTACAGGTGCACAGTTCAAAAGATACTAAGAAGCACCTGAAAATATAGCCAGTTGAAACACTCTGGCAACCTAAAGTTTTTCAAACACCTCTGACTATTTAGATACTAGTTATTTTAAAAATATGGCAATGCAATTCTGTAACATCAGTTCTACTTTCTAGAACCTAGATAGGAATACATTTTTTGAGACAAAACAAAGGGATGCCCCAGTTTGATCAAGTTGTCATGTGCTAGATCAAATGTTTTCTCTGTCTACAACACTGCAGTCTCTATTTCTAGACTCAACAATCCAAGAAGCCACTTCTTCATAATCCAGAACAGTATGTTTATTTCCCTTTGCAGCTAAGAATTTAAAAAGGCAAACAGAAGTAACACTTCACAGGATACTCAACAACTTCATTAAGTTCAAGTGACTCAAGTTTGCAAACTCTATGTGACTGCCTATCATTAACTCTCAACTCCAGAGAGGCACCATTCACATGGACTGTAATGTGGATGTTAACTGGGTTGGTATCCCAGAGCTACACAGAACAGTGGCCTTGTTTTTTATATTTCTGGGGAAAACAGACCAAAAACATAAATAAAACCAATCTCCCTTTCTTTATTCCAAATTACTTTCTCCTTACTAATGAGTTGTATTGCTAAATGATTTCAATCACTAAAAGTCAACCACTTACCTTAATTTATAACTTGTCAAGTTAAATCAACTCCAATTTATTAATCTTAATTTCCTAATTGTAGTATACTAATGAGTTTTATAATTGGTGCTGAACCTTTTCAAATGCTATGGTCTTTCTCCTTTGGTTGTTTAATAATATGATGAAATCAGTGAAAGATTCTACATTTTGTTTCTGGGACATATTCTACTTGATATTTTTAATACATACTAGCTTCAGTTAGCTATGTTTGGCATTCTTGCATCTATGTGTATACGTAAAACGAGCCCATTAATTTCCTGTGGTGTCCTTTGGGTGGTTTTGGAATCCATTCACTTATCTTGGTCAGGGAAAAATGCCGACTTATGAACTGTATTCACTTAGAGCCATGCTATTTTCTTCCCGCAAAAGCCTCACACTACTTCAGTAAGTTTTCCTCTGCATTCAAGTGTTCTTTTCCTTTAATGAACCTCTTCGCATGTTCTCTTACTCTTGCCCCCGACTCTCCTTTTCTCCATTCACACCCTCCCCAGCTTACTCTAAAGTTGGTCGTGTCCACCGAAGTCCTGCTATGAACTAAACGCCTCCAAAGATGGCAAAGTGTGCTGCTACCACGTGAGTAATGCCCCGAGGCAGTGACTCACAGAAACGCTCACACTGGCTTTGGACTGGCCAGTTTCTATTGGAATTCCTGCTTCCTCTTAACGGTTAGGTCACCTGGGCCAATTATGTAATTATCTAAGTTTCAGCTATCTCACATACAAAATAGGGATAATATATATACTTTGCTTAAAGAGTTGTTTCAAGATTTTTATTTTTTCTAAAATTAAAGGTTGAGAAAGGAACTGCACTGTTAAAAGGCCCATTCTCTCATCTATGATTTGGAAATACAAAAAGTTCTGAAAACCAAGTTTTTTCATAATGTATATGGTGGTAAATATATGAGGGGCAAACGAGAGGATTTTTAGAATTTTAGTGTGAAAATTCCTAGGTTTTACCAGAGATTAATGTGTTTCATTATAGGAGCACTACCCCAGACTGGTGATAGTACATTATATATTCAGTATAGGAACCCTTTTACTTTTTTTAAATCTTGTTACCTGCTTAAAAGTTTTCAAAATACTGCTCTCTCAAACACATATAGTCCCCCCAGTAGTTTCAAACTAAGGATTGTGGACCTGTAATACATTTGGTGTGTAATCAAACAATTCAAATCTGGAAGAGACTTAAATAAGTAAGACTCATAAAGCCTAAATCCACCTTTACTATTTCTACACCTTAGCTCCTTGACTTCAAAGTTATCACTTCAAACAGATGGTATTGGATTAAGCTGAAGTTCTTTCTAGTTGTTTTTTTAACAAATGCTTTTAATTAACTTATCTCTGAAAGTTAAAGATTGAGTTGGAAAAAAACACAGATCGCTATTTAAAACATTTTGGCCATATATTTCCCCTCAACTATTTTCTATATAAATCTTAACCACCGGTGCATAGAGAATGCACTCACCATTAAAGATGACTAAATAAAGTAGCATTTGCCCATCTTCATGCCAAACACCAGGAAGGAAAGAGTGGTACCACAGAATGAATGCCAGCATTGTACTCAGAAAATCTCAGTTCAAATACTGGCTCTGTTTGATAGTTCTGTGACATTGAGTAACATACTATTGTAACTTATTTTGTCATCTGTTATTTTAAAAAATGTTCTATTACAGGGTGATAAGGATAACACAAGATAAAGTGAAATCCTCTAGTGGAGTACGTGATTCTGTATTTATACTTAGTAAATGTTTATTTATTTTAAATGTTTATTTAATTTCTCTAAAATCAAACTTAAAACTTTTTTTTTTTTTGGCTGTGCCATACAGCTTGCAGGAGGATCATAAGTTCCCAAATAGGGATCAAACCTGGGCCATCGCAGTTAAAGCATCAAGTCCTAAGCACTAGACCACCAGGGAATTCCCAGTGTTGTCTTACTCTAGTTTTCACATTAAATATATGTATGTTGGGAAATGTTGAGTATTTAAGTGTTGTTACAAAATTAACCCCTCCATTATCCAGGCTTTGCAAGTTATGTGAGATATTTTGGAAGGTAAAGTCTACAAAGAGTTTGTCTTTTTAGAGGAAAGTGACATGTAAGTAACAATGTACAGATTCAAGGTTAATAAAAATCACACTTCTTTCACATGCACACACACACATCCTGGACATAGAGAATAAGATGAGATACAAGGAACCAGGCTCATCTAAAACCACATTTATTAGTATATGACATTTTTAAGTATCTTCCTGTGTCTACCTGGGGGCTTTCCAGGTGACGCTAGTGGTAAAGAACCAGCTTGGCAATGCAGCAGGAGACGTTAAGAGATTCCGGTTTGATGCCTGGGTAGGGAAGATCCCCTGGAGAAGGGAATGGCTGCCTACTCCTGTATTCTTGCCTGGAGAATCCCTTGGACAGAGGAGCTTGGCCAGCTAGAGTCACAGTAGACTTAGCACGGTGTATACTTGGTATCAAAATCCAAACTATCGAAAATTTTCAGGTTTCTAAGTTTTTCCCTTTAACAGGCCATTTTGAAACTGATTTCCCGGTAAGAGAGTGTCTTTTTAAAAAAAAAAAAAAAAAAAGAAACCCAGACACATTCCAAACAAAATTCTCTTTGAAAATAAAGCAATTTGAAATCTTGGAAAAGCTGTTAATTCTCAACAAAAGTATAAACAAGACCCAAAATAGTTTTATCAGTATGTAAGAGCCTATGCTTTCACATCTAACTTTCAATGTTAAAGGTTCTTTGCAATCTCAAGTACTAAACAAAAAGAGGCATGATATCAAGTACACTTACAAGATGAAGAAAGGAGAAATAGATTGATCTGAGTGACTTGGGAGTATTTTCAATAAGAAAGGATCTCTGGAGAATACACCAAGCCGAATTTCAAAAAACCCACTTTCTAGTCCGGGCAAGTCAGTAAATCTCTGAGCTTTCTGTTTCATCTTTTACAAGTAGTAGCATTTTTAGTCCCTACCCCAAAGGATAAGAGTCATAAAAACAAAAGTTCAAAGTGTCATACAGTCAAGTAACATCAATTCTTATCTGGTAGAAGGTAGAACATTTATGTGGAAAGGGGGAGGATGAGGGTAAGCAGGGCTGGAAATTAAGAAATCTAGGTTCTAGGCCCAATATTGGCATGTATTAGCGGATGACGCAAGGCACTTCACTTGTCCAGGTCCCCACATAAAGTCACTTGCAAGATGAATTTGCCTAAATTTCTTTCTGGCTCTAAGACTGTAATTTTATGCTATAAACTTGAATCCAAGACCTAAAATATTTGAGCTCTCATTATATGTGAGTCATATATTATAAAAGGTGAAGAGAGCAATATAGCCTGAACAAAACTACTTAGATATGTGTGGCACACACATCTGTGGAAAATCCTGCCGTAGCTGATCAATTCCACTCATTCGGAAACTGGTGTCAAGCAGCCATTAGTACATTTCTAAATCTCCTTTAAATGCTCAGGTTAACATTAAAATAGTCAAAAACATAAACCAGAAAACCCTCAAAATTATATACAGGCCTAAGGACAGAAACATATCCCTAAAGAAGCTGCAAAGACACTTATCCAACACGTGCTTTTTTTGGTTTTTGGTTTGTTTTTAAACGAAGTTCATCATTCTGATACTGGGTCAACATCTGTAATTTTTGGTTACATTCCCTAAACAGATTCAATTACACCTTGAAATAAAAGCACTGCCCTAAGACAGAACTTTTTTTATTGCAAATTTAACAAACCACCAAACTCAAGTTTAATTATTTCTGCTTTATTATTGATCGAGTATGTAAAAGACTTAAAAGACAGTTACAAAGAGGCTTCATCACTAAATATATAATCAGAAACCAAGCTGTTTGAAATTAATAATTTGAAAGTGACTCAAAAAAGTCTACAATATATTTAAGTTCATTCTTCAATTAGGGGCAAATAAAACACTTAAAAAAATTACTTTTAACATACTAAGAAAAAAGCTGTGCACAAATCCCAATGCCTACCAAAAAACGCATTAGAACGTGCTTAATGTATTTATTCCCACCTGGTGATATTTTTTAAAAATCCAAGTTTTCAAGAGATAAAAGATGTTCCTGTCCCAACATATAAATCTGGGGGCACAAACTCAGGCAGAGGAGTTAAGTTGCAACAGTGAAAAGTCATCAAAACCTAGTGAACTGCGGTTAGAAGGTAGAGAAAAATAAATCCATTTTCATCACGCAGTAATTTACTTCCAGAAGACAGAAGATCCAATCCAGGTGAAATAAATCTTTATTATGATAATTGTCGTTTGTTCTGATCCTAAAGAAAATACTCTACGAAAATTGACCGGATACACCGGTTAATTATTATGCAAAAAAGTATGCATACTATAATTTGAAATATCGATTCAGACTCCGTGCCAAAATGCAGGCAGAACTCTTCCCGGTGGCGACGGTAAGGCATCAGAGATGCGGGTTGAAATTAAGCAGAAAGGCTGTCAGGTAGGCAGTGAGCACTCTCCTCACGCCCACCCGGATCGCAGGAGTATGCAGTCCCAGACCACCACCAGTTGGAGCGGGCAGTCTAGTCTGGAGACAGAACGGTGTGCAACGTTTAAAAACCCTTTCCGGGGTTCCAAACCTCCCTTTACAGCTCTAGGTCAAAATACTTCCGTTTCTCACAAAACTTGGAATGGAGAAGGGGGAAGAAACTTAAAATACCTAAAAACGAAACCTGTTTATCCAGAAAACACAACGCCAAGTAGCCAATCCTTACATTGACAGCCTCAAGGACATTATGTTAAAAATAACATTTATTAGCAACAGCGCTCCTTCTTAAGGCCGCACCAGATTGGATTAAGCCACACCCCTCCATAAATGGCACATTCCATACAATAGCCAGGACAGCAGAGGGCGATTCCACCGGGCGCTGGGGAACGGCAAACTTGTTGACAGTCTCAGAATGAAGTCCAACGGCTGCCCGACCCTAGCCCGTTTATTATTAAAGTTACTCGGGGGGTGAAAAGATTACAAACACACCCGAACGTGTTCGGCCACGTGAGAGGAGAGCCGGGTAACGGGAAGGACGAGCACTCGGGATTTGGGCTGTGCAAGTTGACCCGCACCTCTCAGAGCAGGGACGATTCCCCGAGGAAGGGCATTTCTAGACGGGGGCCGGGAGCGAACTCGGGATGGGAGGTGCGGGGGGTTACCCCGCTCAGAAAGCCCCAGGCGGGGCAGAGGCCGCAGTCGGCGCCAGGGCCCAGCCCCGAACTCTTCCTCCCGCCTGAGGGGAAAAGAACGCGTCCCGCCCACGCCCGGCCCCGATCCGGGAGGTGGGGCCCTGCGGAGACCCTGGAGGACGGAGGCGGGCCGCCGCAGCAGCGCGGCCCCTCCCGCCCGGCAGGGAGCAACCCCGTCCGCTGGAGAGAACGGGCCGCCTCCCTCCACCCCCACGCGGGCCGCGCGGGGCAGGCGCTCCACGGCGCCTCTGCCCCAACCCCCAACGAGGCCGGGCCAAGCCACCAAGCCCGCGGGGCCGGCCCCGAGGAGGTGGGGCCTGCGCGGGGGCGCCGACTTCACACCCCTCCCCCTCCGGCCCGCCCCAGTGCGGCGAGTGGGGGAGGCGGCAACGCGGCCCCAGGCCCTGCAGCGGCGCGGGGCGGGGAGGAGCCCGAGCTCGGGCGCGCAGCCGCCGCCCCCGCGCAGCCCCGCGCGCCAGCCAGGCCCCCCGCGCTCAGGGGCGCGCGCGGGGCCCGAAAGGGAGGAGGCCGCGCGCGGCGCGGAGAAGGCCGGCGCTGCGCCTCGGGCCCCCCCCCCACCACGCTCCCTCACCACTCACCCCAGCCCCCTCCAGCCCGTTCCAGGCCTCGGACTCCGCACTGACCTGACAGGCCGAGACATGTTCGCTGTCGAAACAGGACCGAGTCGAGGAGCCAAAGACCAGGACCCCCCCCACCCCGCGCGCTCGGCGCCCCACCCCCCCCAACTTCGGCCGAGGAGGCCGCTGCCGCCGAGCCCCGAGCTGCTGGCTTCTCAGACTCCGCCGCTCCCTGGTTCAGGGCCCCTTAATCAGACGAGCCCCCCGCTCCCCAGTCTCTTCAAAATGGATGAATCAAACCAGCCGAAAATGCGCCAAAGCCGCCGGACTACCGAACCCACTAGGGCCTCTGGGCTCCGCCCCAGCACGACCGGTCATTGGCAGCTCCTGCCAGATGCGCGGAGCTCATTGGTCCGTTTGAATCATCACGTCCCCCAGGCTCCGCCCCGCCCGCGGAGAGGCCCCACCTCCTCCGTGAGGTCCTGTTTGTCAAGATTCTCTGAGAGCGCACGGCCGCAAAACAAAAATGGTCGCTGCTCGTCCCGCCCCCTGGTTGCCTCTCCGGAGTTGCAGATTCGTCTTGGGTCGCGCCTTAGGACGACTGAGAAAAAAGATTTATGAAGGGCTCAGTGTTATTTAATGTTAGCTTAATGATACATCATTTCGCCTGTCTTGGTCATTTATAAACTCCACTGACAGCAAAACCTGTGGGCTAGGCAGCTGATTCGTCAGCAAGGGGCTGCTTCTGAATTGGAGGGAAACTTCACAGCTTCAAAAATTTTGACCTTAAACCCACAAGCCCCTTCGCCTTGCTTCACCGTTAGACCTCAGGAGCCCAGCAACTGCTGGAGCAGGGAGGCAGGCTCTCAGTCAAGGAAAAACTTCACCATCAATTTCCATTCTCCATTCAGGGCCTTGAGATCACTTCAGGGTCATTAACGTCCCAGTCGTGGACTTCAGGGCCCTAAAAACTAGGAGCAAGAGCGCTGGGCCAGAAGGTTTTTCTGTTTGAACCTCAGGTCCACCACTTAATAGGTGTATAGCTTTACCGCTCTGTGCTTCAGTTTTCTCCTATGTAAAATGGGCAACTACTGAATTCGTAGGATTCTTAGGGTTAAATGAGTTGATATATTAAAAGGCTTTAGGACAGTCTCTGGAACAGTAAGCGGAATGTAAGTATTTGTTATTAGTAAATTCATATTCCTAATTCCTTGGTGGGGATGGGGGAGGGGCTGGCTCAAGACTCAAGTCAAATAACTGAGGGTAACTCAGATCGTTCCATTTAAATCTATGAACATTTGCTGGAAGCATAGAACTCTCGGAAGTAGAGCTCAGGATCCCTCTGGGAAAGGCCAAGGTTTACCCGACCATTGTAAAACAGACTTCAGTCCCTGTTACAGGCAGCCTGTTAATAACCAACTGAAGCCACAGTCCATAAACAAACAAACCAAACCTTTACTATTGCCTCCTGAATGTCTCCCCTTGTAAACTCTGGCTTCCCTGAGGGAAAAGAATAGCACAGTCCACCAGTAAAGCGTAAAACAAGTTATATTTTCTCTTCCATGTCGCGCCACCCTTTCCCCCGTGAATGTTGTTGGTAGTTAAAAAATAAAGCATACCATTAAGTACATTCACATCTCCAGAATATTTTCAACTAAACATTATACTTAAACACTAATCCCCCATTCCCTCTCTCCCGAGCCCTGGTACCCACCATTCTTATTCCTGTCTTCATGAATCTGACTGCTGCAAGGAACCTCACATAAGTGGAATCATATAGTATTTATCCTTTTGTGGTTGGTTTATTTCACGTACCATAATGTCCGTTCAGGTTCAATCATGTTGAAGCATGTATAAAAATTTTCTACCTTTTAAAGACTAAATACTATATCATTATATGTATACACCACATTTTGTTTATCCATTCCTCTGTCAGTGGACACTTGGATCAGTTCCAGATTTTGGCTATGGTGAATAATTGCTGCTGTGAATGTAATATATAAATAGCTCTTCTAGCACCTGCTTTCAATTTTTGGGAATATATACCCAGAAGTGGAAATCCTAGCTCATACAGTAACTCTATTTTTAATTTTTTTGAGGAATCTCCATTCTATTTTCCATAGCAGGTGCACTATTTAACGTTCCCACAAACAGTGCACAAGGGTTTCAGTATCTCCGTATCTTGCCAACACTTTTTTTGGTTTTATAATTTATTTACTTTTGGCTGCACTGGGTCTTCATTGCTGCACAGGCTTTTCTCTAGTTGCAGAGCAAGGGCTTCTCATTGTGATGGCTTCTCTCGTTGCAGACCATGGGTTCTAGGGTATGTGGGCTTCAGTGGTTGCAGCACATGGGCTCATTAGCTGCGGTTCCCTGGCTCTGCAGTACAGGCTCAATAGTTGTGGTGCACAGGCTAGTTGCTTCGCAGCATGTGGGCTCTTCCTGGATCAGGAATCAAATTCATGTCTCCTGCATTGGCAGGTGGGTTATTTACCCCTGAGACACCAGGGAAACCCTTGTTTTGGTGTTTTTTGATAGTAGTCATCTTTTTTTTTTTTTTTTTTTCTGGTGGTAGTCTTAGTGGATGTCCAAATATGTTTTGACTAAGGATTGTCATCCATTATTGCCACAATGCCAGTGCAGAGGCTGGTGTGGCGCAGTCACAGGTGACTTTCTTGGAAGCTCTATTATTAGGTCAGATTGCTGTTATTTAGCAAATACCATTATTTGTTATTGTGAGATGAGGCAGAGGAATTCTTGTTATTCATTTATCAGGCAATGAAAGGAACTGACCAATCTACATATCCAGGCAAATGGAAAGTTCAGAACAGGTTTTCTGGGCCTTGGCACTGTAGTTTACTTCCAGGCCTATGTACAGATGGCCACAGAAGGCTATTCCTCTTCTAAAGTGAGGGTCATATCCTCGCTCTCTCCTTAGCTTCAGCTAATAGCTTCTGTTTGCTTGTTTATTCACTCAGTATTTCTTTTTTTCTCTTTTTTGAAAACACTGGATACCCTTTTCATTTGTTCCAGGTACTGTTTTTTTGGGTTTTTTTTGGCCGCACTGTGTGGCACATGGGATCTTAGTTACCCAACCGGGGATCAAACCTTTTCCCCCTGCAGTGGAAGTGGGGAGTCTTCACCACTGGATCAGCAGGGAAGTCCCTTCACTCAGTATTTCAACAAACACTGTCTCTCAGGAAGGAAGGAAGACTTGAACTTCTAGTTAACTTTTTAGTGAGCAAGGACAGAGTTATGCCTACAAGACCCCTAGAACTGTTTCCCTACCTGTCAGGAGAATCTGAAATGCAACCTCCAAGGTCAGATCCCTCCAGTGCATCCCCACACAATCTCCCCTGGACACCTGTCTCAAGCACAGCCACTCTGTAGGAAACTGAAGACAGACACTAATCATCTGGTGCGTTAGATATCAGATGCACTGTCAGTTAACCTTGAAGAGACAATATACGAAATCATGAAAATGAAACAGGCTCAGGAGACAGAAAAGACAGTTACTCTTTCTCCCAGGAAATGAGATTTAATGGCTTTGGGAACCCAATGCTTAATTTTCCCTATGATTTTAGTTACATTTTGAGAATTAGCCTTTTCCTTCTCCCCTGCATATGTTAAAGACAATAAGAAGTGACAGTGTGGGGCAGTGAGTCTGATGGTTCTTTCCTACCCCTAACAAAGACCCATTTCCTTCAAGGCTATGCTATAATTTCTGGGAACTTTGTAAAAAATTTTGAGCACTTACTCCATGCCGGGCACTTCCAGTTCTGTGGCTGCATGAAAATCAGCCAGCCAGGTTTAAAGATAGACTCTGCTTCAACATAGTTTTGGAAGTTTTAGCCACAGCAATCAGAAAAGAAAAAGAAATAAAAGGAATCCAGATTGGAAAAGAAGTAAAACTCACACTGTTTGCAGATGACATGATCCTCTACATAGAAAACCCTAAAGCCTCCACCAGAAAATTACTAGAGCTAATCAATGAATATAGTAAAGTTTCAGGATATAAAATTAACACACAGAAATCCCTTGCATTCTTATACACTAACAATGAGAAAACAGAAAGAGAAATTAAGGAAATAATTCCATTCACCATTGCAACAAAAAGAATAAAATACTTATGAATAAATATACCTAAAGAAACAAAAGACCTATATATAGATAACTACAAAACACTCATGAAAGAAATCAAAGAGGACACAAATAGATGGAGAAATATACCATGTTCATGGATTGGAAGAATCAATATAGTGAAAATGAGTATACTACCCAAAGCAACCTATAGATTCAATGCAATCCCTATCAAGCTACCAACAGTATTTTTCAGAGAATTAGAACAAATAATTTCACAATATGTATGGAAATACAAAAAAACCTTGAATAGCCAAAGCAATCTTGAGAAAGAAGAATGGACCTGGAGGAATCAACTTGCCTGACTTCTGCTTACTACAAAGCAACAGTCATCAAGACAGTATGGTACTAGCACAAAGACAGAAACATAGATCAATGGAACAAAATAGGAAGCCCAGAGATAAATCCACACACCTATGGACACCTTATCTTTGACAAAGAAGGCAAGAATATACAATGGAGAAAAGACAATCTCTTTAACAAGTGATGCTGGGAAAACTGGTCAACCACTTGTAAAAGAATGAAACTAGAACACTTTCTAACACCATACACAAAAATAAACTCGAAATGGATTAAAGATCTAAATGTAAGACCAAAGACTATAAAACTCCTAGAGGAGAACATAGGCAGAACACTCTCTGACATAAATCATAGCAGGATCCTCTATGACCCACCTCCCAGAGTTATGGAAATAAAAGCAAAAATAAACTAATGGGACCTAATTAAACTTAAAAGCTTTTGCACAATGAAGGAAACTATAAGCAAGGTGAAAAGACAGCCTTCAGAATGGGAGGAAATAATAGCAAATGAAGCAACTGACAGTTAATCTCAAGAATATACAAGCAACTCCTGCAGCTCAATTCCAGAAATATAAGCGACCCAATAAAAAAATGGGCCAAAGAACTAAACAGACATTTCTCCAAAGAAGACATACAGATGGCTAACAAACACATGAAAAGATGCTCAACATCAGTCATTATCAGAGAAATGCAAATCAAAACCACAATGAGGTACCATTTCATACCGGTCAGAATGGCTGCTATCAAAAAGTCTACAAACAATAAATGCTGGAGAGGGTGCAGAGAAAAAGGAACCCTTTTACACTGTTGGTGGGAATGCAAACTAGTACAGCCAATATGGAGAACAGTGTGGAGATTCCTTAAAGAACTGGAAATAGAACTGCCATACAACCCAGCAATCCCACTGCTGGGCATACACACCGAGGAAATCAGAATTGAAAGAGACACATGTACCCCCAGTGTTCATCGCAGCACTGTTTACAATAGCTAGGACATGGAAGCAACCTAGATGTCCATCAGCAGATGAATGGATAAGAAAGCTGTGGTACATTTACACAATGGAATATCACTCAGCTATTGAAAAGAATGCATTTGAATCAGTTCTAATGAGATGGATGAAACTGGACCCTATTATACAGAATGAAGTAAGTTGGAAAGAAAAACACCAATACAGTATATTAACACATATATATGGAATTTAGAAAGATGGTAACGATGACCCTATATGCAAGACAGCAAAAGAGACACAGATGTAAAGAACAGACTTTTGGACTCTGTGGGAGAAGGTGAGGGTGGGATGATTTAAGAGAATAGCATTGAAACATGTATATTATCATATATGAAACAGATCGCCAGTCCAGATTCTATGCACGAGACAGGGTGCTCAGGGCTGGTGCACTGGGATGACCCTGACGGATGGGATGGGGAGGGAGGTGAGAGGGAGGGTCAGGATGGGGAACACACGTACAGCCATGGCTGATTCATGTGAATGTATGGCAAAAACCACCACAATACTGTAAAGTACTTAGCCTCCAATTAAAATAAAAAATAATAAAAAAAAGAAACTATGTAAGGCTGTATGCTACACCAACCATAACAGAATGACAAATGTTCTTTCTTAAATACTTCAATTAAAGATTCCACATTGTCCATTAAAAGAAAAATAAAGATAGACACTGCTTCTACTGTCTACAGGAGCTCAGAAAGGGACCTGTCTTTGAAGACCCTGCCAGGAAATTAAAGAAAGATTCTCCAGAGTTGTGTTTTCTTTTTCCTCCTTCTTCTTTTTAAAAATCTTTTACCTCCAACCTGCTGACCCTCTGTCCCATCACAACACTCATAAGAAAGGGTGGGATAGAGGAGCTGTGTGTTTCGTTAGTCTTTCTGTAACCCCAGTGGGCCAAAAACCTTCTTGGAGATAGGTTCATGGTTAAGAAGGATGCTTCCTTGCTCAGGTCACAGCCAGAAAAAGACTGGGCCAAAGTCAATTTAAACTTTCTAATTCATTTTCTCAAGTGTAAATTTCTGATTTTCTCAAGTGTGTATTTCTTCTGCTCCAGACTTCCATCTTCCTTTCTATTCCTAAGAATGTTAAGAGATGGGGCTTCCTTGATGGCTAAATGGTAAAGAATCTGCCTATCAGTGCAGGAGACATAGATTCAATCCCTGGTCTGGAAAAATCCCACATACCATGGAACAACTAAGCCTGTGCACCACAACTACTGAGCCTGTGCTCTAGAACCCCAGGAATCACACCCTGCAGCTACTGAAACCCTTGTGCTCTAGAGCCATGTGCCGCAACAAGAGCAATGAAAAGCCTGCGCACCACAAGGAAGAGCACCCCTGACTCGCCACAACTAGAGAAAAGCCCACGAAGCAAGGAAGACCCAGAACAGCCAAAAATAAATAAAAGAATGTTAAGAGCTAAGTTTAGGTGGGTTTCTGTTACTAAGACAAACAGGATGTACAACTTGACATCAGATTGAAGGAAAAAAAAACCAACACTAACACTCGCTGTTTTGCTCAACAGCAATAATAGAAAACTTGCACTTGTAACATGAAAGATAACACAGCCTCATCCATCTAAACCACCAGCGAACACTGTTAAGTGAACACTACTGAAAGGGGAAGCCCCAAGGTATAACAAAAAGAGCACTGCGTTTGTGATGAAGAATATTGGCCCTGAGCACTGTGGTTTACTACCTAGGTGATCTTCAGCAAATTTTAAATTCTTGTGCCTCTGCTTCTTCATCTGTAAAATGGGGATAATTATGTTGGCCCTTCCCTCCTTCACGAGATCAGTGTAACAACAGCAACAAAAGGGGCTCCCTTGTGAAAGCAGGCTGGACACTATGGAGCACTGTAGGAGGCAGAATGAATTACACTGTCTTCACTGAAGAGAAAAAGGCAAATCCAACAGCTGGTTTATGCCTCCACCGGAACATAACAATCCTCGGGAGGAGAGTAAACAAAGAGTGCCCACAGCTACACATGGAGAAAAGGTGACAGAAGTGATGACAGTCATCTTTTACCTCCATGAATATCCAAGGAGGTATGTTCATACGGCCACCTGATGTGAACAGCCAACTCATTGGAAAAGACCCTGACCCTGATGCTGGAAAAGACTAAAAGGAGAAGAGGGCGGCAGAGGATGAGACGGTTAGATAGTATCACCAACTCAATGGACATGAACTTGAGCAAACTCCTGGAGATAGTGGAGGACAGGGAAACCTGGCGTGCTGCAGCCCATGAGGCCGCCAAGAGCTGGACATGACTTAGTGACTGAACAGCAATAACATGTCCAGGGTGCTATCACTCATTCTCCACTATCTCCTAACCATTCCTAGGAGGACTGTATTCTGACCACACCCAGTATGGACATGATTCTACCAACTGCTGCTAGCCTCTCTGCCTCCAGTGAATCCCAGGATATTGGAGTTCCAGTCCAGTATCCTGCCTGCCTAGCAGGCATTTCCACTTGAATACCCACAAGCTCAGTTCATCTATGCCAAACAAATTATCTCCCCTACCCACATTCTTTTCCTGACTCCTCATTTCTGTCAGCAGCATCTTCTTAATCGCCTGAGCTCAAATCCTTGGTGCTACTGACTCCAACCCAACCCTTCACTGTTAGTCTTCAACACGGAAACCTCTTGATTCTTTCTTCATTGCATTTCTCAAATTCACTATTCACTTGCCATGTCCATTGTCACCATTCATGCTTAAATTACTGCAACAGCTTCTCTTCCCTTTTTGGAATGTGTGGTAGATACAACAGACAACACTGTCTTCCTGAAGTACAGCACTCATGGCATTCCTATAATTAAATTTTCAATATGTCCTTATGGTTCTCATAATAAAGTCTGAATGCTTTATACTAACATTTAAGCTGTTGCCAGAGTTTCTCAGGCACAAGTCTAATATTATTCTACTTTAAACCTCTCCATGAACTGGGGAAAACATTTACAATATATATGAGAAAAAGTTAATAACCTTAATATATAATGAGCTTTTACGAAAGCACTAAAAAAAGACAACAAAGTAAAAACAGACATAGGCTACAAATAGGTGACTAATGTAAGAAATAAAAATGACAATTACATTTAACCATAACCAAGTGTTTTCTGTTTTTTTTTTTTTTTTACATTTCACTACTTAAATTGGTAAAGGTTGAAAACAGTCTTGTTAAGGATATGGATAAACTGGCCCCTCATATCTTACTGGTGGGAGTATATAATGAGACCAACATTTTGGAGGGAAATTTGGCACTATATTTAAAGTATGTATACCCTTTGACTTACTTCTATGAGTTCATAAAGAAGGTTTCACACAAGTCTATAAATTTATAGAGAGATTCTGTGGCACTATTTGTAGAGAGGAAAAAGAAATAATCCAAACATCCATTAATAGATAACTGGTCAAGTAAATTATAATACATCCATACAATCCTATGCAGCAAGTAAAAGGAATGAGGTAGAACTGTGTGTTCTTACAAGGGGAGATATCCAAGATACATTAAAAAAGAAAAAAAGCAAGTTTCAGGAAGCTGTGTATAAATTTGTTTTGTTTTGTTTTTAGGAGAAAGAGTTGTACAGCTGGGACTGCATATGCAGAGAAAATCCTGGAGGAATATTCATACTCTTAAGTTGTCTTTTGGAGGTCAAATTACAAAAGAAATCTATTTCCTTCTAAAAAATATATTATGTGAATTATAACAATAATGTTCTTGGCCCTACTACCAGCTAGTCATGTGACTCCTTAACAAGTTCCTTAACCCACTACTCCTCAGTTCTATGACCTAATCTCTGGAACCTGTGAACGTGGGAAGGGGAACTAGATTGCTAATCAGCTGATCTTAATATAAAATTAACCTGGATTATCTGAGCAGGCCCAGTGTAATCACAAGGGTCCTTAAAAGTCAAAGAGAGGGACACGAAATGTCAGAGTGATAAACTGACTTGACGGACTTTTGCTGGCTCCAAAGATGGAAGAAGGGGACCATGAGCCCAGGAATATGCATGGCCTCCAGAAGCCAGAAAAGGTAAGAAAATGATTCTTCCCTAGAGTCTCTAGAAAGGAATGCAGTCCTGCCAACAACTTGATTTTAGTCCAATGCAACCTATTCTGGATCTCTGACCTCCAGAATTATAAAATAATACATTTCTGTTGTTTTAAGCCATTAAAAAAATTAATAATGTTTATGTATTTTTCAATTAGGAAAAAAATATTAAAAAAAAAACCCTTTTAACAGTTCTCCAACAAAATGAAGTTCAGATGCCTCAGCATGGCCTATAGAGCTCTTCCTGATTCACCCTATCTCCAATCTCATCTTCCCACAGTCCCCTGCTCTCCTCCATCCGTCCTCTCTCTACCCCAGCTCCCCCCACAGCTCCAGGTCTAACATCCATCTACTGTCCTTACAGCAAGCTCTGACGTTTAGTGAGCGCCCCCCGCCTTTATTCCCTTTATCCTGCCTAAGAATGCATTTCTTCTTGTGCTCCTCCAGTTGGCGTGCCCTCTTCCATGAGGTTTTCCCTGACCTCCTTCCTTGTCCTGCGTCACTACAAGAAGTAGACCCCCTTCAGTGAGATGCAATTCTTTTACATGCCTGGCTCTCTTCTGGACTGCCCTTCCTGGACAGAAAGCATTTCTTCCCCAGGTCTTATCCCACAATTATAACAGTAGGTATACCACTTAATTAGTGACCTATATAATCTCTCCATGGTCTTTCTAACCTTATTTCCCACTGTTCTGTAATATGACCCTTTTGGTCTACTGGTGACTACTCAAACCTGCATAAAAACTCTAAGCCCCCTTTCTTCCCAGCCTGAAATCCTATCCTACCTCTTTCTTGATTGGTATCCATCTCGTGTCCTACTTCCCTTTAAGAAATCTTTCTTGACCGCCTTCCATGAACTTCTATGGCATAGAGCTTTATATCCTCCACAGTTCCTACTGTAATACTGGATACATAAAAAGTATGCAATGAAAACTGCCTTAAGTGTGAATACAAGCATATGAAAACAGTCTGCACATGAAAAAAATGGACTGAACATAAATTTATCAAAATGTAAACAGAGGTTTTGTTTGGGTTGTGGGACATTTTCCTTAAGGAGCAGATTTAAAATTGTTATAGAAGTACTTAAAAACCTGTACACCCATTTAATAAATTACTCTTTATGTGGGAAAATGTCAAGGATGCCACCACCAAAACAGACACATACAAAACAGGAGGCAGTTTATTTAGTAAAAGGAGCTCCTGAGGTTAACACAGCTAAAGGTTAAAAATGAGTTTGCCACTCTCTAGCTGTCTAAACTTGAGCAGTCTTAATTTTTGTGTCTTAAGTGTCTACACATATAGAATCTTGGGATCATTGTGAAAATAGAAATAATCCATGGGACCTGCTTAGACAAATATGTATTTGGCTTATAGAAACATTCAGATGTTAGCTACTGGCAACAACAGTTGAAAATGCAATGGCTGTTAAAATCCCTGTACTTGCATATATAAAACAAACAACAAGGTCTTACTCTATAGTACAGGAAACTATTCAGTGTCTTGTGATAAACTATAATGGAAAAGAATAACTTTTAAAAAATTTCTGTATTTGCTAACAATAAAGCTGATGTTCAAAAGTAAATGACAGTCACTCCATTTGGGTGACATTATCTTAGTCACTGGAACTAGTCAAACATCTCAGGACATATCTGTGCTGCGTGCTATTCATACAACACTAAACTTGACCCCAAGTTTAATTACACACATCTCTGAACATGATCTCAAAGTCTATCTAATACAAACTAAACTTCCAACCCAAAAAGGGCCAGTTCTGTTTCTCTAAATGTCTGGGCTCATATTCTATTAATAAAATAGGTTTTTCAGGTCAAAGGCTTCCCAGAAACCTAAATGACAGAATGGAGATGGGGAATTTGAAGATTTGCAGTTATGTCTTGGCTTTATTACAGATTCAAATAGCTGTCTTTCATTAGTCAAATTTTGAGACAGTTTTTCCCTCAAATATAAAATGAGAACGGTTTACTTTCTTATTTCCAGGTTAGCGTAAGAAACATGCACAACTCACAGGTCTGAGGGAAGAGTTTATGCAAAGTCAGATATTGGCATCTAGTACTACTGGACTGCCTTTCTCAGGTTATGATAAATCATAAAATGTCTATCTTATTTTCTTCCTTTCATATCTGCTTTTCCTCTTTACTGCCATTATATGTAGGTTAGTTCCTAATCAGTTAAATCAAGTTGAGTGTAAAGAAAGTTATCAAAACAGCACCATTACATAGAAAAGTACTGTTAAGTGCAAGTAATGGTTAAGTTTGTGTGTCAGTTTGACTGGAACATCGGTTTACCCAGGTATTTGGTTAACCATTATTCTGGGCGTTTCTGTGAGGGTGTTTTGGGATGAGATTAACACTTACATTGGTAGATGCCGTAAGACAGACTGATTTCTCTAATATAGGTAGGCCTCATCCAGTTAGTTGAAGACCTGAACAGAACAAAAGGCTGACTCCCCATCCTGAGTAGCAGAGAATTCTCCTGCCTGACAGCCTCTGAACAGGAACATCAGCTCTTCCAGTCTGCCAGTCTGGGGACTTGAACTGGGGCATCAGCTCCACAGGTTTCAGGCTTGCCCAGCCTCCATAATCACACGAGACAAATTTTTATAATGTATCCCTTTACATATATATACACACATATTCGTATCTATACATACCTACATATCTGTATCTTATTAGTTCTATTTCCCTGGAGAAACCTAAAGAAGAGCAATACCATTATTATACTAAAACTCTGCAGATAAAACTGAACAAAATTCAGATTATGCTTGAAAGCCAAGGAGAAGGCAGGGTTTTTCTAACAACAACAAAGATCATGCGTAGATATATTTTCAAGTCAAAAATACACGTAGAGCTCTTTCCAATGCACATTTTCGAGTGGCTTTCTACCTATTCTACTTTGCAGCATGGAGGGTATCTGCCTTTAATAAATGAGCCATGTACACAGCTGGGGCCCCTTCCTATACATAGTGAAGGGGGTGAAGGAGAAAAGGGCACTGAAGTTTATTTCCTTGAGCAATCTAATCACTGGATTGTACAGAATATCTATCATGGAAATTTTTACATCTGCTAACCTTGGCCACTGCCTACAAAAGGATAAAAGGCAGGAAGAGCCTTCTGTTAGATGGGACAGTGTTCTGGGGACAGAATGCAGACCAGCTAAGGAAAAGAGTTAAATCTGGAGATAAGGGGGGAAATGAGGAACCCAAATAGTCCTCAGCTATTGTTAAATGAGTTAGAGAAATAATCTTAGAGCAACTCCGGCTCATTACAGCACAGAAGAGCAAACCATCACTTACTGTTGAGGGGCCTTCCGTGACCTGTGGTTCCTTTCCCAGCTTGTTTGATCACTCAGCTATTCTGTTCAAAGTAGCAAGCCAAGGCAGTCACAATTCCACAGCTCTGTTCTCGGCCTTTCCTTGCATCTCTTAGAATACTCTGCGGGGAATGCCTATGCTTTCTTCTTGGCCACAGACTAGCTGGATGAGTGGAGGGGCATCTTGTCTCAAATATGGAAATTTCTCTAGGGAAGGGCTACAATGATGTCCATGTTCCAAACAGTTTTACCCAAGAAGTAGCATCCAAATGATAAGATTTAATTATTTTTAATATAATCACATTTCTAATCATGTAAATATTTTTTTATTCTTCCTTATCTTAATTACTTTCTCTTTTCTTTACAGATAGGGATATGGAGAGGAATTATATTTCACTTTCTTCTTTAATTGGTTTCAGGGCCATAATGTTCACCATTTGGGAGAGAAAATCCAGAAGGGCTGGCAGGCCAGCCTCTAGTAATGCTTGAAAAGGCAGAAATATCCTGAGTCAGCCAGTGGGAAAAGAAAACATATTCAATTTTTAAAAAATGGTCACATTTCCATGCAGTATTTGAGAAGTTACATCAAGTACTAAATTGGAACAAGGCAACTGGTGCTAGGAAATTAACATATAACAGAGTAACATTTACCTTCATTTTAAAGAAGGTATTTTAAAAAGTCTCCATTTCCATAATACTCTTATCAGTATAAAATAACACTTAAACAAACTCATATTGAAGGTCAATAACTACCATGAATACAACACTTATTTCCCATTTATTTGTGATTTTGCAGGGGTTCAAATCATTGAATAAAAATCAATTTTCTTTTCACAGAAAACTTGTTCTTCCACTATTATTTTCAGAATCATTGTAATAAAAACTCTACCTGGAATGGGTAATACAAAAGAGAACTTGAAGGTCTAAAAAGACTGTGCAAAATTTATAACAACTGGCATTAAAAACAAACCACCGAAGGCTCTGATATCTGGCTTCTGATCTCTTAGGAGGGTGGTTTTCAGTCTTCACGCGTGTGTGCTAAGTCACTTCAGTCATGTCAGACTCTGTGCAACCCTATGGACTGTAGCCCATTAAGCTCCTCTATCCATGAGATTCTCTAGGCAAGAATACTGGAGTGGGTTGCCATTTTCTCCTCTAGAGAGAAGATTCCTGACCCAGGGATCCAACCCTCATCTCTTATGTCTAGTGCACTGGCAGGCGGGTTCTTCACCTCTAGTGCCACCTGGGAAGCCCCGGTCTGGTATGTGTCAAAATCACCTAGAGAACTAACGGAGCCTACAGAAGCCCAGGAACATTTCACTGGGAAGGCCTGGATCTCTGCATTTTTACCACGTTCTCCAGCTGTGGTTTCCAAACTGGCCTGATCAGAATTGCCTGGGAAGCTTTGAAAACAACAACAATGAATCCCCAGGTTTCACTCCTGGACACTGTGATTTAATAGGTTAGACTGGGAAACACAAATCTTAAAACATTTTATTTTAAAATCTTTAAACAAACTTTCTAGGTGGTTTTGATCAGATGTGGGAACCACAGACTTAGAACACTTATTTAGCTATGTGTCTCTCACAGAGCTCTAAGTCTGAGCTCACTAAGAATACTCATAACTCTAGGTAGGTTATAAATCACCATCCTGTGAGAATTTAACAAATTAAACTGTCTAGAAGTGATTGGATACTAAAAACTCTACCCAATTTAGCACTTAAATTACCTAATGATTTTCTATCTACTTTCCACCCCCAGGCAAAGGTCTATACATAATATTTATTTCCTATGACTGTTAAGTGCTAGCCACAAAAGTGCTCATAAGCAAGTTGTCCCACAGGATTTTGTTCTGTTAACCTCTCCCTCTTCTTCCACTCAGACTACCAGAGCTTTGAGGAACAGACCTATTTTAGGGCACCATGGCCAACTGATGTCACTTGCAGCATTATGCAGCAAGACAGAAACCTGCAAACCTGGTCCCCAGCCCACTGGGAAAAAGACACTAGAAAACATTAATGTGAGAATTAATTTCTTTGGAGAAAGAAATGCTCTCACCAAAGAGTTCATTTAAAAGCTTGGCTATTCTTAAAGCCAAGACAAGAGAAAGCTAATACAACTTTAGAATCTTAAAAAAATACAGTGACTTTTGGTTTAGGGCCTTCAGTAGCCCTAAACACATTATCTGGCCCCACTCCTCCTGCATTTCAGAATCAGATGTTTAATTCAAAGGCAAAACAGAAAGAATCTGAAAGCAATGGCCAACAAGGAATTTGGGAAATGAGCTTTGATCTCACTTTCCTTGTAACTGAAGTCCTATCAGACTGGGATATCAATATAAATTGAACGGAAAAATATACTCAAAAGCAGGTGAGAATTATGCTTCTTGAAACACAGATGCTAATTTCTAATCCTTGCCACAAAATCAATCCCAGATCACAAACTGAGGGATGAGATGATCTTGTTTGGAGAGAAGACACCGGTCTCTCTAAGCCAGCAGCAAGCAAGAGGCAGAAATGCCCATGGGTCCCATGTGTCTTTTCTTAGTGATGATGGTTCTCCTTACCAGACAGTCACCAGCAGACAGGTCAAATGTACTTAGTACAACTGTTGGATGGGCAACCAAAGGGAAGAGAAAGACTTCCTGGAGCTGGGAGGGAAAACAAGCCAAATGCTACTAGCAGCAGGCCCAGCTGGAGGAGGGCTTGGTTTGCAGGTTGATGTAGTTCCCCTGGGTGGACAAAGACATATCTTCTCTGGAATTGCTCATCATCTTTTCAATGAGGACTCTAAAAATCAAATAAAATATAAGCCTCAGAAACTGAATGGTGAAATGGCAGATATTGTCTGTTTTGTCACCAGATGGTATTCAGTAAAGCCACAAGGTTTAAATGCCTCACTGTCCCCAATTATCTCAGGAGAGAAGACAGCATCCCTGGCCTTCAGAAGTTGGCCTTCCATTGGCTCAGTCTGTTCTTGTTTGCTCAGAAACAAGAAGGTCCAAGATGCTGCAGTGAAAGATGGGTAAATCTGTATGCTTATCCCTAGAACAGCATAAGCTACTCACCTCATGGCTTCATTAATATTTTTGTTCTCCTTGACCGAGGTTTCTGTCCAACCTGTGAAACCATTCTCTTTACTGAACCGGTCAACCTGGTCTCGGCTCACTGCCCAAGGGGATAGATCACACTGGCAAAGAAAATAAATTAAAGGCACCACCATAAACTTCCTGGGAATAGGAACATTGCTCAGATACACGTGGATTTAAAATAGTTCCCCCAATGGCTAGAACAGAAGCATCAGAAATCTACAGTCAACGCTCTTCTCAAAGAAAGTTTCAACATCTCTTGAAGAGAGGTAGAGAAGATTTTGCCAGCTTGAGAAGGGCAAGTGGAAACCTAGAATCAGAGTGCATTTTAGATTCACCTACTCTCTGACCACAGACTGAAGCCAGGGGCTGTTTTCCAAGCTGACCACATACCTTGTTGGCTAAGAGCAGGCAGGGTACCGGCTCTCCATTGGGCAGTGTGAGCTTGCTGTCCAGGTCTTGTTTCCATTTCTGGCTGTTGCTGAAGGTAGTGGCATTGGTAACATCAAACATAATAACACAGGCTGAGGCATCCCGATAGTAAAGTCGGGTCATAGAGGTGAAGCGCTCCTGCCCTGGGAAGTAAGACAGTTCTTGAGAAGGTGATCCTCAGAACCAGCTTGGGGACCCTCTCTGACACCCTGCCTTTTCCATCTTCATTTAAGGAAAGAGGGCAGTATGAGGAGCGGGTGAGTCCAGATTCTGTACCCAGATCATCCACTTCCAAATTCCTGCTCTGTCATTTACCATCTATGTGACTTTGGATAAGTCAAGGTTTCAGTGCTTCAGATTGCTCATCTGTAAAGTGGGGGGAAAGCAGTGGTTTTTTATTACAGGCTAGTTGTAAAGATTAATGAGTCAGTGAATCTAAAACGCTTAGAAAAGTGATTAGCAAATAATAAATAAGGGTTGTTGTTCAGCCGCTCAGTCATGTTCAACTCTGTGATTCCGTGGACTGCATTATGCCAGGATTCCCTGTCCTTTACTATCTCCCGGAGTCTGCTCAAACTCATGTCCATCGACTCTATGATGCCATCCAACCATCTCATCCTCTGTCGTTCCCTTCTCCTTCTGATTTCAATCTTTCCCAGCACTAGGGTCTTTTCCAGTCAGTCCACTCTTTGCATCAGATGGCCAGAAGTAATGGAGCTTCAGCTTCAGCCTCAGTCCTTCCAATGAATATTTAGGGTTGATTTCCTTTATGATTGACAGGTTTGATCTCCTTGCAGTCCAAGGGACTCTCAAGAGTCTTCTCCAGCACCACAATTTGAAAGCATCAATTCTTTAGCACTCAGCCTTCTTTATGGCCCAACTCTCACATCCACACATGACTATTGGAAAAACCATAGCTTTGACTAGACAGACCTTTGTCAGCAAAGTGATGTCTCTGCTTTTTAATACACTGTTTAGCTATTATTATTGTCTTTTCACTTGTTTCTCACCAAGGTTAGCTGGAAACCTTAGAAAGAGCACCCTCTGCCTGCTGTGGGAGCATCCACCTATGGTCTTCATAGTTCACTACCTCACCACCCCTCCACCCACACAGAGACTGCTCTATATTTATTCAGGGTAAAACATTTACAGAATACATCTACAAAAGCTCTACATCTATTCAGCTTACATATCCTCAGAGCAGTCTGATCATTCCAGCTTCAGAAAAAAAAGTTTGGTTCTACTTTTTCTCTGAAAGCTTGTTGGTTAAACCAAAATGTCTCCCCTTATTCTTGTCCCGTTTTCCCATCCTACCTGCAATATCCCACAGCTGGAGGCGCACCATCTCTGAGTCAGACCACTGGAGAACCTTCAGAGCAAAATCCACTGAAAATATATGTATAATATACTTGAATAAAGTTTACCTTTAAAAAGTCCACAAAGTCATATCAAACATGCAGATACAACCCTAGGGACACACAACTCCAATCAAATTCATTCATTCATTGTTTGTTTATTTGGTTATTTTAAGCCCTCAATGGACCACACCCATGTACTAAATATGGGACATATAATTCACATGCATCTTCTGAAGGCATCTCTGGCTTTTACTCTCTTGTCAAACCAATTATTTGATCCTACTAATATTGCCTTATCTCTTTTCAGACAGTTGGCTCAGGCTGAGAAAACTCAATT
Organism: Capra hircus; assembly: GCF_001704415.2. NCBI lineage: Eukaryota > Metazoa > Chordata > Mammalia > Artiodactyla > Bovidae > Capra > Capra hircus. The sequence goes on from NC_030823.1 coordinate 2,911,979, forward strand.
GGAGAATATTAGGTGAGAGTAATTACAAAAACAACTCCTTATCTCAGGTTAAACAGTTTTTGGAAGATTTAGGGGGCTTTCTCAGGGAAGGGATGATGAGGTAGAAGACAGAAATAAGGTAAGTGTGTTGGCCTTTGCATTTTCCACGTTCAATTTCACTGTTGGTTTCTAACCCAATTGTATTATGAGAAAATCACACCCTTGGGGGAATTCTACATCCTTCATAAGGCTGTAGGAATTATCCTGGGCAGGAATGAGATAAAGTGAAAAGGTCCCAGAGGATTCACCCCATGGGTGATGCTTAAGAGCCGTGCTGGAAGCTCCTGCCACATCTGTAGATGCTGAGACTCCATGAGTTAAGGCCAAGGGGGAAGAGCGTTTGACAAAGACAGAAACAGGATAATTTCTGATGTTTGGAAATATATTTCTTCACATCTATGACAGAAATGAAAGCTAGGGGAAATTTAGAATAAACACTGAAAAAAATAGCCAGTCAATTATATTCTTTACTATAGGAAAACTAGAGCAATTGTTAAAAATTAGGGGGATACTTTAAACCAAATCCGTGAACCAGAGGCCCTCATGTTACTTATTTGTTTGTTTGTTTGAAACTTAAAACCCTTCATTTTGATGGATGCTCTTAAGGAAGATGTCTTAATTGCATGTTAATTTTTAAAAATTCCATAATGAACACTAGTGTACATTTTCAAAATTTGTATTACAAAAGTTCTTTTAATGGAGATAAATAAATGTTTGTTATTTTTCCTCTTCACCAGCTCTCCCCAACTAAACTTTTAATTAAAAAGCATTCTCCTACTTCTGGAAAGATAGTTGAGTCCAAAGGCCACACCTGGAAAGAAGTGAATTAACTCCTGGTGTCCCCTTTGTCCTTTGCCTCCCTAGTTTGAGAGAAAAAGGGGTGGGAAAATAAAAAAGTGGTATATTTTACACTAGGAATAGGTTGTCTTTAAACAATCAATGGACAAAAACCACACAGCTCATCAGCCTCTGACAGTGTCCAAGTGCTCTCCTGGGCAGGCATCTCCATAACGAAGCCAGGCTCCTTGAGGCCAGGTTAAACACCCTTCTGTTCCTTCAACAGCTGTCTGTAACTCTCGTGAAAGGTAGAACAGCAGCCCCAGATGGTACCTAACCAGGTTCTCAGTGGAGTCCGCTTGTCGCAGAGATTTGCCGGTGACTGCTAGAAAGGCTGGAGGCTTGAGTTCACAGTTCCCCAGCGAAACGCAGCAACTGCTCATTTTCTCACCCACCCTTCCCCATTTCCTACCGTCACACTTTGCCTTTCTCTCTCGAGACAGCTCTGACTGGGAAAATTTAACTGGAAACCACCCCCCCACCCCCCCGCCCCGAGAGACATGCACATCAAACACCAGGGTCTCAGACAGCTCCTTCCTGGCCCGGGGAAGGACCCAAAGCCGGCAAAACCCCCGGCCCCCAGCCCACTCCAGTCCGCGGCTAGTCGCAGGACCCCGGCCGCTCCCCCGACCGCCCCTCGCAGCGTCTCACCTCCCACCGTGGACTTGTAGTGTTTGCTGAAGCTGTCCTGGGAATATCGCTGCACCAGGGACGTCTTGCCCACCGCGGCGTCCCCCACCACCAGCACTTTGAACAGGTGGTCGCGGCTGCTCATGGCTAGCGGGATGGGGGGCTCGCTTATTTTCACCCCTTGGTCTAGGGACCCCCGCTCAAACTGAAGTGTGGCATACCCGACCCATGGCCCGTTAGGGCGACTCCGAAGAGAAAGCAAAAAATATAAAAGGAAACTTTGCGCTCAACTAGACGCGCTTCCTCCCCGCGCTGCCGCAGCCTGGGCGGAGCGCAGGGCGCAGGCTCTGAGCCCGGGGCTGTTACCTTCTTCCCCTGCCCGCCCGGCCGCCGAGAAAAGGGGCGAGGCACCACGATGCCTCACTCTCCTGGACTTCCCCGGAGCTGCTCCGGCGGGCGACGGAGCACGGCCACCTTATTTCACCTCACGGTGGGGAGGAGATGGGGGCCATCCCCTAACTGCACAGACCAAATTCGGGGGGAAGGAGAGCCGTATGCCTAGCCTCCCCCGGACCCCGGACCGCCTCAGGTGGCGCGGTCCCCTCGCCTGCCTCCGCGTGTCACGTGCAGCGTCGCTTGGCGCACTACACTTCCCAGCGTACCTTGCGGCGAAGGCCGCTTGCCGAGCGCAGCGACTCGCCCGCATGGGTTCCTGGGAGTGTAGTTTATACGCTATTTTTTTTTTTTTAATACACTTAGTTTCAAACTCCTTCAATGGTTTGGAATTTTATTTTTAAATAATTCTGCGATAGAAAACATCCTTCAGAAAGCGGTTTGTTCGGCATGATCTAACCTTCCTAAATCTGTCTCCACATACATGTCTCATCTTTAATAAAAGTTTCATGGAGCTAAGATTAAAAAAATTATTCCATAGATTCCATATATTATTTCCACTAATAAAAGCTCAAGCCTCATTCCCTCATGCTTCAAGTCCATTTCCTAGTCTTCCAAATGGATAGATAGACATACCCACCCCAAAAGACCTCAAACCAGTCAAATTCAAGGACAGATTAAAAGACCGATTCAGGAAATCCCATGTCGTTAAATGTTAGTTATTAATATTTAATAACTTGCTACTGCAGTAAAGACAGAAAACAACAGACGGTTCCTCATTCTCACTTGCACAATCTTCAGTCACACTACACCGCTCACATCATTTGAGTTGGAAGCTGACTGAAGTACACTGCCAGTCCTCCTCCATTTGTTTTTGCTGTTGCTCATGAATAATGATTAAACTACAGTTTTGTGAATATTTTTAATTTTTTAGTCTGTAACTTCTGACCTGCCTGCCCTTTAGGTAGGAGTTAAGTGGACATGAGCTTCATGGCAAACAAAATAATCTCCATTTTCTATGCTTTTCCCAAGAATAGAAGAGAAAGCAACAGGAAGATGAAAAAAATCAACCCTGCTCGGGTCTCTTGACCTTAACCTCGAGGAGAGACCATCAGCATGATTCACAATGTTTGTTAACCAGGTAGGGAAGGTCAGGCTAGGCTTCTCATCTTTTTGGAATGTCCCAGTTTCCTTCCCAATAGTCTTTTCTCAGTTTCCATTGGCTTTGACATAGTGAACAATTTCTGGAAATTTGCTTCTCATGTGACTTAGTGACGCCAGTCTTTCTTGTTCAGCCTCCTTCTTCTCTGATGATCACCTTATTTCACCATCCTATCACTCTTTAAGTATTTCTAAAGGCTTGATTCTTGGTCCCTGAGCTGATCATTCTTTAACCTTTTTACTTTGGTGAATTGACCTTGGCATCACATTTCTCTTTGTCTAAGTTTTATTTATATCTTCATCTCCAATCAGTTTTGCTCAACTGATATAAAGGTACTTTTAGTTGGCTGTCCTGCCAGAGCCTCCCTTTCACAGCTTCACCTCAAAAACAACTGTTTCTGTCACTGGCCTCATCATTTCTTCCTTCCACTCAGACCTGAAATTTTTTATTTTACTGTGGTAGGAACACTTAACATGAGACCTACCTTGTAAGTTTTTTTTTTTAAGTTTTAAATTATGCAGTCACAGCAATGTAAAAATACAAATTTTAAGTGTGCAATAGAGCTTCAGTGTTGTACAGCAGATCTCTAGAACTTATTCATCTTGCTTAAATGAATCTTATGCCTATTGATTATTAACTCCCCATTTCTCCCTCCCTCCAGCCCTTAGTCACCACTATTTAGTCCATTCTTTATTTCTGTAAATTTAACTGTATAGGTGAAATCATGCAGTAGATTTTCTTTCTTGGATATTTCACTTAGCGTAACTAATATCTTTAAGGTTCATCCATGTTGCAATGTATTGCAGAATTTCCTTGTTTTTAATGGCCAAATAATATTACATTGTATGCATATACAACTTTTAATTTTATTTTAAAATTTTTATTGGAGTAGAGATGCTTTACACTGCTATGTAGATCTCTATTGTGCAGCAAAAGAATCCGTTATGCGTATACATGTATCTCCTCTTTTTTGTAATTCTTGCACATGTAGGTCACTACAGAATGTTCAGTAAAACTCCCTGTGCAGCACAGAAGGTTCTCACTAGTTATCTGTTTTATACATAGTATCAGTAGTATATATATGTCAATCCCGATCTCCCAGTTCATCCATCTCCCCTTTCCTCCTTGGTATCCATGGATTTGTTTTCTACATCTGTGTCTCTATTACTGCTTCATAAATAAGATCATCTATACCAATTTTTTTAGATTTACATATGTTTTCAGTTCAGTCACTCAGTCATGTTCGACTCTTTGTGACCTCATGAACTGCAGCATGCCACGCCTCCCTGTCCATCACCAACTCTCGGAGTCCATCCAAACCCAGGTCCATCGAGTCGATGATGCCATCCATCCATCTCATCCTCTGTTGTCCCCTTCTCCTCCTGCCTTCAATCTTTCCCAGCATCAGGGTCTTTTCAAATGAGTCAGCTGTTCGCATCAGGTGGCCAAAGTATTGGCACTTCAGCTTCAACATTAGTCCTTCTGATGAACACCCAGGACTGATTTCCTTTAGGATGGACTGGTTGGATCTCCTTGCAGTCCAAGGGACTCTCAAGAGTCTTCTCCAATTTGTTTTCCTCTGTCTGACTTATTTCACTCTGTATAACAGTCTATAATAAGTCCATCCACATCTCTAAAAGTGACTCAGTTTCATTCCTTTTTATGGCTGGGTAGTATTCCATTGCGTGTGTATGTATACAAACACACATACACATATATACACACATATGTATTCTTTGGAAATGCCAAAAAATGTTCAAACTACTGCACAGTTGCAGTCATCTCACAGACTAGCAAAGTAATGCTCAAAATTCTTCTAGCCAGGCTTCAATAGTACATGAACCATGAACTTTCAGATGTTCAAGCTGGATTTAGAAAAGGCAGAGGAACCAGAGATCAAATTGCCAACATCCACTGGATCATGGAAAAAGCAAGAGAGTTCCTGAAAAACATCTACTTCTGCTTTATTGGCTATGCCAAAGCCTTTGACTGTGTAGATCACAAAAAACTGTGGAAAATTCTTCAAGAGATGGGAATATCAGAGCACCTCACCTGCCTCCTGAGAAATCTATATGCAGGTCAAGAAGCAACAGTTAGAATTGGACATGGAACAACAGACTGGTTCCAAATTGGTAAAGGAGTATATCAAGGCTGTATATTGTCACCCTGCTTATTTAACTTCTATGCAGAGTACATCATGCAAAATGCTGGGCTGGATGAAGCACAGGCTGGAATCCAGATTGCTGGGAGAAATATCAATAACCTCAGATATGCAGATGTCACCACCCTTATGGCAGAAAGTGGAAAAGAACTAAAGAGCCTCTTGATGAAAGTGAAAGAAGAGAGTGAAAAAATTGGCTTAAAAGTCAGCATTCAAAAAACTAAGATCATGGCATCTGGCCCCATCACTTCATGGGAAATAGTTAGGGAAACAGTGGAAACAGTGTCAGACTTTATTTTCTTGGGCTCCAAAATCACTGCAGATGGTGACTGCAGCCATGAAATTAAAAGATGCTTGCTCCTTGGAAAAAAAGCTATGACCAACCTAGATAGCATATTAAAAAGCCAAGACATAACTTTGCCAACAAAGGTCTGTTGAGTCAAAGTTATGGTTTTTCCAGTAGTCACATGTGGATGTTAGAGTTGGACTATAAAGAAAGCTGAGTGCCAGTGAATTGATGCTTTTGAACTGTGGTGTTGGAGAAGACTTTTGAGAGTCCCTTGGACTGCAAGGAGATCCAACCAGTCCATTCTGAAGGATATCAGTCCTCGGTGTTCATTGGAAGGACTGATGTTGAAGCTAAAACTCTCATACTTCAGCCACCTGATGTGAAGAGCTGACTCACTGGAAAAGACCCTGATGCTGGGAAAGATTGAGGGCAGGAGAAGGGGACGACAGAGGATGAGATGGATGGATGGCATCACCGACTAGATGGACATGAGTTTGAACAAGCTCCAGGAGTTGGTGATGGACAGGGAAGCCTGGCGTGCTGTAATCCATGGGGTCACAAAGAGTCAAACATGACTGAGTGACTGAACTGAACTGACATATATATATATGATTACATCTTCTTTATCCATTTTTTGTTGATGGACATTTAGATTGCTTGCATGTCTTGGCTGTTGTAAATAGTGCTACAGTGAACATTGGGGTGCATGTCTTTTTGAATTACGGTTTTCTCTGGGTATATGCCCAGTAGTGGGATTGCTGGGTCATGTGGTAGTTCTGTTTTCAGTTTTTTAAGGAATCTCCAAACTGTCCTCCAGAGTGACTGTATCAATTTACATTCCCACCAATAGTGCAAGAGGGTTCTTTTTTCTCCACACCCTCTCCAGTATTTATTGTTTGTAGATTTTGTGGTGATAGCCATTCTGACCAGTATAAAGTGATATCTCATTGTAGTTTTCATTTGTATTTCTCTAATCATTAGTGATATTGAACATTTTTTCATGTGCTTGTTGGCCATCTTTATGTTTTCTTTGGAGAAATGGCCATTTTCTGATTGGACTGTTTGTTTGCTTTGCTATTGAGCTGCATGAGCTGCTTGTATATTTTGGAAATTGATCCTTTGTCAGTTACTTCATTTGCAAATATTTTATCCCATTCTGAGGGCTGTCTTTCCATCTTGTTTATGGTTTCCTTTGCTGTGCAAAAGCTTTTAAATTTAATTAGGTCCCATTTGTTTATTTTTGTTTTTAGTCTCATTACTCTAGGAGATGTGTCAAGAAAAGATCTTGCTGTAATATATGTCAAAGAGCGCTCTATGTTTTCCTGTAAGAGTTTTATAGAGTCTGGCCTTACATTTAGATCTTTAGTCTATTCTGAGTTTATATTTGTGTTTGGTATTAGGGGGTGTTCTAATTTCATTCATGTAATGTAGCTGTCCAGTTTACCCAGCACCATTTATGAAAGAGGCTGTCTTTGCTCCACTGTATATTCTGGCTTCCTTTGTCAGACATCAGGTGACCATAAGTGGGTGTATGTATCTCTGGGTTTCTGTCCTGCTCCACTGATTTATACTTCTGTTTCTATGCCAGTACCGTACTGCCTTGATGACTGTCGCCAGTAGAATAGCTTTAAATCAAGGAGCCTGCTTTCTCCAGCTCTGTGGTGTTTTTTTTTTTTTTTTCTCAAGATTACTTTTGTTATTTGGGGTCTTTTGTGCTTCCATACAAATTGTAAAATGTTTTGTTCTAATTCTGTGAAAAGTGCTGTTGGTAATTTGATAGGGATTACATTGAATCTATCGGAGAAGGCAATGGCACCCCACTCCAGTACTCTTGCATGACTGAGCGACTTCACTTTCACTTTTGTCTTTCATGCATTGGAGAAGGAAATGGCAACCCACTCCAGTGTTCTTGCCTAGAGAATCCTAGGGACGGGGGAGCCTGGTGGGCTGCCGTCTATGGGGTTGCACAGAGTCGGACACGACTGAAGTGACTTAGCAGCAGCAACATTGAATCTGTAGATTGCTTTGGATAATCACTCACAATATTGATCCTTCTAGTCCAAGAACATGGTGTATCTCTCCATCTATTTGTGTCATCACTGATTTCTTCCATCAGTGTCATAGTTTTCTTCATACAGGTCTTTTACCTCCTATGTTTTTACCTAGGTTTATTCCTTGGTATTTTATTCTTTTTGTTGCAGTGGTGAATGGGATAGTTTCCTTAATTTCTCTTTCTGGTCTTTCATTGTTAGTGTATAAGAATACAAGAGATTTTTGTGTATTGACTTTGTATCCTGTGATTTTACTAAATTCATTGATCAGCTCCAATAGTTTTCTGGTGGCATCTTTAGGATTTTCTATGTTTAGTATCATGTCATCTGCAAACAGTGACAATTTTACTTCTTTGCCAATTTGGATTCCTATTATCTCTTTTTCTTCTCTGACTGCCGTGCTGGGACTTCTAAGACTATGTTGAATAATATTGGTGAGAGTAGGCACCCTTGTCTTGTTCCTGATCTTAGAGGAAATGATTTCGGTTTTTCACCATTGCATACACAATTTTAAAAAATTCATATTTTGATGGACATATAAGTTGCTTCCTTATCTTGGCTATTGTAAGTGGTGCTGCGATGAACATGGGACTACTAACATCTCTTTGAGATCCTGATTTCAGTTCTCTCGGATAAATTTCCAGAAGTGGGATCATGGATCATATGATAGTTCTATTTTTAATTTTTTCAGGAAACTCCATGCTGTTTTCCATAACGGCTACAGCGTTTACTTTCCTACCAAAAGTGTACAAGAGTTTCAATTTCTCCACATCCTTACTAACACCGATCGTTTCTCTCTTTCTCTCTCTTTCTTAAAAAAATAATAGCCATCCTGACAAATGCAAAGTGATACTTCATTGTGGTTTTGATTTGTATTTCCCTAATGATTAGAGTTATTGATCACTTTTTCATATATATATTTTTGCCATCTGTATGTCTTCTTTGGAGAAAAATCTATTCGACTCCTTAGCCAATTTTAAAAATATGTTGTTAAATTTTTGTTTTTGTTAGTAGAATTTCCACACTTTTTTGCTTTTCTTTTTTACATTTTTATTGAAGTAAAGTTGATTTACAGTGTCGTGTTAGTTTTAGGTACACAGCAGAGTGAATCAGTTATATACTCACATATATCCACTCTTTTTTAGATTTTTTTTCCCCATATAAACCATTGCAGAGTATTGAGGAGAGTTTCCTGTGCTATACAGTAAGCGCTTATTAACTATCTGTTTTATGTAGAGTACGGTGTCTATGGACCTTGAGCATTATTAATATTTCCTCTTACACACATTCCTCTGAAGCCCCTCTCTTTTATTTTTAAGATTTTTAAAATTCATTTTTAATTGGAGAGTAATTGCTTTACAGTGTTGTGTTGGCTCCTGCCGTACAACAACTCGAATTAGCCGTAATTATGTATTATATTCCCTCCCTCTTGAACCTCCATCCTACCGCCCATCCCCCTTCTCTAGTTTGTCACTGCAGCAGGCTGGGCTCCCTGTGTTATACGGCAGCTTCCCGCTAGCTGTCTATTTTACACATGACAGTGTAGCCCCTCTCTTTTAAAAAATCAGTCACCACATCCTATTGGTCCTTCCTTCGAAGATATTTCTTCCACTCATCCTTTACAGTTGTATCCAGTGCTGTTTCATTACTCACTCCTGGATCACCTTCAAAAACCTGTTTATTGGTCTCCCTGATTTTAGTTTAAAAATCAGTTTAGATTTTAAAGTCTTCAGTGCATCCTATACAGCCAGCCAGGTTGATTTTTCTAAAACTTTATTCAGTTCAGTCACTCAGTCGTGTCTGATTCTTTGTGACCCCATGGACTGCAGCATGCCAGACATCCCTGTCCATCACCAACTCCCAGAGCTTGCTCACACTCATGTCCTTTGAGTCAGTGATGCCATCCAACCATCTCATCCTCTGTTGTACCCTTCTCCTCCTGCCTTCAGTCAGGGTCTTTTCCTGTGAGTCAGTTCTTTACATCAGGTGGCCAAAGTATTGGAACTTCAGCTTCAGCATCAGTCCTTTCAGTGAATATTCAGGGTTGATTTCCTTTAGGATTGACTGGTTTAATCTCCTTGCAGTCCAAGGGACTCTCAAGAATCTTCTCCAACACCATAGTTCAAAAGTATGAATTCATCGGCACTCAGCTTTCTTTATGGTCCAACTCTCACATCCATATGTGACTACTGGAAAAACCATAGCTTTGACTAGATGGACCTTTGTTGGCTTAGTAATGTCTCTGCTTTTTAATATGCTTTCTAGGTTTATCATAGCTTTTCTTCCAAGGAGCTTTTAATTTCATGGCATCTGCAGTGATTTTGGAGCCCAAGAAAATAAAGTTTGTCACTGTTTCCATTGTTTCTCCATCTATTTACCATGATGGGACTGGGTGCCATGATCTTCGTTTTTTGAATGTTGAGTTTTAAGCCAACCTTTTCACTCTCCTCTTTCACTTTCATCAAGAGGCTTTTTAGTTCTTCTTCACTTTCTGCCATAAGGGTGGTGTCATCTGCATGTCTGAAGTTATTGATATTTTTCTCAGAAATCTTGACTGCAGTTTGTGCTTCATCCAGCCCAGCATTTTGCATGATGTACTCTGCTTAGAAGTTAAATAAGCAGGATGACAATATACAGCCTTGATGTACTCCTTTCTCAATTTGGAACCAGTCCGTTGTTTCATGCCCAGTTCTAACTGTTGCTTCTTGACCTACATACAGATTTCTCAGGAGGCAGGTGAGGTGGTCTGGTATTCTCATCTCTTGAAAAATTTTCCACAGTTTGTTGTGATTTGTTCCTTCATTATTTACCAACTGTTCAAAAAGAGGCCCACATCCCTGACTGGTGTCAGAAGCTTTCTGTACACTGGTCCCACCCTACCTAACAAATCTGTCTCACCTGATCTCAAATGGGAATTGTTCCCCTCTGAAAGGTGATGCTCCTTCTACTCTTTAAAATCCCAATTTCTTTCTTTCTTTCTTTCTTTCTTTTTTTTAAGGCAGGGGAGGATTTGATGGGATATAGCCAATTCTACAATTCTGAGCACAGTTATTAAGCTCTAGCATCCCCTCCCAGGACATATTTTTTGGAACTGATTGGCTTTGACTATGCTGGGTCTTCACTGCTGCGTGTGGGCTCTTCTATTGTTGGGGCGGGTGGGGGCTACTCTCGAGAGTCGCGATGTGCAGGCTTCTCATTGCACTGGCTTCTCTTCTCGTGGAGCAGGGGCTCCAGGGCACCCAGCCTTCAGTAGCTGCGGCACATGGCTCAGTCGTTGCGGCTCCCAGGCTCTAGAGCTCCACGGCGTGCGGAATCTTCCCAGACAGGGATTGAACCTGTGCCCCTGTCTTGGCAGGCAGATTACTATCCACTGTACCACCAGGGAAGTCACCAATTTAAATTTTGACTTTGTCTATTTGCTTCGGGTTCTTCACCTATCAGGATACCTCTCAGGCTTCTTTTCATACACCTAACTCTTACCACACTTTATGTTCTCAAACTTCAGTGTACATTAAAATCGTTGGGGGGTGCTTGTTAAATATGAACATTCTGACTCTGCAGGCCTTGGGTAGGACCCAGGGAAATCTGCCTTTTTGTTAAGTACTAAGGTGATGCCTAGATCAGATCCACTTTGGGAAATGCTGCTTTGAGGCATGACTTAAGTATCAACCCATTTAGCAATATTTCCTTATTATTGTATTTCCTATATTATACAATATCCTTATTATTGTAGTCCTTGTTCATCACCTGGAGCATTTACAATTGGTTTGACCTGCAGACTGGTTCCAAATAGGAAAAAGAATACATCAAGGCTGGATATTGTCACCCTGCTTATTTAACCTATATGCAGAGTACATCATGAGAAACGCTGGGCTGGAGGAAGCATAAGCTGAAATCAAGATTGCTGGGAGAAATATCAATAACCTCAGATATACAGATGACACCACCCTTATGGCAGAAAGTGAAGAGGAACTCAAAAGCCTCTTGATGAAAGTGAAAGAGGAGAGTGAAAAAGTTGGCTTAAAGCTCAACATTCAGAAAACCAAGATCATGGCATCTGGTCCCATCACTTCATGAGAAATAGATGGGGAAACAGTGGAAACAGTGGCTGACTTTATTTTGGGGGGCTCCAAAATCACTGCAGATGGTGATTGCTGCCACTAAATTAAAAGATGCTTACTCCTTGGAAGGAAAGTTATGATCAACCTAGACAGCATATTAAAAAGCAGAGATATTACTTTGCCAGAAAAGGTCCATCTAGTCAAAGCTATGGTTTTTCCTGTGGTCATGTATGGATGTGAGAGTTGGACTGTGAAGAAAGCTGAGTGCCGAAGAATTGATGCTTTTGAACTGTGGTGTTGGAGAAGACTCTTGAGAGTCCCTTGGACTGCAAGGAGATCCAACCAATCCATCCTAAAAGAGATCAGTCCTGGGTGTTCATTGGAAGGACTGATGTTGAAGCTGAAATTCCAATACTTTGGCCACCTCATGTGAAGAGTTGACTGATTGGAAAAGACTCTGATGCTGGGAGGGATTGGGGGCAGGAGGAGAAGGGGACGACAGAGGATGAGATGGCTGGATGGCATCACCGACTCGATGGACATAAGTTTGGGTGAACTCTGGGAGTTGGTGATGGACAGGGAGGCCTGGCGTGCTGCGATTCACGGGGTCACAAAGAGTCGGACACCACTGAGCGACTGAACTGAACTGAACTGAACTGTGGTCTCTTAACTGACCAATATAAAATTATTTAACATATATACAAACAGTACATTGCAAAGTAAACAAGAGTGTCAAATACAAAAATTGGGCTTTGACCCTGGTTGTCTGTAAGAGGAGCTACTGTAAGTTTGCCAGATCTGAAGTATGAAGATTTAAGATGGAAGATTAGCAAGTTCCTGGTGTCTCCCCAGCTTACAGAGTTTCTATCAAAGGAGAGACAATTCTTTTGGTGGGAATAGGGGTATTGCATTTCTTTAATAGTAGTTGCAGTTTCCCAGAGAGACAGTTATAAATAAAGGAGAGAGAGAAAGTACATGCAGAGTGCCGAACGTGAATTTGCATGTACGTATTTGGAACACAGCTCTTTGGAAGCTGGGGAAAGTGGTCAGCCTTGCTCTGATCCTGTCACAGTTCCAGTGGGTGCTTGCCTCTTTCCTTTGTACTTCCCATTTTTTATTTAAAAATTTTTCAAGCCCATTGAAGTGTTAAAGAGTATAATGTATGTCAATATGCCCTAAAACTGAATTTTCGATGACTGACATTTTGCCTCATCTGCTTTGTCTCTTTGTGTACATGTATGTATCAAACCACTCGAAACTAAGGAGCACACGGTTCATCCCTACACACTTCAGTACACAGGATCTAATAATTAGATTCTCTTATAAAACCCAAATATTGTAATCAGTTCAGTTCAGTTCAGTCGCTCAGTGGTGTCCAACTCTTTGCGACCCCATGAATCGCAGCACGCCAGGCCTCCCTGTCCATCACCAACTCCCGCAGTTCACTCAGATTCACGCCCATCGAGTCAGTGATGCCATCCAGCCATCTCATCCCCTGTCGTCCCCTTCTCCTCCTGCCCCCAATCCCGCCCAGCATCAGAGTCTTTTCCAATGAGTCAACTCTTCGCATGAGGTGGCCAAAGTACTGGAGTTTCAGCTTTACCATCATTCCTTCCAAAGAAATCCCAGGGCTGATCTCCTTCAGAATGGACTGGTTGGATCTCCTTGCAATCCAAGGGACTCTCAAAAGTCTTCTCCAACACCACAGTTCAAAAGCATCAATTCTTCGGCACTCAGCTTTCTTCCCAGTCCAACTCTCACATCCATACATGACCACAGGAAAAATCATAGCCTTGACTAGATGGACCTTTGCTGGCAAAGTAATGTCTCTGCTTTTGAATATGCTATCTAGGTTGATCATAACTTTTCTTCCAAGGAGTAAGCATCTTTTAATTTCATGGCTGCAATCACCATCTGCAGTGATTTTGGAGCCCCCAAAAATAAAGTCTGACACTGTTTCCACTGTTTCCCCATCTATTTCCCATGAAGTGTTGGGACCAGATGCCATGATCTTCGTTTTCTGAATGTTGAGCTTTAAACCAACTTTTTCACTCTCCTCTTTCACTTTCATCAAGAGGCTCTTTAACTTCACTTTCTGCCATAAGGATGGTGTCATCTGCATATCTGAGGTTATTGATATTTCTCCCGGCAATGTTGATTCCAGCTTGTGTTTCTTCAGGGTAAATGTGACTCCATATTAGACCTGTTTCTTTTACCTTAAACTTTGAATTCTATTGATTTTGTTACAAGTTAAGAATGTTGCCTGTCTCCTGAAATACACAGTATAACTCATTCTCAAAGCTCTGACCTTTAAAGGTATAATACTTTTCCATTTGTAAAGAAATAAAACATTGTAGAACAGAGAATAACATTTGTCTTGTTAGAAGTTTATAGGAGAATCATGACTTGACCTATGCGGACAGCTGCAAGAAAAAAGGATTCTAACACCAGAATGTTTGTAACAACTCACCACAGTCACTCCATCTTTGATATAAAAGTAGCCTTGATTTTAACTAGGTAAAACGGTTCTCTGGAACATTAGTCCACCATCTGCTTGATCAGCTGACTTTCAAAATAAAGTTGTGATTCCTTGCCCCCAAAATCAGCTTTCCATTTATTGGCTTGTTGTGGGGTGAGCAATAGGAGCTTGGACTTGGTAACAATACCATTATCATACCTAACAAAACCTTAGCTCAATAATATCATAAACAATTTACATGTATCTATATCCTTTGAAATATTTTTTTTTCTCATTTCCCCTACTCTGATCCAGAATACAATAAAAATTCATGCATTGCATTTGGTTGTTTTATTTCTTTAGTGTTTTTTTTGTTTTGTTTTAATGTAGAACTACGCTGTATCCTAGGGGCTTCCCTGATGGTTCAGACAGTAAAGAGTCTGCCTGCAGTGGGGAGACCCAGGTTCAATCCCTGGGGTGGGAAGATTCCCTAGAGAAGGAAATGGCAACCCACTCCAGTATTCTGGCCTGGAGAATCCTATATACAGAGAGGCCTGGCAGGCTACAGTCCATGCGGTCACAGAGTTGGACATGTCTTAGCAACTAACACTTTTCCTTTCATGCTGTGTTCAATATAGGAGCCAGTATCCATGTGTGAATATTTATATTCAAATGAGTTAAAATTAAATAAATTTAAAATTCAGCTCACCAGTCACACTGGCCACATTTCAAGTGTTCACATGGGATAGTGGCTACTATATTGAACAGCTCAGACATGGAGTATTTTTCTTATCACTGACAGTTCTGTTGAATAGCTTCAATCTACAATTCCCTGTCTTTTTTTTTTGTAACACTGAGTTTCTTTCTTTTTTTTCTAATATCTTTGCCTTTATTTTTTTCCTTTTCTAAACTTTATTTTTTTATTGAAGGATAACTGCTTTACAGAATTTTGTTGTTTTCTGTCAAACCTCAACATGAATCAGCCATAGGTATACATATATTCCCTCCCTTTTGAACCTCCCCCCCATCTCCCTCCACACCCCACCCCTCTCTAGGTTGATACAGAGCCCTGTTTGAGTTTCCTGAGCCATACAGCAAATTCCCATTTTAAAAGAGTTTTATTGTAGAGAGTCTGGGTTGTTGACCTACATTCTAGACTATCTGATTATTTTCTCAAGAATAGATCTGGAAAAGCGTTTTTGGCAAGAGCGCTACATGAGGGACATAGCGTACAGCTTATTGCATCATTCATTTCAGGTTGGTGACATCTACTGCGTGAATTCAATAAATATTGATATTTATTAAAGAAGTAACGCAGCGCCTGGAAATTGTCTAACAACTTGGGGGTTTGACTTCAAATAGAAGACAGAGTTTAGGGAATTTCCTGGTTGTCCAGTGGTTAGAACTTGGGGCTTTCATTGCCGTGGCCAGGGTTCAACCCCTGGTTGGGGAACAAAAATCCCGCAAGCTGCGAGGTGCAGCCAAAAGAAAAAAAAAAAAAGAGAGAGAGAGAGTTTATATAATCTCCATAGCTTCACTGTTGTGCTAGGGAGAGAGCGGAAAAATGCTTTGTAACATGAAGTGAGACAGCAAGTGGCCCAGGAGCATGGATGAGGCGGATGGAGCAAGAGAAGGGTCAGACCACAGCTGTCCCTCAGCCCCAAACTCCAGATTCACTTAAGTAATCGTAGCTTTTTGGTGGTTGCTTTGGGCACAGGAAGTAGCTTGGTGAGATCCCTGTGACCCAGCTAAGCATTCAACCGG
The DNA here is from genome assembly GCF_001704415.2 of Capra hircus. Lineage (NCBI taxonomy): Eukaryota > Metazoa > Chordata > Mammalia > Artiodactyla > Bovidae > Capra > Capra hircus. Next base: position 2,927,824 of record NC_030823.1, read on the forward strand.
AAGGCTCTGCAGCAAGGTGCCCTAGGAAACCCTTTAGAGAGAGGCTGGCGGGCTCAAAGGCCAATGTGTCAGTCACTTCTCTGCAGGCTTGTGCCCAAGTGTGCAGCTAGCTTTGAGCTGGGAGTATCTGGGGGAAACATCAAATCCCAGCTTTCACAGCTTTTGCCACCGCATTTGCCTTCTTCCATGGATACCCTCCCATTCATTCCAAATAAAGACCAGGGAGAGAAGACAGGAAAAGGGGTAGAGGAGAATGTGTGGTTTAAAGAACTGAATGTGGGCTTCATTCAGTGGGAATAACTCTCCTGCCAATGCAGGAGACACAGGTTTGATCCCTTATCTGGGCAGATACTGCATGCCGTGGAAAAACTAAGCCTGTGAGCTTCAGCTGTTGAGCCTGTACTCTAAAGTCCTGAAGGCACAGCTACTGAGCCCAGGCTTCCTAGAGCCCATGCTCTGCAACACGAGACGCCACTGAACTGAGAAGCTTGCACGTCCCAACTAGAGAGTAGCTTCCACTTGACTCAACTAGAGAAAAGCCTGTGCATCTACGAAGACCTGTTGATGTTGTTTAGTTGCTAAGTCATGTCTGCCTCTTTTTGACCCCATGGACTGTAGCCCACCAGGATCCTCTATCCATGGGATTTCTCAGGCAAGAACACTGGAGTGCCATTTCCTTCTCCAGGGGATCTTCCTGATGCGAGGATCGAACCTGCATCTCCTGCTTGGCAGGCAGATTCTTTACCACCGAGACACCTGGGAAGCCCCAGTGAAGACCTAGGACAGCCAAAAATAAGTAAATAAAATTAAAAAGAGAACACAGTGTGTGTCAGCATTTCACTGAGAAAGTCACATCTCTAACAAAGGCATTCCCTTCACACAGATGATTTTAATTTTCTATGTCTTTTCAACTCTGTAAGAGGTGAGCAAGGCAGAGATTATTGTACACATAGACCATCCTTAATTACCCACTGACAACCTCCTATTCCTCCACAAAGAGCTTGGAAATACTGTGTTCTTCCTAGGCCTCCCAGAGGTAAACTCTAAAATCAACATGTCATGAGAAGTTCTGAGGCAGGAGATCGTCTGATTGGAGTACAAGCAAATCTAAAGGAGAAATGTGTGGGTTTGAAGGGAAGTTGGTCGATCTCAGCCGCGAAGGAGACACTGAGAGAAGAGCTCACAGCTCCCTGGCTTCTGTCTGGCAGAAACTAGGATCTGAAGGGAGGACTCAGGCAGCTGACTAGCAAGGCATGGTGCTACTGTATTTTCCGTGATAAAACGAACTTCTCTGTTGTGATTCCGGGCTCTCTAAGTGCCTTCGGATCACCTTTCTCCTGGGTAAATTCCTTTCGGGCAGCGATTCTGCAGGCCAGGCGGACATGTCTGTTGGGCCCACCGACCATCTAGTCTCATGCACAGGCCTCTGTTAGCTTGTGGGCATAGGTTAGCCTCCCCAAGATGATTTCTGGATGGGACTGAGTTTCTGGGCTTCTGAGGATGAAGCCAGGTCAGAGTCACAGTTTTCTTACTCCACGGAGACCTGTGAAGCTGGCTGGCCCTCCTCATGGCCCAGCTTTGTCCAACCTCAACTGCAACCATCCCACCAAAGAGCAGAATCCAGGGTGGGCCTGGGCCCATCAGCTTCTCAGTTCACTAGTTCCTTCGTAGCATCCCACACTCTATGTCCTGAGCAATTCTCTTCTCATTTCAATTAACATTATATATCATCATAATAAAAGTTTGCTTATTGAATCTTCTGTGTGCCCACAGAACGGCCCCACAGAGAAGGCATTATCATTCCATTCTACAGATGGGACAGTTGGGGACAAAGGAACTGAGAAAGCTAAGATTTAAACCAATGTCTACATCTAGAGCTTGTGCTTTGCTATTCTATTTAAAACTAAGCTGCGAGAGGAAACTAGGGTGACTTCTCAGAAGAATATAGCATCCTCAGCATGTTTTCCAAAAGTTACCTCCTTCCAAAAGTGGACACGAGGACTCTTACTTATTGACCTCAAAAAATAAGCATCCGCCTTGATTGGAGACGGCAGGCTGGCAGTCGTGCCTGGTTGGGGGAGTTGGAGAATCTAGCGATGTCCTGGGATATCCCAGAGGAATCTGGCCGTCAGCTTTGACCCTGACACAGGACAAAGCTAATCTGGAGGGTAAGCGAAGCAAGAGACAGTGTGTAGGTTGGGTGGGTATGTGCTGTGCTGGTCTGTCCTCTGCAGCATGGGGGCCCCGGGGAGAGGATCACTGGTTGTGGTCCAGGCTTGGCATGGGGCTCCCCGAGAACAACTCAGGCAACGGTGACATCTCGCCACTGCACCTTCTTGAACCTGTATTGAAGGCTGGTTTGATTTTTAGCCTTGAAATCCTATTAATATTCCACATTTGATTTAGTTCCTTTCCCCACACATTTCTAAGTCCTAAACCCCAAAACATATGCTTCTTTTCAGAGTAATTTGTGAGGCAGTCAACAAGTTAGGTAACGTACTTGAAAGTCACATCCGTGACAGTGCAGAGTCAAGGACGGGTAATCACGTGTGCGTCCCAGGCAGGCCACAACTTAGAGCTCGCTTAAAGCAATGATTTCTACCTACATGTTCAACATTCCCTTGATAGAATCTAAGAGAAAATAGTTTCTGTAATGTTCAAAATAAGAAATTTGTTCCCAAATGTGCAAAATGAGGAAATTTTACTGTGCTCCAAATGTGACATACTTTTTACTTATTTGGGACTATTTTCATTTAACTTAAAAAAACAAACAAACCAAGAACTAGACAATATTAGTCAACCCCACTTAACTAAACATGAATATAGCCATAAGGTCTTACAAATTATGTTAAAAGCTGTTTTTTTCTGTCTGGCTAACTGGTCCTCACTTTCCTGCAATTTTTGTTGTTATTGATTTGACTGCACTATATGGTTTGCTGACCAGGGATTGGACCCAGGCTATGGCAGTGAAAGCCTGGAATCCCAACCACTAGGCCACCAGGGAATTCCCAGCAGTTTGTTTTCTTATTAGCTTTTTAAAAAACTTTTTTTTTTTTTTCCCAAGCCAGACACTTTCTTGGGAGTCATATTAAAAACTTTTATATCTAGATAATCATAATAAAATATAGTGCTGTAAACAGCACTATACACTGTTACTGAATTCAGTTACTGAATTTTAGCTGGAGACAGCTGGATTTCAGGAGACTATCAGCTGACTGATCTCAGGGTTGGTGGTGTTGCCTATAATTATGTTGCAAAAATATCATCAGGGATAGGATGGCGCCGGGAAGCTTGTTTTTAAATGCCCACTGGAAGATATTGTCTATTTCTGTAGACAATTACCCTTTTGCAGCAATACAAGGTGTCTCAAGGGCAAAACTGGGATAACATGCACTATATTTTTGACTATTTCAGTCTTGTGTTGTCTATGCAGGGACACCTTGGCCAGTGCTTTCCTCTGGCTCCAGGCGTGGTGGGCTGAGAGAAAGCTGGGTGTGGATCCACAGCCTTGGGCACTTAACCCTTCTCTGCCAAAGGCTATCACTAGTAAAATGGTGATAAAATCTTTTGTGCAGAGCTTTTAAAGATAATATTGAAGTTGTAATTGAGGCTATTATTTAAAACTATATCATATAAAATATTATATATTGAGATATCTGAATAATAGCAAGCAATTATACTATTTCCGTTAACTTTAAATATTACTGCTTTGAAAAGTTAGTCCCAGAGTCCAGGCCCATTATAAAAGGCTGATTTCTTAAATGTTTTCATCAGGAAAAAAAAAAAACCCAAAACATGGTAATAATGTGAAGTGATGGATGTGTTAACTCAATGGCGGGGAATCCTTTCACAACATATACATATATGAAATCATTGCAGTACACACTTTAACTATCTTACAGTTTTGTCAATTATATCTCAATAAAGCTGGAAAAAAGGCTGATCATTGAGTAGGGTACTGCTCAGCACTGTGTGCTATGTAACATGGTCTTGAATCTTTGAGGGACGTGTCCTGGGTGGGCAGTGGTTCCCAGCAGAGGCTTTAGAGTCAGGCCTGGGTGGGGCTGCACGGTGACTCTGCCCTTCCCTATCTGCCATCTCAGAGAAACTGCTTTGTCACAGACGTGTGTGTCTCTCAGAAGGTTGTGTGTCACTCCCTGCCCTGCAAACTCCAGTCTATGGAGTGTTTGTAGTTCCCAAAGGCGCCGGGCTCACCGCCCTGTTTGGCTCACCATTTCTCCTCCATGTCGCGTCCCTCCTCTCACGCTGCTCTCTGCTACTCTTCCTGGCTTCCTCGACTTCCCTGATCCTCAAGACGTGGTCAGGCGCTCTTTCCATCCGCCTGCTCCCCAGTCACTCCTGCGTCACCCCTATGGTCAGTGTATTGGCATTGTCTAGAGACTGGCCCACTTCCCTTTCACTTTAAATTGACGACTACGTTGGGGTTTGGTGCATGCCAGGCACAGTGTTTATTGCTTCCTGTGAATTATCTTATTGAAGTCTCCTAACGACCCTAGGTATCCGTACAGATGAGGAAACTGAAGCTCAGAGAGGGTGAACGGCTTGTCCAATGTCACACAGACAGAATGAGAAGATCTGGATCCAGGCCAGATTCTAAACCGTTTGCGGTCAATTAGACATTTCTAAGCACTTACAGTGCTGAGCATGGTGAAGGCAAGTGTGAGTACTCAACAGATACAGCTATTGTTAGTGTGGCCCAAGCAGGGGATACACCTCTGCAGGGAAGGACTCTTAACCCCCAGGTGCGCCCTTTGCCAACACCCCAACCAGGGTCGAGTCAGTGAGTGGAGAGCAGGGGGGATACCCCAGAGCAGCACTGGCTGCTTCTCAAGAAATGACTGTTTCCTATCACACGTCTCTGTATTTAAGAGCGACTTCATTTCTTGTCACTCTCTGGCCTCTTTCCACTTCTATGCAAGGAGGGGTGGGAACACAGAGCAGGCCCAAGAGAGCAGGGGAAGCTGCTTTTGGATGAGACACACAGGAGCCACCAACCACCTAAATAAACGTCCTCTTTATTTTACCAAATATAATTTATCAGTTATGTTGACATTTGTCAATTCAGTTATAGTCACTATAAATAATTCTCTTAGGACACAGTTTTGTAACTTTTTAAGGATATAAGAGTAAACCAATGTTGCTCCCCACAGCCACGCCAGAAGTCCATGTGGTTTGTGCAATCGGGGGAAAAGAGACGGATCGTCCATGAAAGTCATGAAGTTCATTTTCTTTCCCTCTCGCCCTGCAGACCTCCCTCTGCTCATCCTCAGGGCTTGGGGCACGCCTACCTTCCTGCTTCTCTGGCAAAGGAGGGCACACCGGACTCCTCCAGGGCAGCCTGGCTGAACTCCAGAGAGGAGAAAGGGGTGAGTGCCTGGGGCGGGGGTGACTGCAAACCACAGGGGCACAGCCTTGGGGGGCAGAGGAGTTGGTTCTGACGCCTGTACAAGAGCCTGTGTGCAAACATGTCTGCAGATGGACGACGAGATAGGAGAATGCCCGAGAAGAGCAGGAACAAGGCCAGGCTGGTGTCAGTGAACCCTGCTGGGGGCAGCCCCAGCTGAGTAACCTCTACAATTCCAAGTCTAAGGGTCTAGGCTCTGACCAGTGGCTTGGGTGGAAATGCAGAGAGAAAGCATCTTTAGAGGCGTAGGGCAAGTTCCTTGGGGTGAGGCAGGGTGGTGTTGAGAGGCGGGGTCACTGCCTGGCCTTCCTCTGGAGACAGGCCCTTTAGCTGACAGAGGGGGAGAGCCGAAGGGCAGGCTATGGACAGAGAGGCTGGAAGAAACCTGCATCCAAATGCCCAGGTCTGTCCACATGTGAGTGTGGACAGCAGAATTCTGACCTGTTCACAGTAACGTGCTGGGAGGATGCAGAGCCCCCAGTGTTCTCCCACTCCTGGGCCGGGTAAGCTGGAAGCGGTGGGTGGATGTCTGGCCTTCTAGATCTGAACCCTCTTTCGGGTGACTGGTGAGGAGATGGAAGGAAGCGAGGGTGAGAGAGGGTAGTGTAGGGAAATCAGGAGTGGCTGAGCCACGGGGCCTGAGCTGTGACCAGTGCTGCACGCAGGTGGGAGCCAGGAGCGGCGTCGAGATGCAGACCCTGCTTGGACAAAGAGGGAAGTGCAGTGGGGACACTTTCTCTCTGGACTGCAAAGGGCACACAGCCCCTGTGCCTGGGGAATGAGGCGAGGGGGGGACTGTTTCCTCTGGCCAGTCAGTACCCGGCACAGGACCGGACGCGTAGTAGGCGCTCAATCAACAGCGCTCAGTGAATGTCAGACTGCCTGCAGAAGCGCGCCTCTTGGGGAAGCGGTGTATTTGCTGAATGAGTGAATGAATACACGATGGATGTGGGCAGAAGCCAAGAGAGAGGAAAACTGACCACCATGGCATGAAAGAATGAGATTTCAGGAAGCAAGAGATTCTCAGGGGCCATGAGATTATGTCCTCGGGACAAACAGCAGCAGTGAAACACCCATCAACCGCCCAGCGCTTCTCCACAAACCCCTTCTCCGTCCCTAATCTCTGAAGCCAATGCAGCAAGCTCTGAGGAAGGTCATGCTTAGAAATAATTAGAGATAAAGGTGAACAGAGAAGAAGAATCAGGTATTTGGGTCCAGGGAGGATGTCGATTTTGGCAAACCTATGGGTGGACGTGGGCCAACAGGGAGACCAGGTCACGGCTCATTTCTTCTTGGATGAGACAGTCAGTTGGAAAAAAGATCAGAGGGAGCGGCTGGTGGTATTTATCAGGCAGTTGGGTAAGGAGCAAGTATACAATTTAAGGAGTTCACCTCATCCTTTTGGAGAGCAGGGCAGAGAACAGGGCTAGGATTACTTGGGGCTAGGAGCAGCTGTCTCTTGCTTAGGGCTTTGAAGTTGGTCCACTTCTAGAAAACGTATGTGTGGGGGGAGGGGAAAGCGACATTTATCCCTCTGTTCAACCAAAAAGAAGAAGAGAAAACAAAGACAAACCCCCCAAACCGAAACTGGAGTTTGCTAAAGCTGAACCAAGTGTCCCCGCATCCTAGATGGAGACCCCTGCCCCAGGCCTCTCCCCTGGAGTCACCCGCCACGCAGTTGCACTTGGTGACTGTCCTAAACACCTACTTGTACTGTTCACCTCAGTCCCTCTGTCCTGTCTGAACTCTTACTCCACAAACTTGGCTCAATGTATAAAAATTCCCATTGAAAATAATGAGAATTCGGTATCCACGTGAAGTCCTAGAAAGAGATGGGAGTGGGATGGGGGCGGGGGGAGAAGACCGCCCCCCCTCCAAAAAAAAAATTTCAAACAGGAAGTGTTTGAAAAAAATTTCAAACAGATGGAGAGAAGGTTGAGTGACCAGGCTAGTCCCCGACATCTGTGTCTCGGTCCCCAATGAGCCAGAGGACGTGGAAGCTGAGTGCCAGGAGCCCGGTGCCGAGAAGGTCCCCCAGGGCTGTCAAGTACGGGATGGAGAAGTTGTCTGGGTCCAGGCCGCGGCCCCACATCCAGTGCACCATCCAGTCTGCGATGTAGAGCAGGATCAGCACCTGGAGGACAGAAGGGCCAGCCTACAGCCACCCCTCTCCAGGGGGAGCCAGAGGCCACGCGATTGCCCCATTCACTGCACCGCAAGGCTCAGCTAGCTGCAGCCAGTCCTTAAGCAAGTCAGCTCATCTTTTTGGCTCCACAACCCCTCTGTTTCTCCAGCCCACAGTGACCACCTCGAACAGATGACCGAAGGAATCTGAGTTCATCGGGAAGGAAGGTGCCTCTGTTCTCCGGAGCCGCCTACATTACATTCTGCTCCCAAACTGACCCGACAAGAGGCTTGCTAATCAACATCCTACTTGTTGCAGGAATTCAGTCCTCTTGCCTCTGATTCTGGGTCATCCTATTCTCGGGTCACTCCAATTCCTGCCATGTTGGCCTCTGTGGGAGCCCAGCAGGCGGCTGGGGGGTTGGAGTTTGCTTTTCAGAGAGGGATTTGTCCTCAGAGCAGAGTGGAATAAGGACAGTGTGAGAGGCTGCTGCCGGCACAGTTGTCCGAGTAACAGTTGATTATCCCCAGCTGCCTTCCTCCTGACCCTTCCCATTCTGCTCAAAGAATGCAGGTTTATTTTAACATTAGTCCTAGCAAAATAGAGTTAGGAATAAGTCAGCTGAATACCAAGCACACAGTGCGTATCAGTTCAAAAGACGCCTTGGATGATCTGCTGCTGTGACGTACCTGCCCCTTGCTTTTCTTCCATTACTACAGATAATTAAAGATGATCTAGATTAGAACCTTGCTAGTGGGCCCAGGACCAGGGGCATCGACAGCTGGAAGCTGGCGAAAAATGCAGATTCTTAGGCCTCATGCTGGATCTCCTAAATCAGAAACTGCCTTTTAACAAGATTTACATGCACTTTTACGTTGGCGATGCCCTTGGCCTAGAATACTACGGAGACGTCCACAGGCCTGCGTCTTCTCTATACTCTGCACAATTCCTGGCAGTTGGGCTCCCCAGATGACTGCATCTGAGCAAGAATGAAATGGTTTCTAACGGTAAAGCTCTGAAACAGTCATTTAGGAGGTTTTACTCCTGACTGTACTTTGTAAATACTGTGGTATGCAAATTCTGCCCAAAGGGGCTTAGTTCCTGGAACCAGAGCCCACTGGGGGATCCGGAAGCCAGATGTGATACCTAAATTTAGGCAAACTGGTTACTCTCCAGTCTTCTCTCCAAGGAAGGCAAAGGTTACAGTTTCAGCATCCTTCACCTTCTGCCTTGCCCTGCACATAGCGGCCTTGGACTTTTGTGGCCCTGACCCTGAGTGAGGGAGAGCCCCCTCGAACCTCCTCCCCCCATAACTTCACACCCTTGCCAGCAGCTGCAGAACGGTCTCAAATAAAGAACGTGGCCGAGGACTTGGGGACGTGCCCCAGGAAGGGACGGGCAGCAGCTGTCTCCACATTCCAGCCTCCCGAGCAGGCCCTGGGAACATGCCGGGAGGAGGCAGCGAGGGGATCAGGAGTCCCACCCTGGCCCTGCACCAGCCGGAGAAGAGAGGAGGTGAGCGTGGCCCCTGGCGTGTTCACAGTGGGGAACAGAGGCAGGCTCGCCCTTCCCAAGGTGGCCGAGGGCCGCCCTCCAGCCACAGGCCCTGGGCGCCCACACCCACTCCTGCTCTGCAACGCGCGCTTCACCCCAGCTCGCAACTGGGGTGACAGCTGTGGGGAAACTGCACGTGGTTGGCCCAGACCTGGCCAAGATGTCCCGACACCCAATAATGCGTGCGTTTAAAAACAAAGTAAGATGAGAAAAGTATGCATGTTTGCTTGCCTACATATGGAATGAGCTTGAAGGATCTGTGAGAGACATAGATCGACAGAAGGTCCTACTATAAAGCGCAGGGAGCTATACTCAGTATCTTGTAACAAACTATAATGGAAAAGAATACGAAAAAGGACGGATATACGCATCCTTTATATCTCTATGTATGAATCACTTTGTGGTACACCAGAAACTAACACAACGGTGTAAGTCAACTCTATTAAAAAAAAGAAAGGGAGGAACAGAGGACACCCACGGCTCGTGAGGAAGAGAACTGGGTGCATGCCCAGAGGGGAGGAAAGATGTGTCAGTGGGGTTTCTCTATCGACCCTTTCAAAGTGTTTGAACTAACCTATTCAAAAAACAAATCTATAGAAATTGAAAGTGTAATCATAAGGATTAGATTGGCTATAAAGGGGTTGCATGAGAGCCTTGTGGTGACGGAGCTGTTCTGTGTCTTGACTGTGGTGGTGGTTACGTGAACTATGACTGATAGAACTACACACACACATGAGATTGGATATAAAACTGGCGCAGTGTGAATAGCTCTGTGCATTATACCAACACTGACTACCTGGGTTTGGTGTTGTGCTATAATTATGCAAGACGTTCCCACTGTGGGGAGCTGGGTAATGGGTACATTGGCTCTCTCAGCACATTTTGGGGGGGGGGCAAATTCTTATGAATACATACTGATTTCAAAATAAAACCCTGAAAAAATGTAGCAAACAGCAAGGGAGAAAACATCCTAGTATTAGAGTAGGAAGGCTGGATGGGATCCTAGAGACTGTCTAGCGCAGTGGTTTTGACACATTCTCAAGCTGTGAAATCCTCTACTTAAGTGAAATCTCCCAAGGAAGCCCAGCATGTGAACAAAGTCACATGGAGCTCCGTGGCCAGGCCAGTGGGGGTGGCACCTGCCTGAAATCCAGCACCTCTGCTTCACTCCCCTCGATTTGCAAATGTGCTACTGAGGCTCAGAGAAGTAAAACAACTCACGGAAAGCCACACGGCCTCTTACGGGCTGGGCCGGAACTGCGGTCTGCTCTCCTGAGGCCCCGTCCACACCATCCCTGGCCCTCCCTTCCTAGCCCTGCAGGGCGGCCCTGGCCCTCCCCACGCCCCTGCCTGTCCGCACCTGGAGCAGAGCAGCTGTCATGTAGAAGATGATGAAGATGAGGGTGAGGGTGGTATGCCCACCCTGCATACAGCTGATGGTGTAGAGAAACACCAGGTGTCCTGGGACCACGAGGAGGAAGAGCACACGGGCCGAGCGAGAATTCACATCTAGGACCAGCGGAGAGGGGGCGTGAGGCAAGAAGGGGGCCATCTGGTGCCAGGAGGCGCCGTGCTGCACGCCAGGGCAGCAGACGGCGGACTGTGTCTGCATCCGTCCCACGGCGCCCAGCCCCCAGGGTGCCCCAGGAAAGGCCAACCTTCCTGCCTGGGCTCCCCCTCTAGGACAGCTGGTGCACACAGCCCAACAGACAAGGAGAACCCGCACAACTGGGCTCCAGCTGTTTCTTAAGTGATGATGTGAACCCAGGAGAGGAGGCGGGAACTCTGGCATTACCAGGGCTGAAGAAGGTGGTACAGGGGCTGGGGCATCGGCGGGGGGCTTGCTCCGAGTTCTCCCCTGGCGTCCCGTTCATGTGGAGGAAGGTGGAGATGCGGCTGGCCTGCACGGCCACCAGATTGCCCCCAACACCTGTGGAGACATGTGAATCCTAAGCTGTGGTGGGCCTGGGGAGCGGGGAGGGCGTGACCCATCCACCAGTCTCTAGGAGAAGACGGAGACACTGAGCAGGGAGACTCCTTTCCAAGGTGTCTTCAAGGCTCCTCCCATCCTCCCAGTTATGGAGACACAGCAGTCCCCTGTAGCCCCGGCGGGCAGAGATCGTGGGCAGGGACAGATGCATAGACGCAGGGAGCCTGACTTCTCTACCCAGACAGCGTGTGCACCTGCGGGCACACGCACAGCTCAGGGCACAAGCCTCGCAGTGATCAGTCCCTCTCCAAAGTTAGGTGGACCCAGCATCCCATGCTCAAGCACCGGTTCCAGGAACCAGTCCAAGTCTTGAACTCTTTGAGCTGGACTCTCTTGCCTGCTAGAACCCTGATGGATACAAAGCCCCCAGACCCTCTGATCCAGCCCTCTCCTTTCCCCCCAGCAGCTGATGCCGAGACCTTACCGTTAATCACAGGTGTGAAGACAGCCATCCCTGCAAAGTTGGGGTCTGAGACCGTCTTGTCCAAGATGAGGCCTCCCACACTGCACAGACACAAAGACCGCTGAAGGCTTCTGCTCCGGTCCCTGGGGTGAGGCCGCAGGTCCGTCTGGACGTGGGCAGTGAGGCGGCTCCTGGGAGTCCCTTGTCCTCCAGTCCTCGCCTCCCCTTGCCAGAGCCAGCAGATGCCCCTAACATTCACCCTAGCATAGCACCCCGGGCAAGCTGGTGCTGCTGGGTCAGGCAGCCACCTCCTTCAACCACCTCCCAAGTTGGCGTGAGAAGCTGCTGGCTACCCTGCCTGCTCAGTCAGTGTTTATTTCCCCTCTGGTAAGAAGGCTGGACTTTTCCTCGGGGAACCAGCTCTCCCAGACTCAGCCACTGTGGTCTGCTTGACCCTGCTCCAACCCTGAGGGTGCGGCCCCAGGCCCGCGCAGTCGGAGCAGCACATCTCTGAGGCCACAGTGACTGGTTCACGGACAGTCAGTGAAATTCTATAATGGGACTTTGCAGAAGAGTTTAGAGAAAGAATCTCTCTCCGCCTGTTTATGGAAGCAAACCTGAAGCTGCAGGCCAGCACGGAGAAAAGCAGAGCTGAGAGATGGAGAATGCTGGGGCCCAATCATTTATGTCCCTGAGCCCAGCTGGGCGTAGTCAGCTCCCTAAGCCAGTGTGGCTTCTAATGAAACCCCTCCACACGGCTCCGTCACTTCCAATAGAAGCTCACGTGACTAAGCCACTACTGCAGGCATTTCTAGGGTCCGGGCCGCACTTCCTCCTTCCAGAGCTGGGAGGGCGGCGGGTGGGGGCTTGGGCCTACCTGCTGATGGCCATGGCGATGATGACAGGCTCCCAGCCCGAGTACAGCACCTCCCTTGTAGCCGGGCTCCGCCGGGCCAGCATCACCCAGACGGGGAGCAGGGCCACGAAGAAGACACACACCAGTGGGTAGATGTACTGCCAGATTCCTGAGAGGCGGAGAGGAGACGCAGGTGACCGCAGGCTCCCTGCTCCCAGCCTCCCCTCGGCTCAGCCTGCAAAATCCCAACAGGCCAGCGGTAACACCACGCTAACTGCCAGCAAAGCTATCTACTCATCTGACGCTCGCTGTTAACCCGGGAGGTACACGGGGGCCAGCCCTTTCCATTCTGTAAATGAGGAAACCAAGGTGAACCCTCCTCAGACACTGAACTTATCAGGGGCAGAGACCAGATCCTAGGTCTCTTGATTTGATCCCTGGAAAAATCTCCATCTCCTCTCTTTCATTGTGCAAGCAGATTCTAGCCTTAGTTCCTTTCCTTTGCCCTTACCCCTCCATAGGACCAAATAGATTTCTGAGATACGTTCACCCCTGCTCCCGCTGCCTGCATGAATCTGAGATAAGAACTCAGCTTCATTTCTGTGAGGCAGGGAATGATTACAAACTGTGTTCCAACCAAATGGTTAGGAACAGAGGAGAAACCCTTACATGTGTGTGAAAGCGCTGCCACGTCTCCCAGTCCCACCCAGGAATCCACCCTGGTCGAGACCTCAGTGACCTCAGCCTCACCCTGCTCCAGGTAGAGTCCCCAGCTGATGCCCGAGAGCAGTGCCAAGGTGATGAGGTCACCCAGGCTGGCAGCAATGGGCGTGGCCACATTGTCTGGGTTGATGCCAATCTTGCGAGAGCCAATGATGACTCCAATCATGATCATGCCTGGGGAGGAGGGAGAGGGGCCGGGCAGGGGAAGACGAGATGACGGGGCATCCGCCAACCGAGAGGGAGACGGGAGGGGCCCGGTTTTGGACACCTCTGGGACCGCCCTGCCTCCTCCCTGCCCCTCCCTCGCCCTCCTTACCCAGGACCAGGGAGGCAATGGAGGCCGTGGCCACGCTGCTGGCACAGAGCAGAAAGGCGTGCGGGATGCTGAAGTGGCCATCAGGGATCCAGCCGAAGACCACGGCGGCGATGGACGCCAGGAAGCCCACCACCGTGGCCTGCACCTGGGGAGGGGAGCCGTGACTCAGGGAGCAGGGCGCTTCTCAGCTGAGGTCACAGAACACTCAACCAGCCCTCCTCCTGCCCCCAGCTGCTCCAGGAGGCAGGCAGAGCTGGCCTGTCCAGTCCTCCCAGGCGGGAATGATGTCTTTATTTATTTAGTTTCACACCAGACACCAGTACTGGGTAGTGCACCCTGCAGGAGCCCAGGACATGTTACTGGCTGAATGAGTGCTCCTCTGGGGCCCTGGGGAGGGCCCACAGAGCCTGAGACTTCATCCAGACACAGGCCTGGGACTCAAGGGGAGGAACTCCTGGTCCGGAAAGTGTGCAGCCTCATGGGGACATGGGACAAAAGTAGTCAAGGGCCTTCAGCATTCCAAGTCTCCTCCTGATGTGAGCCGGGGGGACACAAGCCTCCTGCATCACTGCAAGCAGAGAACTGACACTGAAGATCCTGGGAATCCCTCTGATCTTGGCCATTTTCCTGGGAAATCGGGAAAAACTCCCAGAGTTCATCTGGGAGAAGGCAGCTCAGCAGGACCTTGGAGCTTCACTCAGGAGCCAGTGGGTGCTGACTTAGGCCTGTCACGTTCCTGCCCGGGGAGGAAGGAGGCTGAGCCCCACCGGCCTGGTCCCTGCTCTCTTACCTGAATGAGGGCCATGTTCCCAGTGATCATCCGCCAGAGCTCCTTGGGTGTGTCCATGTGCCCGATGTTGGCCTGGGAAAGGGAGGACCAGGGTCTGGAGCGGCAGGCTGGGAAAGCCTGCAGCGCCGTTAGCTAGGATCCTGCCTGGATCAGCAGACGGTGTACGTGCCCCAAGACCCTGGACCAGGGTGTGACCCGCAGGGAAAGTGAAGCAGGGTGGAGGGGCTGGATGAGAGGGAAGGCGCAAGATTGCCTTGAGCTCCTGCCTCTGGCTGGGGGGTGGCCAGGGGTCTCGTAAGGCAGCTCCCTCTTCTCCCCTACTCTCAGAACAGAGGCCGATTCTGGGCTCTGCCCTGCTTATCCGGGCAGCTCATCCCCATACGGGTGAGAAGGAACCAATCAGTCCCTGGCTCTGAAGCCAGCTGGCCATCCAAGGGGAACAGGTCAGCTGCTGGTGCAGGACAGAGGCCATGAGAGTGTTTGGGAAGGACTGAGGTGGCTGGGAGCAGGCCAGGAGGGCAAGATGGGGAGGGCTAGGCAGGCTGCCACTTCTCTCTGCTCCCTTCTCTGGGCTCATGGCCATGCGGGGACATCCCTGCCACCTGGCTCCCCTGGCCTCCCATGTTTTACCGCTTCCTACCTCCCGCCCCATGGCCCTGAATCTGGTTTAGTCTCCGAACTACGACGGCTGATCTAAGAGGTTGTGGGAGGTGGGAGTGACGAGCCGCCCCTCTTCCTCGATTCCCTTACAGAAGAGCAAGCTGCCGTGGGGGAGAGGGAGCGGGGTGGGAGGGGGCTGGAAAGGCCTGGCTCTGCTCCGGCCCAGCTGCAGAGCAGGGCTGGAGATCAGAGAAGGCCCCCGGCTGTGCAGGTGAAGGGACCAGCGTGATGCTCGCCTGGCAAAGCTGCACAAACAGTCACGAGGCGGGTTGCGAAGCAGGGGGTGGGGCAAGAGTCCAGGGATGGCTGGGACCTCCAGAAACCGAGCCTGGGAACCACTCTGAGCAGGGAGCCCCTGACCAGGGGCAGGACAACCAGCCTGGGATCTCCCTGAGCCTTTCCAGCCCGGACCCACCTTGCGGACCTGAGCAGCTGAGAAAGGCCTGCAGTGCCCGCTTGGTCAGGCTCTGTGGTGCCTGAGTCTCTGTGTGCCCCACTCCCTCCAGCCAGGACACTCACTGCGGTGGAAAGCCTTGATGCCAGCGTCATTTCCAGGTTTCCCTTAAGGCCCAGCAGTGCAGGCACCAGGATGAAGACCTCTGTCACCTTCTGGAATACTTCCCAGTGCTACAAGGGGAAAACAGAACCCAGGAATCTCAGGGCCCCACAGGGCAGGCATCAAAGTTGAAAGTGAAACTGAGTCCCCTGAAAGTGAGTTTATGATTAATTAATAAACTCTGCTCCGAGTATATGATTAATGTTGCTCTCCAAAACTTTATTCCCTTTCCTGTCCCTGTCTGAATTCAGTCCCTTTCGTGCCCCTTCTGACCTCAGTCCTGTGCTAACTAAGCAGCAATCTGCGAGTCAGATGACTAAGATTGCTGCGATCAGTGATAACATTGTTACAAGCTCAGGTTGTTTCTCCTGGGTGAGATGAGTTACCAGAGCATTTTTGTTCTTTCCCTTTAAATCCCCTCACTCAAAGACCAAGTGGCAGAGGCTCTGAGGCTTGTTTCCCTCGCCTTGCCTGGTGTCCTGCAGTAAGCTCTTGCTGCTGCTGCTGCTGCTAAGGCGCTTCAGGCGTGTCCGACTCTGTGCGACCCCATAGATGGCAGCCCACCAGGCTCCCCTGTCCCTGGGATTCTCCAGGCAAGAACACTGGAGTGGGTTGCCATTTCCTTCTCCAATGCATGAAAGTGAAAAGTGAAAGTGAAGTCGCTCAGTGTCCAACTCTTCACAACCCCATGGACTGCAGCCTACCAGGCTCCTCCGCCCATGGGATTTTCCAGGCAAGAGTGCTGGAGTGGGGTGCCATCGCCTTATGCCCTTACTTTGCTGCAAACCTGCAATGAGAGTTTGGCTTTCTGTGCTGTGGGCACACGAGCCCTTGCTTGGTTACGGTTGAAGAGTCTGGGAGCAGGGGGTTGAGAAGGAAGTGGAATCAGCAGGGAGTGAGCTGGTCAGACGCCTTTCCTCCAGGAATCCTGGAAGCAAACCAAGTCCATGATGCTCCAAACAACATAGCCCCCTTCCTACCACCCAGAACCGGGGATGTGCAGAGGGTCTCCCCCAGTCAGGAGACCCCAGCCTGGCTCTGCTTCCTGTGGCTACTTTGTGGAGCCAGGACAGAAGATGGTGGGGACCCATGCAGCTGAGTCACCCTGGAGCTGGCTTACACCCCAGAATTCCAGCACGATCCCCCTTCAAATCGCCTTCAGTCTAGTTTCTTTGTGGCTTCAGCCTCGGGTGGTGTTGTCTCAGCTGTTGAGCGCTGGGCTCCATGGGGCTAAGGAGATTAGAGAGTTTGTTTGGCTTCTATCTCCAAGGGCTCTGGGCCTCAGCCACAGCCGCTCTCCTTCAGAAGAGGCTCTGAATAAAGACGGTGGCCTCCAAACCTCAGAAGGCTTGTCTGCAAGAAGCTTGTCATTCCTCCTCGGCCCTGTCACCCCAGAAAGCTCCCGCAGTCTCTCAGTTAGGAAACGGAGGGCTGCTGGTGCGGGAAGAGCACAGGCGCGTTCATTCCGGCCCTGAGACCGTCAGGCTCCACTCTCCGGCCCGTTCTTCCAGCTAGTGTCTTTTAGGTCTGCACTGAGTGCCCGGCTAAGGGCTCTCTGTGCAGTTTTTCATTTTACTCTATCAAAAACCTGGTGAAGTAGGAGCTATTCTTATCCCTGTTTTGTAAAGGAGGGCACTACTGAGGTTCAGAGAGCACTATATTCAGTGCTGGGAAGGAGAAATGCAGGAGCCGGGACTGGCTATTTGAAAGCTACTTTAATTGCAACTGAAACTGAAGACTTGCAAGAAATGCTGGGATTGAGTTACCTTCCCTGGCCCCAAGGGCAACCTGAGTTCCTTTCTGTGCTTCCTTTTCTAAGAATGGAAACATTGATGTTTGGCAGAAAACAACAAAATTCTCTAAAGCAAGTATCCTTCAATTGAAAAATAAATTAAAAAAAAAAAGAATGGAAAGCTTTCAGGTTCGGAGAGGGGAGGGGTCAGGCAGCCAGATGGAGATACGCAGGCTGATCAGACTACCAAGGTCAGGGAGCGAAACGCAAGGGCACTGGCCTGACAGCCTCTGGTCTCCCACGTGAGACCACAAGGGTGGGCCACGTGCTCTGTCCCCAACATTGTCCCACAGAGGCCAGCAGGGGCTCCTTAGACAAGTTACAAGGCCTTGAGCTCCTGACTGTGAAATGTACACTTCAGGGGCCAGATCAGATGGTCCCCAGTGGCAATTCCAGGACTGACACTACAGTTAATGACAAGCAAGGCTGCAAATCAGATCCACAGTGAGATATCACCTTATACTCGTTACGATGGCAACTATTAAAAAAACAGAAAGTAACAAGTGTTGACAAGGATGTGGAGAAATTATAAGCCTTGAGCGCTGTCGATGGGAATGAAACATGGCTCAAACGCTATGGGAAACAGTATGGCTGTTACTTAACAAATTAAGATGAGAACTACTCTGTGATCCAGCGATCTCACTTTTGGTATTTATACCCCAAACACTTGAAAGCAGGGTGTCAAAGAGATATTTGCACATCCGTGTTCATAGCAACGTTATTCCTAATAGCCAAGAGGTAGAAGCAACCCAAGTGTCCACTGATGGATAAATTAATAAACAAAACATAGTCTTACATACACAAGGGAAAGTTATTCAGCCCTAAAATGGAAAGAAATCCTGTTATATGTAACAACATGGATGAACCTTAAGGACAGGACAGTGAGTGAAACAAGCCAGCCGTAAAAAGACAAATACTATATGATTCCACTCATATGCGGTATCTGAAGTGTTCAGCTTCCTAGAAACAGAAGTAGCTTGCTGGTTACCTGGGACTGGGAGGAGGGGGGAAGGGAAGTCGATGTTTAGGTGTAGAGCATGGAGTTTTAGCTCTGTAAGATGAAAGTTTTGGAGACCTATTTTACAACAATGTGAATATACTTAACACCACTGAACTGCACATTAAAAATGGTTAAGAGGATAAATTTTATGTTCTGTGTGTTTTTTTTTAACCACAATTTAACCACAACAACAAAAAAGAGGAGCACGGAAATCAGAGGGGACTGAGGCTGGGGGAGGCCGCACACGGGGTCCGATAAAGGCAAGGACCTCTCTTTTCTTGTCAGAGTTCTTCTTGTGGGTATGGGGGTGTGCGTGTTGACAGTGGGGGTCCCTACCAGGACCCTCTCATTAGGGCTAGAGTGCACCCTTCCCTGAGCTCCTGACCTAGCCCCTCACAGTGGAAGGTATAGGAATCTTTTTAGGGAAGGTGCTCTCTTGAAAACCAAAGATGGGAAAGAAACCCCCTGACTCCCTGCCACAGTTGCTGAGCTTTCAGACACCCACAGGAAGAGCCAGGAGGGAGGCACATCCTTTCTCGGCCCTGGGGCCCCTAGAGGGGAGGCGGCCCCACGAGCCCCATGTGCTCTGGAGGAGCTCAGGCACTGTTGCTCTTGGCCAAGGCTGGTGCGTACCGCTGGGGCTCCAGCTCCCAGCAGGCAGGGCCGTGCCCCGCTCTGCCCCCTTCTCCCTCACCTCGACTGGACACGTAGCTCAGAGAGCAAGCATTCCTTCTGCGACATCACCCCCTCCCAATAAAAGTGGCTGACTGGCGGTTTTGGAAGCTTCTCTCAGAGCCCAGCCTCATATCCCCTCTTCTCTGCATAACACCCACCTCTCACAGCTTCCAAGCCTCCGGTTCTGTGAAAAGCTGTGATCTGCAGGTAGGCGTATGTAAAATATGTGTGTGTATTGGCAGGGTGAAGAAGCCCGAAAAGAAATACTCCAAGTGTATGCCAGAAATATTTTCTGGATTGTTTGTAAGGAATATTGTCTTTATGATTAAGAAAAAAAAAAATATGAAGCTCAGCTAAACCCTCTAGCTGCCACTATATTATATACTAATACTTAAGACATACTATAAATATATATATATGAGGTTATAAATATCCTCAAATCCTTGCACCCCCTTAGCACACATACAGCTTCTCCTTCAACTACACTAGGACTTAGAAGGGATGGGGCTTTAGCAGCGAGGCGGACAGACAAGCAAGTAGAATCGGCACCCATGATAACAGCCCCTGTCTTCCGGGCCTGCCAGGAGACAGTCTGGACCCTCACACCACCTGACCCCCCACCCAGCAACACCCTGAGCTGGCACTTGGTCAGGGTAGCCAGTGGCTACACACATCCTTTCTTCACCTACAAAAGCCTCTTAGGGGAGCCTCTGATATGCATGTGTGTGTGCGGCGTGCATACACACACACTCAGCTCTGGGAGGGCCAGGGAAGCAGGCTGGCCCTGAGATGAGCAGCGGGTAGAGAGACAGGGGCCAGGGGACCAGTGTGTCTCCTTCCTGCTTTGGCCCAACTCAGGCCCATCCTATTCACCCTGCCTGGAAGTGTCTGACCCTGAAGGCAGACCCATGAGCCAAGCCTTCACCCACGCCTTCCTGCTCTGCTGGGGATGGAAAAGGACACGTTCCAGGAAGCCCTTGGCGGGAGATGCGGATGGCACACAGGGGCAGATTTCACTGGTTCTCAGAAATGTGGCTCCTCTTTCCTTTCCTTCTCTGTCTGTGGATGCTGTGGGGGGGGGGGGGTGGTGCAGTATGGGGCTCACTGGTTCCTGATGGCTCGGAGGAGGGATGAGCCTGTGGCACCCCCACAATAATCCTGACTCATCACCAAAGGTTTCACACCTCAGTGACCCTACTGCTGTCTCACCCTGGTCTGTTCCTCTTCTCTCTTCCATCTGACATCTCTTCTGGCCTCAAAGAGAGAACCAAGTCTGCCTGGAGTGTTCTGCCCAGCAGGGAAGAAAGTCACAGGCTGGAAAGGCTGGAGTCAAAGACACAAAGCCAGCTCAGATCCCCAGCAGCTCCGAGAACTACAGGAGAACCTGGGAAGCTGAGCTGGAGCTGCCTCTCAGGCTGAGGACTGAGTCAGCTCAGATGAGTGTAAACCCAGCTGGCACCTAAGGCTCTCCCTGCCACCTGTAGGCATCCTCTAGGTGTCCAAGGAGGAGGCCCTCAGGGCAGCGCCTGGGGACAGAAGGCTGGGCAAAGTGTGATAAGGGAGGCAGATACCTGAAACCTTGGGGGCAGGCCAGCCAGGGAGGAATGTTTCTGCTCCACCCTGCTTCCCCAAAGCCATCCTTGCCATTCACTTTCACCTTTGCAGACTCCTCTGTACACACAAAAAAGCCAGAGGAGGAGGCGATTGGGGGAGGGGGTGTCTCCTTTCCTCGGGATCTTCAGCACATGAGGAGTGAGGATAAAGAGCTGGGAGACTCACCTGTTTTAACACAGCTTAGAATTCAAGTGATGGAGAAGGAAATGGCAACCCACTCCAGTGTTCTTGCCTGGAGAATCCCAGGGACAGAGGAGCCTGGTGGGCTGCTGTCTATGGGGTTGCACAGAGTCGGGCACAACTGAAGCGACTCAGCAGCAGCAGCAGAATTCCAGGGAAGGCTGGCACACCACCTCCTGCCACCCCCATCCCTCCAAGGGCTGACAGAAGAGGAGAGTGAGGTGCCCTGGGGCAGCCCAGGACTAAACCAGGAGGCTGGGCGAGGCCTCTGCAGGATGGAGGCTCCCCAACCCAACCCCCTTCATTTCCTACACTGGGCCCAGTCCCACTTTCCTTCCCAATGCTTCGGGAACTTCAGCCTCGGTGGGGCGGTTGCAGCAGACTGCAGTCTACTTAATCTCTTCCTACTTTGGGCCAGTAATCAGTCCCTTATCTCACTGCAAAGGTGGCTGCACACTGAGTGGAGAGAGGGCAGATAAGAGGAGACAGAAATGGGCCTGGGGAAAGGACTGGGGCTTCTGCAGCAGTGGGGAAAATGAGGGCCTCAGACCAAGGAGACGTCTGCACCGGCACGGCCTTGTGCTCAGCTGCTCTGAGACACAGGGGACACCCTACAGCCAGCTCCTCCCAAGGGCCGCTTCGAGGCCTCCATTCCCCTGCAGTTCAGCTTAGCTTGTGAGGGGAACACGCAGATCTGAATCCTTAGAAACTGTCCTGCTCCTCCTGACCCCAAGATTGCCAGTCACCTCTTTCACCCCCTTAGATACGGAATAAAAACCTTCTTGCAGTCCCTGATTTCTCTGCTCCTGCCATCCCTGCTGTGACTCGACTGCAACCATCTGCCGGGCTTGCTCCACACACGCTGAGGGAGAAGGCTGGGGGCAGGCGCAAAGACAAACCAGCCACTCTCCTCCGTATCAACTGGACCTTGGCTCTGGGGTGAGCCGAGGTGTCACACCAAGGGCAAATGCTGGCCCTCTGTGGGCACACTGGGCAGGCTCCAAAGTTTACCTACCTGGGTTTCTCAATGTCTCAGGGTAAGGGGTAAGATGCCGGAAGTCATTTCCAGCTCTAGAATTCCCTTGAGTGCGTAAGAGAGGGGGAGGGAGTGGCCCTCAGAGAATCTTTGTTCTTGCTCATTTAGAATATAACTCCAGTTGTTCCAGATTCCAGTCTACCCTGTTTTTCAAGGAAAGACAAAAAGCAGACTCCTCCTGGAGTCTTTAACCAACTTTGGAACCACGGCCACGGTAAAGGCTATAGAGGCTGAGGACACAGGTTCTGGGTCCGATGACCAAGGACAAGTTACTAATCCCTTTGAGCCATTGGTTCCCTGTCTACACAATGGGGACAGTTATGGTTCGAACCTCACAGGTCCACAGAAGAGTCCAACAGATGCTGCCCACTGCCGTTCTTACTTTCTAGAAAATAAAATAACCCCTCCTATGTTACCATCAGACCCTGGTTCTACACCCCTTTGGAGGCATCAAACCAGAAGTGGAAACCTCTGAGAATGAGAACCCAGGCCACAGGAAAGGGATGGAAGAGGTGGAGAAACTGCTACCCTGGTCTGATTTCTCCTCCTCTCAGCTACCAGGGTGAGGAATCCAAAGTCTGCCCTCCCGGCTCCAGACTGGCATCCCAACATCCATGAGGAACGATCCCCAAAGAGACAGGTTAAGGGAGACAGAAAGCATGATATAAACACCATCCTCAGTAGCAATCAAAGGAGCAGGGTCCCCCTAAGGTCTCAAGTCAAAGTGGTCCAGGTAGACACCATTGAAAGAACCTCCTAGAACCAACCACCCTGCTTCCTTGGACAGTGGCCTGGTAAGACTCGCCAGCAGGACTCTGTATTGTCATACGCATTGTTTGTAGGGCTGGCTCGGCAAAGGCGAGGGGCTGCTGAAATCCACATCCTCCTGAGAGATTCCATGGCCAAGGACTCACTGGCTGGGGCAGGGGGCAGGGGCAGGCCCAAAGGGCAAAAGCCAGATCACCTCCAGCCTTCCTATTTCTCTGAGTACCTAGGACAGAGCCCAGAACTCAGCAGGAATCTGATACATGTTAATGATTAACTTAGATAAACCCGGCACTTTCAGAAAGCTTTATATGTCTTACTAACTTCAAAAACTTTAGCTGGAAATATAGCTTTAAATCATCCTGGGGACCTGGAGGTCCCGGGTAAGTCCTAACCCACAATATGCTAACACAGCATATCCCTGGCTGTTAGCCTCCTGGTTCTGCCAATTCCTGTCGTTAGTTCTACGTAGGAGCCTCACAAAGAGCTCTCTTTGCCCACCACAGGTTCGTGAAAGACAGGTATGGAGCAAGGAGAAGAGACAGTTCTGTCCAGGTTTAGTTATATTTTGTCCCCCTATTTGTCACATGATCAGCACTTCTATGTCTGATCACGCCAACCCCCCCAAATCATGTCTCAGCATGTGCCCACCCCCATTCTCTAAGGAGAGCCTGCCAAGGTTACATGAAGACAAGCAACACAAAATGCCTTTAAGAACCTTCTCGCTTAATTTGAGACCCTCTTGGCAGCTGGACAAATTCCTGCCCAGCAGGGGGATGAAGGGAAGGCTTGAGACTGAGCTTTCTACTGTGGGTATCCTTGAAACCCCAAAATGAAGGGGAAAGAAAGCCTAAAGAGAAGGCCCACCATCTAAATGTCTCCTAGTGAGCTGGGCTCAGCAGGAATGACCAGCAGGGATGGCAGGCAACAATCTGCTCCATCTCTCCTCTTCCAAGCCTGAGCTTGGGAATCAACCCTGCTTCTGTTTAAGCAATACAGCCCTGACCACCTGTCCCAGGGCTACCGGGCTTCCCCAGGGCTTCTGTAGAAAGAGACTAGAGGACATGATCCAAAGGGAAACAGTGTTCCAGGAAGCAGCAGCTGCTTCTGACAGGGAGGTGGAGGAAAAGCTCCAAGAGACAGTCTCCCAGGAGGAAAAGACGGTTCCAGGCTCAGCGTCCAGGGCCGCCCTCCCAGCTCCTACCTGCACGATGTCCAGCACCATGCCGGCGGCCACCGTCCCGAAGCCGGCCAGGAGGAAGGGGAACAGCACCTGCAGCCCGATGGAGAAGGAGGTCTCCTTGAGCGGGGAGGGGGCGGTGGGGCCATGGTCGGAGCTGACGTCGTCACTCTCGTTGCTCTGGCTGCCGTTCTCCAGCAGGGCGTCCTCCTCCCGGAGGCCCTTGGCATTGGCCCGAGACTCAGGCACCACCACCTCGACCTCCGCCCCGTCGGGCCCCAGGAACTCCGAGGTCCCGGCCAAGGGCTCTCGGCCCGGGCCCTCCGAAGAGCAGGCCGAGGCGGCGGGACCAGTCCCGTTCAGCTGGTGGGAGTCCTTGGGCTCCGGCTTGGAGGACATGTCGCGGAGGGAGGAGGAGAAGGGGGGAACTCTCCTCTTTGTTTTTCCGCTCTCTCTCCCTTTCTGACTCGGGAAAGAACTTAGTCTTGGGGTGAACGCAGGCGCGGTGGCCGCGGGACCTCTTCCCGCGGCTCTCCGCTCCTATCGGGCGCTTCAGAAGCTGATCCACCGACAGGCAGCCCCATCAAGCACTGAAGCCACAAGCTGGAGGGGAGCAGGAAACTCCGCACCAGACGCTGCAGCTGGCGCTTACGGGTGCAGATGCCCGACCCAGCTGGCCGAGAAGCTTCTTGGGGGGAGCTCCTCTGGCCTCCTAACTTCTTTGGTTCTCAGCGCAGACTCTTCAGAGTCAGGGGCATCCAGAGCAGAAGAGCCGGGTCAAGTGTGGGGTGCCTCTCAGGTGGCCCTGCTTTGATGACAAGCAGCCCGAGTTCAGATCCTTCCGCAGGCAGAATTGGCCTGGGGGGGCCTCTGGCTGGGCTCCGTCAGCTGCCCACAGCTCCTCTGGCTCTGCTGGTCCCAGGGCAGTGTCAGCCCTCTTTCTCCTTTTTTCCAGAGACGTTCTTCCTTTCTGGGAAGACCCTGTATCTTCTCAAATCCCTGGTCCTCACAGTCCCAAGAATCTGGATGGAACACCTTATGTGGGAAGAAGGAAGACAAGGGAACGTTACGATACTGCAGAAAACAGCTCCTACTGCGAGAATATTCCCATACGACAGGCATAAGGAGTTTGCTATTTCCCTTCCCTTTTCACTAACAACCCCCATTCCTGCCCTGCAACATCTGGATGCCCAGCAGGCACTAGTCCTGCCATCCTCCCAACAGGCAACGCACTGCCCACCAGGGACCACCACCATGGTCAACAGCCACGAGACAGGCCAGCCTGGGACGGGGAAGATGCTGTGCAGGAGACCTTGGCATTGCCTTCTCAGCAATGGGGGATGGGAAGGGATGTCCTGGGGGATATCCCTTCTTGAATGTCCATTAAGAACCCAAAGTTATTAAAATGTGGTCTCCTAGCGGAGTATGTTACAAATTCAGTCACAAGCTCCCTACAGTCACTTGGCTGTAGAAAGCGATAGTTTACAGTCATAAGGCAAATAAGCAGGGAGAATCTGACTACTGAATGAAGGTCCCTACACCCCTACAAACCCTAGTCCCTGAGGGAAAAAAAAAAAAAAAACAAAACTGGGAGGACTCCCCGGGCAATGGGACAGGCCTGCCAGACCAAGGCCAAGAGCCAGAGGCCTACCCACTCCTGCCCTTGAGAGTCAACAGTGTTACAAAAAGCTCAGACACTGACTTGGATCCAGGCCTCTGCTACTTCTCTCCCCCTGCTCTTGGCCTTGTGAGCTCTTCAGATAGGACAAGAGTGCTATCTCACTTTGAAGGGAAGGATGGTAACACTGTGGTTATTACGCACACATCTCAGTTCTCTAGGTTCGCCCTGTTCCCCACGGTTACTGAGAGTTGGATATAATGGAATTCTTAAAAAACAAAACCAAAAAAGCACCATCCGAAAAAATAAATAAAACAGAGAAAAATAAAAAACAAAAGCAGCATAAGCCAAAACGTGCTTGCTCCCAAATGCATGTCTCTGTAGGGTAATGGCCCTACTTCTTGCCTACAGGAATCCCCAGGCCTTGATCCCACCCGATTCCATCCCACCAGAAGAGCTCTCACAAGCAAAAAACACGTTTGAAGAGAATTTCCCTAGGAAGGATGAATAGGTCCTTAAGTATTCCAAACACACACAATTAGTCAACTCCAGTTTGGGGAAGGGTGGACCAAACTCCAGTAACTGGCCCACGGGAATTGTTTTCTCTTTCTAGCCACTCACGTCACCAGGACTCCCTTTCCCAGTCTCCTTAAACACTGTCCTGTTAGTTCTTTCAAAAACCCTCACAAGAGATCCAGGAAGAAACCTCTGAGCAGGAGAGAGCCCGCGGTTCCTGTGCCAGAAAAGTTTCTGAGTCCGCTAAAACCTGACCGGTCCTCCTCCTCCCGTCTTTCTGGCAAGTTACCTAACCTGAAACAGGGCTCGGAGCGAGAGAAGCCAGCCCCTCATCCGCTGCTGCCAGTAAAGAGACTTCAACCGGGCCTAGGCCCGGGGATGAAAGAGGCAAAAGTGACCCGGGATGCTCTGGGGAGGGGACTAAGCAGACGGCTTTCGTGTCCCCGAACCCAGAGATTGGGAGAAGTATCTGGGTGGCCCTCCGGCCTCTCCTCCAAACAGACTCAGCGAACGCGCGGGGTGCCAGGTCCCTCGGCCTCGCCACCCACCCCCTAGACCCAACAGCACTGACCTGCCCCTCACTCGGGAGGAAAGGGGGCGCCTGGCGACTGGCGGCGGGGACCCGTGGTCTCGGGGGAGGCAGGGGTCCCCCTCTTCTCATCACTCCTCCTCCTCTGCAGTCCTCCTCGGCCCCCGGATGCCCCCCGCCACACACACACACACCCCAGCCTAGGCGAGCGTCCAGCCGCGGCACCCGGCTCGCTGGGCGAGCGAGGCCGCCGCTCTGCTTCCACGAGCGGTAGGTGGCCCGGGCGGGCAGGACAGGTCGCCGCGTCCCAGGCGGGGCGGGGGGCAGTCCGGACGGCGAGCCGTGGGGCCGAGCTCGCTCGCCCCCAATCCCTTCTTGCCCGCAGACTTGGGCTCAACTGGTTGGCTGCTAGCGGCAAACGTGATCTGGGGCAGAATGGGTGGCACCCCCATTCCATCAAAAATAGATTCCGGATGGACAGCGGCAGCCCCCAATCAGAGGCGGCGAGGGGGGCGGGCTCGGCCGCGGCCCGGCCCCGGGGGCGGGGCGCCGGGGAGGCGCAGTACGCGGGGTGACGCGCGCCGGAGGCCGCTCGCCGGTCCCCGCGCTGCCCGCGTGGGGCCGCCACCCCGCGCCGGGGTCGCCCCTCGCCCCTTAAAGGCGTGCGCGCCGGTGCGCGTCTACCCCTGGGTACGGAATTGTTTCCTTGTGCCTCTGGCCTTCGGCAAGACCGGGAAACCTCCCCGCGGAGCCGCCAGCTCTGACCGCCGGGGCTCAAACCACCCTGCCGCGGCTCTGCGCCCCGGGCTCGGTTCCCGGAGAGAACCGTACTTACCTTGTTTGGGGACACAGCCTCTTGCCTGCTGGGGAGAAGTCACCTCCGCTCTTTCCGCCAGATGCCGCGTTCCTGCAAGCGCGTGGCTCAGCCTGAAGGAACCGGCCTTAATAAAGTCCCAGCCTTCGAAGGGCTGGAAATGGGCGGGCGGGAGGGAGGGAGGAAAAAGAGGTCAAAACCACCGCTGTGGTCCTACACTCACCGCCCGAGGCGGGGCGGACGGGAGCCTGGGTTCCTCTGACCCGCTGATTCTGGTGGCAGCACGGAAGGATGTATCCATCCCGGGCTAAACAAAATCCAACTTTCCCTGACGCACCTTCTGGGATCAAAGAGGGCTGTTCCCATTTCGCCTTTTGCCACTTCCTCCCTGGGGTATATCCACCTTTCCAACGCAAACGGAGAACCAGTTCTTTTGGGGATGTTTTTGGTGTACGGGGTGTGATCTCCCCCGAAAAGGAACCGCCACCCTTGGGTTTTCCCCTCTTGTCAGTGGAACCTGTGACCAGTGGTTCCTTCCTGTCATTTTCCTCCCGGAAAGTGGCTCAGGGGTGCATTCGAGCGTGACTCTAGGCCCCCGGATGAGTTTTGAAGAGAGAGAACACCGCGGAGAGAACACCGCGCTGGGTAGGAGCTTCTGGCTGCCTCTTCCTCTTTCTGAGATACCGCACCCTCTCCCCCACCCCCCAGCACGCACGCACCCCAGCACGCACAGAGCAACAAGAGCAGGTAATTAATTCCCTTGCGCAAACCCGCACAGTCTCGTCCCTATTTCCCACTCTAGTCCTCAGGATTATTCCAGTTTAGCTGCTGGGACATTTGGCATCAGGGCCTGCAGTTTCTTATAGCACCTAGTAGAGGAAATGGCTGTGTCAAAATTGAGGTTCTAATTTGGCTAGGAACACTACGTCTTTCTGCCTGGATACAAAAGTAACTGCTAGACTAGGAAACATTGGGCTGCATCCAGAAGGATCCGATCTTGAATTGGTGGTGTAGGGGTGGGTAGGGAATTAAGGCGAAGGTGTCTGGAGACTTTTCAGTTGAGGGCTGGAAATAATTCCTGCCCCTGCTCCATTCAACAGTCCTCTCTGTCCCCTTTACATCTTGACACAGCTGAGCCACCTGAATGTAAAATCTTGATCCACCTCCTATTCCCTTTCTACCTTCCTTTAAAAAAATCCTCCTGAAGCAGTTCCCTTCCCCTGTAAATTTTTTTTAAATAGAATTTTCCACCAGATCTGTGGGAAGGTGCACAAATCCTAAATATGCAGGTCAACAGATAATGACACAGTGAACATACCTGCATGACAGCCCCCCAGGTCAAGAATTCGACCATAACCAGCACCCCAAAAGCCCTCTTCATGTCTCCCCGTAGTCCCTGCCCCACCGTCCTTCCTAAATTAACCTCTGTCTAATCCCATATATTAGTTTTACCTGCTTTTGAACTTTATATGAATGAAACCATTCAGTTGGTACTATTTTGTGTCTAGCTTCTCTCACTCAGTATTATGTTTGTGAAATTTAAGCCCAAGGGAGCAGTAGCTCATTCATTTTCATGGCTGTATGGTATGCCATTGCAGCTGTTGATGAAAAAATAAAAATCAATAGATGATCTGAGAAAGAAATGGAAAACTTTATTCAAGCCAGCCTGAGTATTATAGCTTGAGAGACAGTTTTTCAGAAAGCTCTGAGGACTGTTCTGCCTGCTGGAGGGCAAAACATAGTTATATGTGTTTTTGAGATGAAGGTTTATACACTGAATGATGTATTGACAGTTTATGCTATCCAGATGTGCAGAACAAAGCAAATAATGGGGCATCATGACCCCTTACAAGACTGAGAAGGGATGTTATCTCCTAAGGAGTTCTGATTAACGCGTATTCACAATACATACTGAAAGGGAAGGAGGAGGCCCAAATGGGCAGACAAAACTTTTATGTTTCAGTTGTTCTTGTCTTGTAATAAAATATGAGTTTTATTTCATCACCATTAAATGCATATACCACAGTTTATTTTTCTATTATTCCGTTGGTGGACATCTAGGTTGTTCCTAGTTTGGCATTATTATGAATAAAGTTGCTGTAACAATTTTGTTTCTGTCCATTGGCACACTCATGTTTCTATTTCTGTTGGATATATATTTACAGACAGACTTACTGGGTCATCAGTTCAGTTCAGTCACTCAGTCGTGTCCAACTCTTTGCGATCCCATGGACTGCAGCACGCCAGGCTTCCCTGCCCATCACCAACTCCCAGAGTTTACTCAAACTCATGTCCATTGAGTCAGTGATGCCATCCAACCATCTCATCCTCTGTTATCCCCTTCTCCTCCTGCCTTCAATCTTTCCCAGCATCAGGGTCTTTTCAAATGAGTCCCCTGTTCGCATTAGGTGGCCAAAGTATTGGAGTTTCAGCTTTAGCCTCAGTCCTTCCAATGAACACTCAGTACTGATTTCCCTTAGGATGGACTGGTTGGATCTCCTTGCAGTCCAAGGGACTCTTAAGAGTCTTCTCCAACACCACAGTTCAAAAGTATCAGTTCTACTGGGTCATAGAATATGTTTATATGCTTAGCATCAGTGTGTGTGTGCATGCGAAGAAGTGCGTGTGTGCGTGCGAAGTTGCTTCAGTCATGCCCAGCTCTTTGTGACTCTATGGACTGTAGCCCGCCAGGCTCCTCTGTCCATGGAATTCTCCAGGCAAGAATACTGGAGTGGGTTGCCATGCTCTCCTCCAGGAGATCTTCCCAATCCAGGGATTGAGCCCATGTCTCTTTTTGTCTCCTGCATTGACAGGTGGCTTCTTGACCATCAGTGCCACCTGGGAAGCCCTTTAGGATCAGTAAATGATACAAAATAATTTTCCAAAGTGCTCATGTTAGTTGACACTCCTGCAGGCAGTGTCTTAGCATGCCAATCGCTCCACATCCCCATCACACTGTGTCGTCACTCTATAATGATTTTAAAATGTTAGCTGGTCTGCTGGGTGTGCAATGATACTTCATAGAGGTTCAGTTTTGCATTTCCTTAGTACTGATTGAGGTTAAGCACCTTTCCATATGTTTATTTGCTATTTGGATGTCTGTTCAAGTACTTTATTTCTTTTGTCCATTTTCTTTTAAAAAATTATTTATTTTAATTGGAGGCTAATTACTTTACAATATTGTAGTGGTTTTTGCCATACATCAACATGAATCAGCCATGGGTATACATGCGTTCCCCACCATTTTCTATTAGGCTTTCTGTGTTACCGTTTTATAGGAGTTCTTTATATGTTTTAGATAAGAGTTCTTTGTTGGTTATGGGTATTGCAGATATTTCCATGAGTATATAAATACCGAAGACCTCAGTTTTGCAGGTCTTCTGAAGCCTCGGGGCCACTGGAGCACTAATGTATTCCCAGCTCCTAGCACTTAGTGGGTGCTAGTGGTAAAGAAACTGCCTGCTAATGCAGCACATGTAACAGATTTGGGCTTTTCTTCTGGATGGGGAAAATCCTCTGGAGGAGGGCATGGAAACCCACTCCAGTATCCTTGTCTGGAGAATCCCATGGACAGAGGAGCCTGGCGAGCTACTATCCATAAGGTTGCAAAGAATCAAACACGACTGAAATGCCTTAGCACACAGCACACGCAGCACTTAGTAGGTGCTAAATAAGGGTGTTGAATGAATGACGGATAAGACGAATGAGACTCATCCAGGTAGTCTGTGCTGTGCTATGCTGATTCCCAGGACCTCACACTGAGAGGGGCTGGAGGGGACAGATTTTCTTCCAGCCCAGCCAGCTGTGTGACCTTGGGAAGGGGAAGATGCCCAGCCCTTCCCTGCTGAAAAAGCAGAAATAGATACAGTTTGTGCAGAGAGAAGCACAGATATAGGGAACAGAGGTCATAAGTGAGAAGACAGGAACTAGCAGCAGGTAGCAAACTGGCCAGATGCTCCAGAAGGAGAGACTGGGAAGTGGAGGAGGGGATGGTGTCAAGGAGATGGTGAGGGTCTCTGAGCATCACAGTGGGTCTCCGTATGACAAGAACCTCCAAGCTCATGTAGGCGCTGCTCCCACTTACTCTCTCCCCCTCGTTTTTTTTTGGCGGATCTGCTTGGCTTCCTGGGTTTTAGTTCCCTGACCAGGATTGAACCGAGGCATCCCCCAGCAGTGAGGACACCGAGTCTTAAGCGTGGGACTGCCAGGGAATGCCCTCCTGCTTGCTCTTAAAGCGTGTTAGGTGAGGCAGCTCTTCGATGCTTTTCCTTTCCAAAGGAGAGAACTTAAGGGGTCCTCATTCCTATCTCCCCATTAAGGAATTCTTTTTTTTTTTTTTTTTTTGGGTCAGGTCTGAAACTTCCTCATGGCCTGTAATGTCCATCGTGAAGATGGAAGACGGTGGCGTCAGTGCCGGCCCCTCCTCTCCAGGGCATCCTTCCCTAGGCCTGCGCATTCTCTCGCCTTCTCATGTCACATTCTCTCCCCTGTCCTCTCTTTCTCCTCCTTCAGCTACAGCTGATACCAGGTCAGGCCAGAAGTCTGACCGATTTCCATGAGTTCAGAAGAGAAACTGTCCCCCTCACAGCACCACAACAAACTCACAGCATCCACTTTCCAGGTCTTTCCTCCAGAAGACAATGAGGCTGCAGCTGCTCCAGAATTTTCTATATAGGATAAACTTGGGGGCTTAGCACTTTAGTTGACAAGGGGTCCATGGAGTGTCATGGAATGGCACTCTTATAGCAAGCACCGCGTTTCACTTAGACTATGAGACTGTTGACAGGGGTGGAGGATTTAGAGGAGGGAGGAGGTGTGGATAACTGCTGGAGCCGGTGGAGTAGCCTGTGAGGGACGTACCTCTGTGGGCAGCCGTCTCCAGCACTTTTCTAATACATGGTTCTTTTGGCTTCTGTACTGGGGTCCCCCAGGTCGTGTGGCCTTTCTTTCAGGAACAGCTGATGTCTACCTGCCTGCATGCTCATTCTGAAACATCGTAAAATTCCAGAGCCCTGTAAACCCTGAATCCCATAAGCAGCATGGTATAGCCACAGGACTCACCTGACATGGCTGGAACGTTTTCCGTCTTTCGTTTCTGCTGAGAAAAGGATGACGTGCCCCATTTTTCCCCTTCCTACAACCCCTCCCCAGCTATGTCCCTCCCAGAGGTCAACATCTTTCCTGCTGACCCGAACTAAGGTGATATCCTCTTCCGGCTTCCTTCAGTTTAGGAGGATGTGGTGACGGGGGTGGATGGGGAAGTGTGGCCATCTGTGCTCAAAGCTGGGTGCTCTCATCACCCCGTTTCTTCTCTCTGAACTCTCTGTTCCCAAAACTCCCTGGATACTCTCCCTGGATTCCTTCAGGCTGGATGGTTCCAGGTATTTTGGAGCTGTAGTTCTGAAATTCCCGCGTATAACCGGGAGAACTTAGCAGCAAGCAAAATAGGCTGGTGAGCTATAACTGGGGAGATGAAGTCATCTTTGAGAGACAGAGTTGCAGAGTGGAATGTGTCACAGCTTTGTAATCACATGGGTTTGAATCCATGCTTAGTCACACGTTAGGTATGCGACCGTGAGCAAACTCCTTTATGTCTCTGAGCTATATCTAAAAAAATGGAGACAGTGTTCGCTTCCTTAGAGATGCTGTGGAGGTTAGAGACACCATCGCGTTTGGAGCACTTCCCGCACACAGTAGGGAAAGGATGATTTCACCGAAGAGGAAGAGGCACAGAGAAGGGCTGAGGCACCTGTCGGGGCAGCGCCAGCTCCCTGGGACTCACACTGAGGTCTGTCCTTCACAGACTGAGGGCCCTCCTAACTGCAGAGGGTTTAAGAGGGCCGCTCTGTCACATGGGTGTGGCTGCGGACGCAGTCTTGGCGGGGCATCACCCCAAAGTTTTCACCAAAGGTGAGCAAGCTTCACCTTTCCAGAGCCAGAATGCTAGACGATCATATTCTGAAAACCAGATTATCTAGTTTCAGAATGCCCCCCTGTGTTTACTGCCCTTTGATTATCCGCTAACTCAACGTTTCCTAAACAGGCCTGGTCATAGGAATCACCTGTGGGCACTTCTCTTAAAATATAGATTTCCAGGCCCCTCTCCTGGAAATTCTGTTTCCACAGATCTGGTGCCAGGCCAGGAAATCCATCTTTAATTAGTGTCCCAGGTGACTCCCACGATCTGACCAGTTTGGGGAAGAGTGCCCCAACCCAGTGGTTCTCAATCATGCTCCTAAAAAGAACCTCTTGGGAAGCTTTAACAACAATTTGGCTCCCCAAGAGGAGGAGCCTCCCCATAGGAGAAAACAATGAACGCTTGGAAGGCTCTGGGGTGTTTAAAGACACAGAGATGCTTCAGTTGAATCTTCCTGTGTGGATTTATATATTGACTCATTTAATCCTCATAATTACTCTATGAAGTAGGCTGTTGCAATGCGATAGCTCAAAACCAAGTCACTGAAAAAAAAAAAAAAAAAAAAAAAAAAAAAAAAAACCAAGTCACTGGATTAGAGAAAAGTAGGTGGCGCATTCTGGGGCTTCCTTGGTGGCTCAGACGGTAAAGAGTCTGCCGGCAATGCAGGAGACCTGCATTCGATCCTGGGTCAGGAAGCTCCCCTAAAAAGGGAATGGCAACCCTCTCCAGTATTCTTGGCCTTCTCTGGTGGCTCAGTGGTAAAGGCTCCTCCTACGATGCAGGAGCTGCAGCAGACGCAGGTTCGATCCCTGGGTTGCAAAGACCCCTTGAGATGGATTTGGCAGCCCACCCCAGTATTCTGGGCTGGAAAAACCTATGGACAGAAGAGCCTGGTGAGCTACAGTCCATCGGGTCACAAAAGAGTCGGACATGATTTAGCAACTACACAAGAAGGTGCGTTCCAAAGTTACTTAGGGGTTTCCCTGGTGGCTCTGTGGGTAAAGAATCCGTCTGCCAATGCAGGAGAAAGAGGTTCTATCCCTGATCAGAGAGGATCCCAATTATTGCAGGGAAACGAAGCCCATGTGCCTCAACTACTGAGCCTGTGTCTGGGAACCAGAGCTAATGAGCCCCAGTCCAGTTCAGTCGCTCAGTCGTGTGCGACTCTCTGCGACCCCATGAATCGCAGCACGCCAGGCCTCCCTGTCCATCACCAACTCTCAGAGTTCACTCAGATTCATGTTCATCGAGTCAGTGATGCCATCCAGCCATCTCACCCTCTGTCGTCCCCTTCTCCTCCTGCCCCCAATCCCTCCCAGCATCAAAGTCTTTTCCAATGAGTCAACTCTTCGCACGAGGTGGCCAAAGTACTGGAGTTTCAGCTTTAGCATCATTCCTTCCAAAGAAATCCCAGGGTTGATCTCCTTCAGAATGGACTGGTTGGATCTCCTTGCAGTCCAAGTGCAGGGGGCCGCTCCGCAGAAAGAGAGAGGCAGTAGAACTTCCCTCAGCAAAGCCGAGGGGTCCCGAGGAGAGGTGAGCCTGCTGTCCGCCAACCCAGTCCCTCGGCGAGAGACAATCAGACGCGACAGGAGTTCCATCTAAGCAGTTCCGCTTTATTGCCCCCCAAACTCTTGGTTTATATAGGCAAGCAAGGGCATTTGTGAGGGACTTTCCATAGTTGCACCGATCACATTAAAGGTCAAGTCGTCATGCGCTTCATTGTAACAGGAGTCTATGATGATCACGCGCTGTCCACGTGCAAGGAAATCAAGAGAGCCAATCAAAAGTTTTGACAAACAACTTACGCCACGCCCTCATCTCGTCTGCCAGGCGCCATCTTAGCTCTAAACCACAAAGCTAGCCCTTCATTTTCACGGTTTCCCGTTTAGGGCCCCACGTCCAAGGGACTCTCAAGAGTCTTCTCCAACACCACAGCTCAAAAGCATCAATTCTTCGGTGCTCAGCCTTCTTCACAGTCCAATTCTCACATCCATACATGACCACAGGAAAAACCATGAGCCTACCTGCTGCAATTACTGAAGCCTGAGTTCTACAAGAGAAGACACTGGAATGAGAAGCCCCAACTAGAGAAAAGCCTGTGCAGCAATGAAGACCCAGCACAGCCAAAAATAAATAAATAATAAAGATTTTTTAAAAGCAAGTTACGCAAGACAGTCATGTATGCGTCATAAGTCCCTTCAGTCGTGTCTGCCTCTTCTTGACCCTATGGACTGTAGCCTTCCAGGCTCCTCTGTACTTGGGGATTCTCCAGGCAAGAATGTGGAGTGGGCTGCTGTGCCCTCCTCCAGGCGATCTTCCTGACCCAGGAATCGGAACCTGTGTCTCTTAGGTCTCCAGCATTGGCAGGCAGTCCTTTACCACTAGTGACACCTGGTAAGCACAGGATAGTCAGTTGTTGTTTAGTCACTAAGTTGTGTCCGACTCTTTGCAACCCCATGGACTGCAGTATGCCAGGCTTCCCTGTCCTTCACTATTCCCGAGTTTGCTCAAACTTGTGTTCATTGAGTAGTGATGCCATCCAACCATCTCATGCTCTGTTGCCCCCTTCTCTTCTTGCCCTCCATCTTTCCCATCATCAGGGTCTTTTCCAATGAGTTGGCTCTTTGAATCAGGTGGCCAAAGTATTGGAGTTTCAGCTTCAGCCTCAGTCCTTCCAATAAATATTCAGGGTTGATTTCCTTTAGGATGGACTAGTTTGATCTCCTTTCAGTCCAAGGGACTCCCAAGAGTCTTCTCCAGCATCACAGTTCAAAAGCATCAATTCTTTGGCACTCAGACTTCTTTATAGTCCAACTCTCACATCTGTACTTGACTACTGGGAAAATCCATGGCCTTGACTATATGGACCTTTGTTGGCAAAGTAATGTTTGTGCTTTTTAATATGCTGTCTAGGTTTGTCATAGCTTTTCTTCCAAGGAGCAAGCATCTTTTAATTTCATGGCTGCAGTCACCATCTGCAATGATATTGGAGCCCCCCTAAAAAAAGTCTGTCACTGTTTCCATTGTTTCTCCATCTATTTGCCATGAAGTGATGGGACCGGATGCCATGATCTCAGTTTTCTGAATGTTAAGCTTTAAGCCAACTTGCATGTGTGCGTGCTCAGGCACTTCAGTCGTGTCCGACTCTTTGCTACTCTATGGACTGGCTGTTTATCCATGGAAGCCTCCAGGCAAGAATACTGGAGAGGGTTGCCATGCCCTCCTCCAGGGGATCTTCCCAACCTGGGAATTGAACTTGCATCTGCCTGTGTCTCCTGCATTGCAGGCAGATTCTTTACCCACTGAGCCATCTGGGAAGCCCTTAAGCCAGCTTAAGGGAAATGCAAATCAAAACTACAATATGATACCACTTCACACTCACTTCAGTTCAGTTCAGTTCAGTCGCTCAGTGGAGTCCGACTCTTTGTGACCCCATGAATCGCAGCACGCCAGGCCTCCCTGTCCATCACCATCTCCCGGAGTTCACTCAGACTCATGTCCATCGAGTCCGTGATGCCATCCAGCCATCTCATCCTCGGTCGTCCCCTTCTCCTCCTGCCCCCAATCCCTCCCAGCATCAGGGTCTTTTCCAATGAGTCAACTCTTCGCATGAGGTGGCCAAAGGACTGGAGTTTCAGCTTTAGCATCATTCTTTCCAAAGAACACCCAGGACTGATCTCCTTTAGAATGGACTGGTTGGATCTCCTTGCAGTCCAAGGGACTCTCAAGAGTCTTCTCCAACACCACAGTTCAAAAGCATCAATTCTTCGGCACTCAGCTTTCTTCACAGTCCAGCTCTCGCATCCATACACTCACTAGATTGGTAATAAAAAAAATAAGGGCAAACCCCAGAATATATAGCAAGTATTGGTGAGGATGTGAAGAAATTGGAACTATTGTGCATTTGGTGGTGGAATGTAAAGTGGGGCAGCTTCTGTGGAAATAGGTCAGTGTTTCCTTATAAAGTTTAACACAAGATTATCATATTATCCAGCAATTCTACTCCTAAGCATATGCCCCTAAAGAATAGAAAACAGAGGAGAAAAGCATTCCAGTTAGAGGCAATGGAGTGAAATGGCAGACAGGCAAGGGAGAATGTGTCATTTTCAGAAACAGGGAGTTCTCTATGTGGCTGCGTGCATTTGGAGAAGTGGAGGGTAAAAGATGAAATGTCTTTGATGGTTGTTATACAGCTTAAGACTTACTTTACATGGATGTATTGTTTTACCTGTTGATTTCATTTTTCCATGTAGGTCTTTGAACATAGAGATTTTATATTTTGAAATTTATATTAATTTTTAATGCCTTATATTTTAAAATTTCTGTAATGTTTGCTGACATAGTCTACTTTTATAATGAATATATATACACACAGTTTTTGGTTTTTTATTTTTGGTCACATTGTGTGGCTGTGGGATCTGAGTTCCATGACTAATGAATCCAGCTGTCACCCTGTGCATTGCAAGGCAGATTCTTAACCACTGGGCCACCAGGGAAGTCTCCCTAAAAAGATTATCCTTTAAGAGCAGTTTTCTTAAAGGGCAATTTTAAAATTTACAGTAAAGTTGAGAGGACAGTACAGAGATTTTCCTTATGCCCCCTGTCCCCATATGTTCATCGCCTGCCCCATTATCAACACTGCTCAACAGAGTGGTACATTTTCCACCAGTGTGAACCAACATGGACATCATAATCACCCAAAGTTTACCTTAGGGTTCACTCTTGGCGTTGTACATCCTATAGGTTTGGACAAGTATATAATGATATATTCCTCTCATTATAATATCATATAGAGTATTTTCACTGCCCTAAAAGTGAAGAGGAGCTAAAAAGCCTCTTGATGAAAGTGAAAGAGGAGAGTGAAAAAGTTGGCTTACAGCTCAACATTCAGAAAATGAAGATCATGGCATCTGGTCCCATCACTTCATGGGAAATAGATGGGGAAACAGTAGAAACAATGTCAGACTCTTTTTTTTTGGGCTCCAAAATCACTGCAGATGGTGACTGCAGCCATGAAATTAAAAGACGCTTACTCCTTGGAAGAAAAGTTATGACTAACCTATATAGCATATTTAAAAGCAGAGACATTACTTTGCCAACTAAGGTCCGTCTAGTCAAGGCTATGGTTTTTCCTGTGGTCATGTATGGATGTGAGAGTTGGACTGTGAAGAAGGCTGAGTGCCGAAGAATTGATGCTTTTGAACTGTGGTGTTGGAGAAGACTCTTGAGGGCCCCTTGGACTGCAAGGAGATCCAACCAGTCCATTCTGAAGGAGATCAATCCTGGGATTTCTTTGGAAGGAATGATGCTAAAGCTGAATCTCCAGTACTTTGGCCACCTCATGTGAAGAGTTGACTGATTGGAAAAGACTCTGATGCTGGGAGGGATTGGGGGCAGGAGGAGAAGGGGACGACAGAGGATGAGATGGCTGGATGGCATCACGGACTCGATGGACGTGAGTCTGAGTGAACTCTGGGAGATGGTGATAGACAGGGAGGCCTGGCGTGCTGTGATTCATGGGGTCACAAAGAGTCGGACACAACTGAGTGACTGAACTGAACTGAACTGAACTGAAAAATCCTCTGTGCTCTGCCTATTAATTTACTTTTAATATTAAATAATATTCCATTGGTTGGATGTACCATAATTATTTATCCATTCACCTACTGAAAGATATCTTGGCTACTTCCAAGTTTTTGGCAATTATAAATAAAGCTGTTATGAACATATGTATACAGGTTTTGGTGTGGATATGTTTCCAACTCCTTTGGGTAAATACCAAGGAACCCAATTGTTGGCTTATATGGTAAGAGTATGCTTAGTTTTGGAGAAGGGCATGGTAACCCACTCCAGTTCTTTTGCCTGGGGAATCCCATGGACAGAGGAGCCTGGCAGGCTGTAATACTTGGGGTCGTAGAGAGTCGGATGTGACTGAAGTGACTTAGCAAGCGCATGCTTAGTTTTGTAAGATACTGCTGAACTGTCTTCCAAAGTGACTGTGCTATTTTGTATTTCTACCAGCAGTGAAAGAGTTCCTGTTGTCCCACATGCCCAACACCCTCTGATGTTTTCAGTGCTCTGGATTTGGGCCTACAATTTTAATAGATGTGTGGCAGTTCCGCATTGTTTCAGTGTGTATTTCCCTGATAACATGTGATGTGGAGCACCTTTTCGCATGCTTATTTTCCCTCTGTGTATCTTTGGTGAAGTGTCTGTTAAGGTTTTTGGC
The DNA here is from genome assembly GCF_001704415.2 of Capra hircus. Taxonomy (NCBI): domain Eukaryota; kingdom Metazoa; phylum Chordata; class Mammalia; order Artiodactyla; family Bovidae; genus Capra; species Capra hircus. The sequence goes on from NC_030823.1 coordinate 2,967,090, forward strand.
CCATTGTTTAACTGGATTGTTTCCTTATTGTTCAGTTTTAAGAGTTCTTGCACGTTTTGGATAACAGACCTGCCTCTTAACATGCTGATTTAAACTTACAAATTTGGCTCTTCTTTATTATTATTTTTTTAATTAGACCCTTAGCTATTAAGTCTCATTTACTCTTTTAAAAATTGTTTTAATATTTTTAAATTATGAAAGTATGATAACACAGCTACAGGAGACTTGGAAAATACAGAACAAGGTTACATATAGTTCCACTGTATATTACAGTTACTTTTTTAAGGAGATAAATTAAAGACTTTTAGTTGGAGTTTCAATATTAAACTCTCAAAAATTAATAGAATAAATATACAGAGAAGTAGAAGGATACAGTAGACCTGAAAAGCTCTGGGAACCAATTCAAGTCTCATTTAGTCTTAAAGCATTAATTTACGGTGCTATGTTGATGACTCCCCAAGTATCTTTGTCTTAGACTTCTTCTGAGCTCCTCACTTGTGTGTCTCAACCCTTGTTACTTGTCATAGCCAACATGGAGCTCGTCATCTCCTGATGTCTACTCCTTCAGTCTCCCCTTCTCAGTAAATGCAGTCACTGTTCCCATTTGCCCAATGCAGCTGGCCGGGAGTCCTTCCTGGCCCCTTCCTCTACTTCTCCATCCCCGTTTGTTGCTGTTGTTTAATCGCTAAGTTGTGTCCGCATCTTTTGCACCTCCTTGGACTATAGCCCGCCAGGCTCCTCTGTCGATGGGATTTTCCAGGCAAGAGCACTGGAGCAGGTTTCATTTCCTTCTCCAGGGGATCTTCCTGACCCAAAGATTGAACCCACACCTCTTGCATTGTCAGGCAGGTTCTCTACCACTGAACCATCACGGAAGCCCTCTTCATCCCCCTACCCTCCATCAATCATCAGCTGCCGTCTACTGGCTCCACCTCCTACAGACTTTTCTTGATTTTTAAAAATTCAGATAAAATTCACACAACATAAAATTAATTATTTAAAAGCATACACCTAACTTGTTAATGGATAAACATCAAGGTCCTACAGCATAGTACAGAGAACTATATTCAGTATCCTATGATTTAAAAAAAGATTACATAAAAATGTGTATATATATATATATCTGAAACATTTTGCTTTATAGCATAAATTAACACAATGTTGTAAATCAACTATATTTCAGTAAATAAAATCAAAGCATACAATTCACTGACATAGAAACAAACTTACAGTTACCAAAGGGGAAGGTGGAGGGGATAAATTAGGACTTTAAAAGGTATACACTGTGTGCACGTGTGCGTGTGAAGTCACTTCAGCAAGAATACTGGAGTGGGTTGCCATGCCCTCCTCCAGGGGATCTTCCCAAGCCAGGGATCAATCCTGTGTCCCTTATGTCTCCTGCATCGGCACGCGGTTCTTTACCGCTAGTGCCACCTGGGAAGCCCCAAAAGATAAACACTGCTATATACAAAATAGATAAACAAGGACCTACTTTATAGCACAGGGTACTATATTCAATATCTTGCAATAACGTATAATGGAAAAGAATATGAAAAAGATTCAGTTGTGTATATATATATAAATATATAAAATTGAGTCATTTTGTTGTATATGTGAAACATTGAAAATCAAATATACTTCAATTAAGAAAAAACGTATAATCTGTTAGCTCTTAGTATATTTACAATGTTGTGCACCTATCACTTCTGTTTATTCTTCATAAGACATTTTCACCATCCCAAAAGGAAACTTCTTAACCATTACTCCTCACTCTCTCCTTCCCCTAGCTCCTGGCAATCACTAACCTGCTTTCTGACTCTACGGATTTTCCTGTTCTAGACATTTCATAAAAATGGAGCCATGTAATATGTGACCTTGTGTGTCTGGCTTCTTTCTCTCTCCACATGATTAATTCGAGGTTCATCCGTGTGCAGCATATGTCATGCCTTTTTATGGGTGAGAGGAGTCCGTGGCACAGATACAATGTATTTTGTTTATCCCTTCAGCTATTGGTGTCCAGCTGGGTTGTTTCCATCTATTGGCTATTGTGAACAGTGCTGCCGGGAGTACAAACTTTTGTTTGAATATGTGTTTTCAATTCTTTTGAAAGAATGCTTCAGAGTGGAATTGCTGGGGGCTTCCCAGGTGGTGCTAAGGGTAAAGAACCTGCTAAGAGTTGGACACAGCGGAAACAGCTTAGCACAGCACGCACAGTGGCTAGCCGGAAGACTTTTTTAATACGCCTTTCTCTGATCCACTGCCTGGATCTTTCAACTGTTACATTGTAACAGCCTACTTCACCAGGTAATTGTTAGTATTAAATGATTATAATTATAATAATTGAATGACCATATACACACAAGTCTATGTCTATATATCTATTTCTATCAATCTATTCTTGTTTAGTCACCCAGTCGTGTCCAATTCTTTGCAACCCCATGTACTGCAGTGAACCAGGCCTCCTGTCCCTTACCATCTCCAAGAATTTGCCCAAGTTCATGTTCATAGTGATGCCATCCAGCCATCTCATCCTCTGACACCCTCTTCTCCTCTGCCCTTGAGTTTTTCCAGCATCTGGGACTTTTTTAATGAGTTGTCTATTCACCTCAGATGACCAAAATACTGGAGCTTCAGCTTGAACATCAATCCTTCCAGTGAATATTCAGGGTTGATCTCCCTCAAGATTGGTTTGATCATCTTGCTGTCCAAGGGACTTTCAGGAGTCTTCTCCAGCATCACAGTTCGAAGGTATTAATTCTTACACATTCTACCTTCTTTACAGTCAAGTTCTCACAATCCTACGTGACCACTGGGAAGACCATAGCCTATATGGACTATATGAACCTTTCTTGGCAGAGTAATGTCTCTACTTTTCAACACACTGTATAGGTTTGTCATTGCTTTCCTGACAAGAAGCAATTGTCTTCTGATTTCTTGGTTGCAGTCACCATCTGCAGTGCTTTTGGAGCCCAAGAAGAGGAAATCTGTTACTACTTCCACCTTTCCCACTTCTATTTGCCATGCAGTAATGGGGTCAGTAACGCGGGCGCAGGAGGGCCAAGAGGAGCTACTCCATGATCAAGGTCAGGAGGGGTGGTGGTGAAGAGATACCCCTCATCCAAGGTAAGGAGCAGTGGCTGTGCTTTGCTGGAGCAGCTGTGAAGAGATACCCCACGTCCAAGGTAAGAGAAACCCAAGTAAGACGGTAGGTGTTGTGAGAGGACATCAGAGGGCAGACACACTGAAACCTTAATCACAGAAAACTAGCCAATCTGACCACATGGACCACAGCCTTGTCTAACTCAGTGAAAGTAAGCCAGGCCGTGTGGGGCCACCCAAGACAGGCAGGTCGTGGTGGAGAGGTCTGACAGAATGTGGTCCACTGGAGAAGGGAATGGCAAGCCACTTCAGTATTCTTGCCTTGAGAACCCCATGAACAGTATGAAAAGGCAAAATGAGAGGATACTGAAAGAGGAGCTCCCCAGGTCGGTAGGTGCCCAATATGCTACTGGAGATCAGTGGAGAAATAAATCCAGAAAGAATGAAGGGATGGAGCCAAAGCATAAAACAATACCCAGTTGTGGATGGGACTGGTGATAGAAGCAAGATCTGATGCTGCAAAGAGCAATATGGCATAGGAACCTGGAATGTCAGGTCCATGAATCAAGGCAAATTGGAAGTGGTCAAACAGGAGATGGCAAGAGTGAATGTCAACATTCTAGGAATCAGAGAACTAAAAAGGACTGGAATGGGTGAATTTAACTCAGATGACCATTACATCTACTACTGCGGGCAGGAATCCCTCAGAAGAAATGGAGTAGCCATCATGGTCAACAAAAGAGTCCGAAATGCAGTACTTGGATGCAATCTCAAAAACGACAGAATGATCTCTGTTCGTTTCCAAGGCAAACCATTCAATATCACAGTAATCCAAGTCTATGGCCCAACCAGTAATGCTGAAGAAGCTGAAGTTGAACAGTTCTATGAAGACCTACAAGACCTTTTAGAACTAACACCCAAAAAAGATGTCCTTGTCATTCTAGGGGACTGGAATGAAAAAGTAGGAAGTCAAGAAACACCTGGAGTAACAGGCAAATTTGGCCTTGGAGTATGGAATAAAGCAGGGCAAAGGCTAATAGAATTTTGCCAAGAGAACACGCTGGTCATAGCAAACACCCTCTTCCAACAACACAAGAGAAGACTCTACACATGGACATCACCAGATGGTCAACACCGAAATCAGATTGATTATATCCTTTGCAGCCAAAGATGGAGAAGCTCTATACAGTCAGCAAAAACAAGACCAGGAGCTGACTGTGGCTCAGATCATGAACTCCTTATTGCCAAATTCAGACTTAAATTGAAGAAAGTAGGGAAAACCACCAGACCATTCAGGTATGACCTAAATCAAATCCCTTATGATTATACAGTGGAAGTGAGAAACAGATTTAAGGAACTAGATCTGATAGATAGAGTGCCTGATGAACTATGGATGGAGGTTTGTGACATTGTACAGGAGACAGGGATCAAGACCATCCCCATGGAAAATAAATGCAAAAAAGCAAAATGGCTGTTGGGGAGGCCTTATAAATAGCTATGAAAAGAAGAGAAGCCAAAAGCAAATGAGAAAAGGAAAGATATAAGCATCTGAATGTAGAGTTCCAAAGAACAGCAAGGAGAGATAAGAAAGCCTTCCTCAGCGATCAATGCAAAGAAATAGAGGAAAACAACAGAATGGGAAAAACTAGAGATCTCTTCAATAAAATTAGAGATACCAAGGGAATATTTCATGCAAAGATGGGCTCGATAAAGGATAGAAATTGTATGGACCTAACAGAAGCAGAAGATATTAAGAAGAGGTGGCAAGAATACACAGAAGAACTGCACAAAAAAGGTCTTCATGACCAAGATAATCATGATGATGTGATCACTCACCTAGAGCCAGACATCCTGGAATGTGAAGTCAAGTGGGCCTTAGAAAGCATCACTATAAACAAAGCTAGTGGAGGTGATGGAATTCCAATTGAGCTATTTCATATCCTGAAAGATGATGCTGTGAAAATGCTGCACTCAATATGCCAGCAAATTTGGAAAACTCAGCAGTGGCCACAGGACTGGAAAAGGTCCATTTTCATTCCAATCCCAAAGAAAGGCAATGCCAAAGAATGCTCAAACTATCGCACAACTGCACTCATCTCACATACTAGTAAAGTAATGCTCAACATTCTCCAAGACAGGCTTCAGCAATACATGAACTGTGAACTCCAGATGTTCAAGCTGGTTTTAGAAAAGGCAGAGGAACCAGAGATCAAATTGCCAACATCCACTGGATCATGGAAAAAGCAAGAGAGTTCCAGAAAAACATCTACTTCTGCTTTATTGACTATGCCAAAGCCTTTGACTGTGTGGATCACAATAAACTGTGGAAAATTCTGAGAGAGATGGGAATCCCAGACCACTTGACCTGCCTCTTGAGAAATCTGTATGCAGGTCAGGAAGCAACAGTTAGAACTGGACATGGAACAACAGACTGGTTCCAAATAGGAGGAGTACGTCAAGGCTGTATATTGTCACCCTGCTTATTTAACTTACATGCAGAGTATATCATGAGAAACGCTGGGCTGGATGAAGCACAAGCTGGAATCAAGATTGCCAGGAGAAATCTCAATAACCTCAGATATGCAGATGACACAACCCTTATGGCAGAAAGTGAAGAGGAACTCAAAAGCCTCTTGATGAAAGTGAAAGTGGAGAGTGAAAAAGTTGGCTTAAAGCTCAACATTCAGAAAACGAAGATCATGGCATCTGGTCCAATCACTTCATGGGAAATAGATGGGGAAACAGTGGAAACAGTGTCAGACTTTATTTTTTTGGGCTCCAAAATCACTGCAGATGGTGACTGCAGCCATGAAATTAAAAGACGCTTACTCCTTCGAAGGAAAGTTATGACCAACCTAGATTGCATATTGAAAAGCGGAGACATTACTTTGCCAACAAAGGTCCATCTAGTCAAGGCTATGGTTTTTCCAGTAGTCATGTATGGATGTGAGAGTTGAACAGTGGAGAAAGCTGAACGCTGAAGAATTGATGCTTTTGAACTGTGGTGTTGGAGAAGACTCTTGAGAGTCCCTTGGACTGCAAGGAGATCCAACCAGTCCATTCTGAAAGAGATCAGCCCTGGGATTCCTTTGGAAGGAATGATGCTAAAGCTGAAACTCCAATACTTTGCCCACCTCATGCAAAGAGATGACTCATTGGTAAAGACTCTGATGCTGGGAGGGATTGGGGGCAGGAGAAGAAGGGGACAACAGAGGATGAGATGGCATCACTGACTCTATGGACGTGAGTTTGAGTGAACTCCGGGAGTTGGTGGCATGGCGTGCTGCAATTCATGGTGTTGCAAAGAGTCGGACACGACACAGCGACTGAACTGAAGTGAATGGGGTCAGATGCTATGATCTTAGTTTTATTTTAATATTTAGTCTTAAGCTGGCTCGTTCACTCTCTACATTCACCCTCATCAAGAGGCTCTTTAGTGCCTCTTGGCTTTCTGCCTTAGAGTGGTATCATCCGCATATCTGAGTTTGTTGATGTTTCTCCCATCCATCTTGATCCCAGCTTGTAACTCGCCCAGCCTGGCATTTCTCATGATGTGCTCAGCGTATAGGTTAAACAAACAGGGTGACAGCAGACAGCCCTGTCATACTCCTTCTCAATCTTGAGCCAATCAGTTGTTCCATACAGGGTTCTAAGTGTTGTTTCTTGACGCGCATATAGGTTTCTCAGGAGATAGGTAAGATGGTCTGGTATTCCCACCTCTCTAAGAGCTTTCCGCAATTTGTCATGATCCATAAAGTCAAAGGCTTTAGTGTAGTTGATGAAACAGAGATAGATGTTATTCTGAAATTCCCTTAGTTTCTCTATAATCCAGCAAATGGTGGCAGTTTGATCTCTAGTTCCTCTTTCTTTTCTAAACCCAGCTTGGACATCTGGAAGGTCTTGATTCACATAATGCTGAAGCCCAGCATGCAAGATTTTATGCATGACCTCACTAGCGTGGGAGATGAGTGCTATTGTCTGATGGTTAGCACAGTTTTGGTGCTATCTATCTATAGCTACCCCTATTTCTATACCTATCCCTTTACGTATATTTATATCTAGGTATAATTATTTAGTACAGTGCCTGGAATATAGCACTCACTGTATGTATGTACGTTAGAAAGAAGGAGTAAAGTGAAGATGAGAAGAATGGAAAGGTGGAAGTGAGGGAAAGTACCCCCTCACCTGTTCTCTCCTCTCCCACTCTCGGCATGTCAGGCTCCAGAGTTCCTGTCCTGATACACGAGGCCCGTCAAGCCTCCTTCCGGTTTCCTGGAGGCACCAGGCTCTTGTTTGCACACTCTGTTCTGCTTGGCACATCCTTTACACTCCCCCCTCCCCTATTCTCCCCACTTCTTTGCCTTGTTAACTCTTATCTAATCTTGAAGTCTTAGCTTATTCATGACCTGCTCACCAAGAGGGCTTCCTGATTGCCCTCAGGAGGCACCGTGAAAGTGAAAGTGAAGTCTCTCAGTTGTGTCCAATTCTTTGTGACCCCATGGACTGTAGCCCTCCAGGCTCCTCCATCCATGGGATTTTCTAAGCAATACACTGGAGTGGGGTGCCATTTCTTTCTGCAGGGGATCTTCCTGACCCAGATTGGGAACCTGGGTCTCCTGCATTGCAGGCAGAGTCTTTTTACTGTCTGAGGCACCAGGGATCCCTGACCAGGAACCATGGGGCATATACAATAGGATTTTACCTCCTAGATCTGAGCAAGAGAGCTCCTTACCCCAGTCTCATGCTTTAGAAGGCACCGCAGATTACGGCCACAAAAGAACTAAATCTACTATAAACCTAGAGGTGCTTCTGTCCACTGGGGTTCAGCTCTCAGTGCTGGTTCAGAGCACCTGGTCACCCTAAACACACGTTTCTGAGACTAACACAGTTCAGGCCCCAGAGAACCACTTCTCTACAGAAGTTGCTCTATATCTTCGGAAAAGAAAAGTTACATCTGAAATGTCCCAAAGATGCGGCATTGTGGGTTGTGTCACTGTGAACTTTGGAGATGACATAGCTTTGGAGAGCAGGGAGGAACTGAGCTGTCAAAGTGTGCTTAGCTAAGGGAAAAGAAAATTGACTTGTCAAATCCTTCCTCTCAGATAGCATGACGGCAATAGATTCCTGCACGGTGTGTTATTTCCCAGGAGTGCTGAGTGACCACTTTCTTGCTTCTCTTTGAGTTCCAATTTCTGGTTCTGGAGGCACTCAAGAATTAGTGTAATATTTGCTGAGGACATTTTGACTGTTCCAAAGAGGCAGGGAGAAAGGTCAGTATATATGTGATTTTGGTCAAGGGGGAATACAAGCAATCAAGCACATATTTTCCCAGAAGGTTTCTGCTAGTCTCATGAAGCTTTTGCTAGTCATGAGAAACAGTCAGCACCATGAAGGATTTTAGTGCTTTTCTAGATTTGGGGAAATATAAGAATTGGGCTTATATTAATAAAATTGGATCCTGAAAATATCTATCTGAAGACCTGTCCTGCCAGTTCCCGATTCCTCCCTCATACTGGTGGAGGGTGGGGAGTTGAAAGATACTGAGACACACCCATCCAGCCTCTAGACACTGGGTGGGGTTTGGTTGGAAGATATCAAGTAATACCTGCCCAGCTGAAAGATACTGGGGTGGGGGCTGGTTGAAAGATACCAGGGTTTGCTCAGTTGTAGGAGATTGAGTCAGAGAAGGCAATGGCACCCCAATCCAGTCCTCTTGCCTGGAAAATCCCATGGACCGAGAAGCCTGGTGGGCTGCATGCAGTCCATGGGGTCACTAACAGTCGGACATGACTGAGCAATTTCACTTTCACGCATTGGAGAAGGAAAGGGCAACCCACTCCAGTGTTTGTGCCTGGAGAATCCCAGGGACGGGGGAGCCTGGTGGGCTGCCGTCTGTGGGATTGCACAGAGTTGGACACGACTGAAGCGACTTAGCAGCAGCAGGAGATTGAGTGGTCTTGCCTGAGTGGTCAGGAAAGGCTGATCTGACACTTGTCCTCAATTCAGCTGCCCTAATAGTAATTTGTTAGGGTAAAAGTGAAGATGTTACATGAGAGCTTGGCGCTGAAGAAGAAGGATGAGACTCCTCCTGACCAGTTACAGTTTTCTCAGGGGACTGAGAAATTTACAAGAGTGGTAAACACTGAGTCCTCACATCATGCAGTGGTCCCATAGGGAAACCCATTCATTAATTAAAGCACTTGCTCTGCTTGCAGCGGGTGGAGACTAAGAACTGGCGATTCAGTGATCTGAGTATCCTTGGTGGTCTTAGATTGCTGGAGGGAGAAACAGACACATAAGAAGATCTGAAATGTCTGGGGGTGACGGCTAGAGAAGCTAAGCTCACATGGCCCACCACACAGTTTCACTAGGGAATTTTACCTCTGACAAACTCAGCTTAAAACGGGAAACAGGCTCTGAAATACAGAAATAAGGAGCATCAGAGAGCCAGCCTTTAACTAACACCTCAGTCAGGGTTCAGTTCAGTTCAGTTCAGTTCAGTCGCTCAGTCGTGTCCGACTCTTTGCAACCCCATGAATCACAGCACACCAGGCCTCCCTGTCCATCACCAACTCCCAGAGTTCACTCAGATTCACGTCCATTGAGTCAGTGATGCCATCCAGCCATCTCATCCTCTGTCGTCCCCTTCTCCTCCTGCCCCCAATCCCTCCCAGCATCAGTCTTCTCCAATGAGTCAACTCTTCGCATGAGGTGGCCGAAGTACTGGAGCTTCAGCTTTAGCATCATTCCTTCCAAAGAAATCCCAGGGCTGATCTCCTTCAGAATGGACTGGTTGGATCTCCTTGCAGTCCAAGGGACTCTCAAGAGTCTTCTCCAACACCACAGTTCAAAAGCATCAATTCTTCAGCACTCAGCCTTCTTCACAGTCCAACTCTCACATCCATACATGACCACAGGAAAAACCATAGCCTTGATTAGACAGACCTTAGTCGGCAAAGTAATGTCTCTGCTTTTGAATATTCTATCTAGTTTGGTCATAACTTTTCTTCCAAGGAGTAAGTGTCTTTTAATTTCACGGCTGCAATCACCATCTGCAGTGATTTTGGAGCCCAAAAATATAAAGTCTGACACTGTTTCCACTGTTTCCCCATCTATTTCCCATGAAGTGATGGGACCAGATGCCATGATCTTCGTTTTCTGAATGTTGAGCTTTAAGCCAACTTTTTCACTCTCCTCTTTCACTTTCATCAAGAGGCTTTTGAGTTCCTCTTCACTTTCTGCCATAAGGGTGGTGTCATCTGCATATTTGAGGTTATTGATATTTCAAACTTAAACTTGCAAGTACCTACTTAACTTGGGGAAATTATACTAAAGGAGATTTCAACCTAAAATGACCAAATTGAGGTTCTTTTGATATTCCAAAATTGATAGTTTTGTGCACACAGTTAGAAAATGTTGGCCGCAAGATCAAACAGACTGAATAGAACACTTACTTTGATTGGTATCTAGAAGCTTCTTTCGAAACTACGTCAGGATGCAAAAAGGCTGCTAGCAGTCTGTCATTGACTTGTTCTTCTTCCAGCCCAGCATTTCTCATGATGTACTCTGCATATAAGTTAAATAAGCACGGCGACAATATACAGCTTTGACGTACTCCTTTCTCAATTTGGAACCAGTCTGTTGTTCCATGTCCAGTTCTAACTGTTGCTTCTTGATCTGCATACAGGTTTCTCAGGAGACAGGTCAGGTGGTCTGGTATTCCCATCTCTTGAAGAATTGTTCAAGAGAAAGTTAGCCTGAAGGAAAAAGAAAATGCCTTGAGGGAGGAAGTCTGATTTAGGAGAACCTAGTTTTCACTCCCTGTGCCTTGAGACCAGAGCTCTCAGGATCACTTATCTATCAAGACCGTCTCTAATTCCTGAAACTAAAAAACAAACACCAAAAACAGGGAATGAAGCTAGATCTCTCATTGTGTCTGTCTGAATATATGTATGTCTCAGCATGTATCTGTCTTTGGATAGAATTCTGAGGTTAATCTGCTAATGAGCTCTAATTTAATTTGCCTGAAGAAAAGTAAGTGCTTACAAATCAAACAATTCTAAATATAAGAAAAATTAAGCTAAACGAATTTCAGATTCATGTGAACTGGGAAATACTCAGTATTAAATTAGTACCTGTCAGTGGACGTGAGCTTGAGCAAGCTCTGAGAGATGCTGAAAGACAGGGAAGCCTGGCATGCTGCCGGCCATGGGGACACAAAGAGTTGGACATGACTGAGTGACTGAGCAACAGCAACGTGGCATTAATGTTCAAGTCTGTTGATCTGATTAATATAGACATGTCTTAGAGTCATCAGTATAATACTTCCATTGTGCTTAGGCTTAATATAGACTAAATAAGTTCTTATTGTATCTGTTACAAATTTGTCAGCAAGGAAAGGAACTTAATGTGAAGAAACTTTTAAGGAAACTTTTAAGGAAAGAAAATGTAAATGAGATAAGAGCTTTCAGATAAGATCCATTAAGAGTAATTATGTTTTAGTCTCTCCAGATTTTGAGAAATTGAATTACTAGGGTTGTGCTAAGTTAAGTGATGAAAGCTTATTGAATACCTAGGTCACTCCCAAATAAAATGAGATAACTGAAACAGTAATTAATAATCACTGGCTTCCTCTTACAGAGAGACTAAGGATATTTTAGGCTATTCATGAATATGTTTGCTGCCATCTTGAGATGTTCTCTATAAGAAAGGAAGTGTTTTTAGAAATTATCATTAGTATTTATGCTCACCAATCTACAGAACGCTAATATAAAGGTCAGCTCATGGTTGCTTAAGGAAAGTAGGATGTGTTTTCAGTAAAAAAGGCATGAAGAATAGAATTGCATTTTGTTAAGGGAAAAGGAAGTAGGTCTGACTTATAGATGGCTGTTTCTGAGTGGGAAAATAGTAATGGTATAGAAAGTGATGGCTACAAAGAGGTTTGTGAAAAGTGGGCCCTGAAAAAAGATTTTGTGCATCACAAGTTTTCTTAAGATGCTGAACTGCCTTTGATAACAGATTTTGAGCTCTTTACTTTTAAGTGATCTGCTCTGTATTTGTCTTTGAAATTTGTTACTTTGGCTAAGTGAATAACTATTGCTTCATAGGGACCTATGATCCTATCTGATTGAGTGTTCTAAATTCTTTTTGATATTTTTTGACAAAACTTCCTATATCAAAATTTAATGAAGTCCTTTGACCTCTAGCTAACTTTGGGATGCTTCAAAGGGCCCCAGAAACATCCCAAAGAGAGATGTAAATTAGGTTCATTTGATACATTAAATTACATTGGAAGTATTGTCAAGTGAGTAATAGATCTTCTCAGGTTATATTGTATGGTAAATGTTACTAACATAGATATTCTAAAATTTATATGGAGTTCCTAAAATTCTGAAATGTCCTGGTAAGATGTTATCAGTCATAATTCTAATTATTATCTGCAAGTGTTGTATGTCACAGCAGTAACCACATTACTTTGTCAATTGCATTGTAATCAGATTTTAAATGAGCCTTAAGTTATCATTATAGACAGTTATGGTTTTAGGCCGAGGCTTTTGCAAAAAAGCTTCCTCTTGAAGAAGATTAACAGAATTGGATAAATGTAAGTTTCTGACTTTTAGATCATAATGCTGAACTGAGTAAGAAATTAAAGAATCCTAAGGAGAAACCGGATGGCTTCAAAAACTGTTAACAAAAAGAGTTAGTTAACAAAAGGACTGAGTAAACCTGTAAAAATGGTTATAATTTTTATGGCTTCTGTCTGAAAATTACTGGGTTGAATCCGTGTTTTACAGGTGAAAGGAAAACCGTCCCATCAAACTAACTATGACCTACAGTAATTTGGTAAATCATACTTTTGTAGGCAGAACGGAAACACCTTTTTTTTCCTATCTGCACCTTCCAGATGTCATAATCTGTTAGGTTTCCAGCAGCTTCATCAGTAAATCAGGACAGGTGAGTTGGAGAAGGGGACGACAGAGGGTGAGATGGTTGGATGGCATCACCGACTCAATGGACATGAGCTTGAGCAAGCTCCGAGAGATGGTGAAGGACTGGGAAGCCTGACGTGCTGTAGTCCACGGGGTCACAGAGTCACGCACGACTGAGCGACTGAACAACAAAAGGAAAGCTACCTCGCCAACAGGGACAGAATCTTAAGGTATTTGGGGACCTTGTAAAGGGAGAAGCTCACCTAGATTGGAAAGGTGAAACATGTAGTAAGCCCTTGGCATAATTTTCCTAGCCCTGAGAGTTTTTTTCTAAAGTTCAGTTTGAAGTTTTAAGCTTGGGGAAAAAAAGTTGTTTGAGACTCCTTATAACAATTTCAGTAAAGCAAAAAGCCTATGTGATCAATTATAGTTATATAAATTATCAGGCCAAGATATATTTTTTGAGACCAGATTTATTTTGCAAACAAATTAATCTTAATTTGGATATGTTTGGTAGAAATGAGAGTAATTTTAGAGATTAAAAAGATTATGTTTCAATGAATGTCAAATCCCAATTATGTAAATGAGGGTCTGTATTTACTCACTTGCCAGATAGTTCCTTGCTGTTATGTTATATTAATATGAAGTTAATCAAATTACTAAAAGGACACTCTAAGTTTTGTTTCCGAAGCTTATCTCAGTAATCTCTGGATGAAGATCAGATGCTCCATGACCTGACAACAGGGGATTACATATACTGGAAAAGACATAATTTAAAGGGCTATCTCCAACCTGGATGGAAGGACTTTTAAATCAAGTATTCTTAACTAGTTCATGTACAGTGAAACTGAAGGAAAATTGACTCTTGGATTAATTCCCACTTCTAAAGGCTGGACTGACTATTGGACTAACCTAGAGAGAGCCAGTCTAAATACTGGACTACCTAGAGAGAGGACTGCTGACCTCAAACTCACCTTAAAACGATGCTCAAATAGAGGAAACTACACCTACACCAGGAAGAGAAGAAAATGATATGAGAAGTAGACAGCTTACCAAGATCTGGGACCTGATTTGTGTGATCTTGACTTCTTAGACTTTTGCATATAAATCAAAAATTTTCTATCATCGATTTGATCCTATGCTAGTTTTAAAAATCAACTCCAATTGTTGAGTTGTGGTCAGTTATCTGCATCTATTACTTCTAGATTACCTTGGTGGATTTCTCCACTTCAAGAGTCTAATTGGAAGAAAGTTCAGTCCTATTTAGGCTACTCTTGATATTACTAGGTAGAATTCTCTCACCTGGTGAATTAATAATACTTTCTCTGACCCTGGCCATAATATGAATTTTCCTCTAAGCTATTCAAGCTCAATCAGAGCAACAGCAAAAATTCAAGGATAAAACCTCCCAAAATTATGGGATGGATTTATGACATTAACACTAGGTTGTGTGGCACCCCACTCCAGTACTCTTGCCTGGAAAATCCCATGGATGGAGGAGCCTGGTAGGCTGCAGTCCATGGGGTCGCTAAGAGTCAGACATGACTGAGCGACTTCACTTTCTTTTTTCACCTTCATGCATTGGAGAAGGAAATGGCAACCCACTCCAGTGTTCTTGCCTGGAGAATCCCAGGGACGGGGGAGCCTGGTGGGCTGCCGTCTATGGGGTCGCACAGAGTTGGACACAACTGAAGCGACTTAGCAGCAGCAGCAGTGGTCATTTCAGATTTAAGCCCCCCTTCTTTATCTTGGGAACAATTAAATTATACTAAGGATAACCAGCCTTAGTAACACTAGGAAACTGGGCTAGGAGTCTTATGGACAGTGCCAACATAAAATTTCCCTGAAAGGTAAAAATTGGTACAGAATAGTCTAAGTCAGATGACCTGAGAATATACTGGGATGCATCTAGTGTAAATTCTGGCTTCATTCTTACTTAAGACTTTAATAATATGGATAGCTATGTTATTTGTACTTTGGTTGTTTTACAAGATAGTTGTTTCTTGCATTACCAAATGTGTGACTGAACCTCCAATGAAAATAAGCAATTTGAAGCAGTTGATCAAATATATAGTTCTGTACATGATCAATGACTGTAATAGTGTAACTCTAGATACGGGAAGGTACCATAAGAGTGAATTTTTCCTGGATCATAACAGATTAAGACAGGTTGGTCCAGAGTCCTTTGATTACTATTGATAAGACCTAGTCCAGTAATAGCACACTGAGTGAGTAGCCTGTCTTTGAAATCTTCACCAGACCTAGGAATGAGCCTTCCTTGCACCGTGTTAATAGTGAAATTGTCATGAAATGCCTCCCAAAGTCTGGTCGAATTTATGACCGTGATGGCACTCTGTCAACTAAAAATTGGCACTTATCATCTACCTCTACAATGATAAAATTGTGCTCCTGCTATTGCTGTCCTTCAATACCCACTGAAAGGAGTTTAGAGTGGAGAGCAGAAATGAGGCACTCTGTGCTTGGGGGGAAAACTGATAGGATAGGTCTTCTGTTTTCAGGAGCTGATTTTATGAGTCCAATTCTTGTATCCCTCCATATCTAGAAAAACACTAAAATCCTTCATGGTGACAACTGTTCCTTGTGACTAGCCGAAGTTTCATGAGACTAGTAGAAACCTTCTGGGAAAATATGTGCCTGAGTGCCCGTATTCCCCCTTCACCAAAATCACATATGTACTGATCTTTCTCCCTGCCTCTTTGGAGAAGTTTCTCAGAGCTATCTGAGGTGCTGTCTCCCAGGCTGCAGTCCTCACTTTGCTGCAAACAAAGCTTAACTCACAACTCCCATGCTGTGCATTTCTAAAAGTCAACAGTAGGTCTAGATGTCACACGTGAAACATGATATGCTTTTTATTAACAGCCACATGGACACTGAACATAGAAATTGCAAATAGCTTCATTTTTATTAAAATATTTAATTAGGTTTAAATATTTTAAAAACTAAAGAAGTGTCCAGCTCTTCAGAAAAAACTGGGTTTCTATTATTTCCTCTGGAAGAAAAGAATACTGGATTGAGAATGGCCAAGTTTACAGCAACCTGTGATCAGAATCAAGGGACTTCAGGAGAGAACAAGTTGGCATAGGTGGGCGTGGAGTACACCTCTCCCCACGGATACATCAGGACTACACCTTCAGACACAGACGTGCATGGAGAACACCAGCTGAGAGTGGACAGGAGGACCTGACCAGAGGAAAAGAATTTATAGACCCACGCAAAACTCGGGAGGATGAAGGAGCCAGGGGGAAAAACAGGAGTGTTAGTAGGATTGGACTTGCCCTCGGCGGGTGGGGAAACTGAGGCAGGGGTCCCATCCCCACAGCGGGGCAGTTGTCAGAGTCAGAGGAGAAACATTTAAGGCTGAGAGTGAAACACCTGATCTGGAATGGAAATGAGGATGGAATGAGAATGGAATGGAATAGAGAATGGAATGAGAATAAATGGAATGAGAATCAGACCGTCTGTTGCAGCCATACATATGCCAGGCAGGAACGCAGGTCTCCTGGAAGAGGCAGTGGTTGGGAGCTGGAGTTTAGGGATTGAGGAGCAATCTTAGTTCGAGGGCTGCTGTTGACTTTGGAGAGACAGATGGAGGCAAAGTAAGGGAGGAGATTGTGGTAGGAAATGCCTGTGGAGGAAAGCCAGGCAGCCATGGAAGCAAGGCAGTACTGCTGAGTCACACATAGGGGGTGGAGCCATCACCATAGCCTCTCTCTCCCCACAGGCCAGCATCCACAGCTGAACAACAGAGAGGCTGGCCCATCAAATGCCTGACTCACTGAACTACAGCGTAGGACCCCAGCCAGAGGCCCCTTCTGTGTACCTGACGTGCTGAACAACAGAGAAGGACCCCAGGCAAGGGAGCCCTTTAGGGCCTGAATGGGCGGAGCAATGGAGAAAGAGTGGCCAGAGGGGCCTTCTGATCACCAGCTATAAGAGGCTGGAAAAAAGACTCTGATAAGCCACAACTCCTGCCGTGGAGGCAGCCCGTGTCCCTGCATATTTGGTGCTGCCAAAGGCCCTGCCACCCAAGTAGCTGTGCCACCTTTACACTCAGCTCTGGGGCAGAGCTGGGGCAGAGCTGCCACAGGCAAAAGAGTCGTGTGTCTATGTGCGCAGGATCGCTTCGGTCGTGTCCGGCTCTTTGTGACCTGGTAGACTGTGGCCTGCCAGGCATCTCTGTCAGGGAGGGGGCTCTCTAGGCAAGAACACTGGAGCGTACTGGCCCCTGCTGGTTGCACTATATTCCCTGCTGCCCTAGCCGCCAACTCCCCTGAGGACCTGGTGCTGCCAGAACCCCTGCGACCCAAGCAGCTGCACCACCTCCACACCTGGCCCCCACTGGGGCAAACCCAAGTCCTCCAGGGCAGCCTCAGGAGCAAACCCCAGTGGACGACCCACAAGCAGAGGTGGAAATAAAACCACGACTGAAACCCAGGGGTGGTGTGGCTAAGGAAGCAGACCCAAAACCTTCCCACCAGCTGTACAAGCTGCAGATGAAGTCCACTCAATCAACTAGCAGGACTCGGTGTCCATGGAATATATAAAAGGCCATTGAGAGCTCCCACAAAAGAAAACGCACTAGTTCTGATAGCTGTGGGCACTGGAGGCAAGAACACACAGGAGTAGGTTAGAATCTGAGCTGCCCCCCAGCAGGTCCAGAGATCAGCACAGTGTTGGAGGGCATCCTAGGGTGGTGAGGTGGACTGTGACTCCCAGTGCGGGAAAGGACCCTGAGAGCAGTGACTCAAGAAAAACATTTATTATTCTGTTTTGACTTGTTCTGTGGATTCTTTTGTATTTTTTCTTTTTTTTTCCTCCTCCCCCCACTCCCCTCATAGTAGTTGCTGATTTTACTGGCACTATGAAATCTAATTCAACATCTGAGCTTTTCAAATTTTTTCTGAGTCACATTTTTTATTGTTGTTATAAACTCCTGCCTCTACATTGGGCTTTTGTAGTTCTGCGGAGATTTCCTCCCCCCCCACCCCACCCCGCCTTTTCTTTCTTCTTCTGCTTTTTTTTCTTTTCTCTTTTTTGTAATTTTAATTTTTAATACCTATTTTTCTACATTTATTCCTTTGTTTGCCTTCCTACTGTCCTTTTCCCCTTGCAGTTAATCTTCAGTGTGTATAAATCTCCTTAATCTATCTCTATTTAACTTTGCATATCTATTCCTTCTTTCTTTTCTGTCCTCTCAGTATATTTGTTAGTTTTGTTTTCATTGCTCTATTCCCCACTTGGCACCTTGCTTTAGTTTTGTTTTCCAGTTTGTGCTCTAGTTAGTTTTGTTCTTAACTGGTAAATATACTTTTTGATTTTCTTTGTTCACTGGGTCAATATATTATACTTTATTTTTGTTGGACCGTTTTAACTTTGCTCGTGGGTGTATATGTATATATTCCATTATTTTAATTATTATTTCCCTGATTTTGTAACTGCCATTTGTCTGGGGTTCATCTTTGGCTTCTCGTTGTTGGGTATTTGTTTTAATCTCACTTAATGCCATAACAAACCACTTGTGGAATCTTCGTTCCTGACCAGAGATCAAGCCCTGAGCCTTTGGAGTGGGAGCACTGACTCCAAGACCCTAGACTACTATAGAACTAACCCCAGGGAGTATCAAATATGAGAACTCACACAAAGGAAACCACTTGAATACAAGACCAGGCATTATCCAACCACCAGCAGCACCCTGCGCAGGGCATCTCATCTAAACAACAAACAGAACAAAAATACAAATAAAATCATCAGCAGACAGGATTATCACCTCACTCAGGCTTGCCCATCAGAGGAAAACAAACAAACAAACAAACAAATCTCACCCTATACAGATGCTTACACAAACCACTGGACCAACCTTAAGAGGCCAGAAACCAAAAAGAAGAAAGAATTCAGCCTTGAAGCCTGGAAAGAGGAGACCTCAAACACAAACTGAAAGATTAAAAACTATATGATAATCTCAGTAGATGCAGAAAAAGCCTTTGACAAAATTCAGCACCCATTTATGATTAAAATTCTTCAAAAAAAAGGGCACAGAAGGAACCTACCCCAACATAGTAAAGGCCATATATGATAAGCCTACAGCAAACATTATTTTCAATGGTGAAAAACTGAAAACATTCCCCCTAAGATCAGGAACAAGACAAGGGTGCCCACTTTCACCACTATTATTCAACATAGTTTGGGAAGTCCTATAGCATTCAGAGAAGAAAAAGAAATAAAAGGAATCCAGATCAGAAAAGAAGTAAAACTCTCAGTTTGCAGATGACATGATATTGTACATAGAAAACCCTAAGTGAAGTTGTTCAGTTGTGTCTGACTCTTTGTGACCCCCGTGGACTGTAGACTACCAGGCTCCTCCCTCCATGGGATTCTCCAGGCAAGAGTCCTGGAGTGGGTTGCCATTTCCTTCTCCAGGGGATCTTCCCGACCCAGGGATCGAACCCAGGTCTCCTGCATTCCAGGCAGTCGCTTTAACCTCTGAGCCACCAGGGAAGCCAAAACACTACTAGAGCTAATCAGTGAATTTAGCAAAGTTGCAGGATACAAAATCAATACACAGAAATTGCTTGCTTTTCTATATACTAGCATGAAAAATCAGAGAAATTAAGAAATAAATCCCATTCATCATCACAACAAAAAGAATTAAATATCTAGGAATAATCTTATCTAAGGAGGCAAAAGAACTGTACACAGAAAATTATAAGACACTGATGAAAGAAATCAAAGATGTCATAAACAGATGGAGAGATATTCCATGTTTCTGGGTAGGAAGAATCAATATTGTGAAAATGACTATACTACCAAATGCAATCTACAAATTCAATGTGATCCCTATCAAATTACCAATGGCATTTTTCACAGACTAGAACAAAAATATTCACAATTCATATGGACACACAAAAGATCCTGAATAGCCAAAGCAGTCTTGAGAGAGAAGAATGGAGCTGGAGGAATCAACCTTCCTGACTTCAGATTATTCTACAAAGCTACAGTCATCAAGACAGTATGGTACTGGCACAAAAACAGAAATATTGTCCAATGGAACAAGATAGAAAACCCAGAAATAAACCCATGAACCTATGGGTACTTTATTTTTGACAAAGGAGGCAAGAATATACAATGGGGCAAAGACAACCTCTTCAATAAATGGTGCTGTGATAACTGGACAGCTACAAGTAAAATGATGAAATTAGGACACTTCGTAACACCATACACAAAGATAAACTCAAAATGGATTACAGACCTAAATGTAAGACCAGAAACTATAAAACTCTTCAAGGAAAACATAGGCAGAACACTTGATGACATAAATCAAAGCAAGATCCTTTATGACCCACCTCCTAGAGTAATGGAAATGAAAACAAAAGTAAACAAGTGGGACCTGATTAAACTTAAAAGCTTTTGCACAGCAAAGGAAACTATAAGCAAAGTGAAAAGACAATCCTCAGAATGGGAGAAAATAATAGCAAATGAAACAACTGACAAAGGATTAATTTCCAAAATATATAAGCAGCTCATACAACTCAATGCCAGGAAAAAAAAAAAAAATCAAAAAGTGGGGAAAAGACCTAAACAGACATTTCTCCAAAGAAGACATACAGATGGCTAACAAACACATGGAAAGATGCTCAACATCGCTCATTATTAAAGAAATACAAATCAAGACTACAAGGAGATATCACCTCACATCAGTCAGAATAAAGTGAAGTCGCTCAGTCCTGTTGGACTCTTTGCAACCCCATGGACTGTAACCTACCAGGCTCCTCTGTCCATGGGATTTTCCAAACAAGAATACTGGAGTGGGTTGCCATTTCCTTCTCCAGGGAATCTTTCCAACCCAGGGATCAAACCTGAGTCCCCTGCATTGCAGGCAGATGCTTTACCATGAGCCACCAGTGGAGCCCCTAAAAGTCTACAAACAATAAATGCTGGAGAGGGTGTGGAGAAAAGGGAATGGGAATGTACTGTTGGTGGGATGTAAATTGATACAGTCACTATGGAAGATGGTATGGAGACTCCTTAAAAACTTAGGAATAAAACCACCATATGACCCAGCAATCCCACTCCTAGGCATATACGCTGAAGAAACCAAAATTGAAAAAGACACAGGTAACCCATTGTTCACTGCAGCACTATTTACAATAGCCAGAACATGGAAGCAACCTAGATGTCCATGACAGATGAATGGATAAAGAAGTTGTGGTACATATACACAATGGAGTATTCAGTTCAGTTCTGTTTAGTCGCTCAGTCGTGTCCGACTCTTTGCGACCCCACGAATCGCAGCACGCCAGGCATCCCTGTCCACCACCAACTCCTGGAGTTCACTCAGACTCACATCCATCGAGTCAGTGATGCCATCCAGCCATCTCATCCTCTGTCGTCCCCTTCTCCTCCTGCCCCCCAATCCCTCCCAGCATCAGAGTCTTTACCAATGAGTCAACTCTTTGCATGAGGTGGCCAAAGTACTGGAGTTTCAGCTTCAGCATCATTCCTTCCAAAGAACACCCAGGGCTGATCTCCTTCAGAATGGACTGGTTGGATCTTCTTGCAGTCCAAGGGACTCTCAAGTCTTCTCCAACACCACAATTCAAAAGCATCAATTCTTCGGCGCTCAGCCTTCTCCACAGTCCAACTCTCACATCCATACATGACCACAGGAAAAACCATAGTCTTGACTAGATGGACCTTTGCTGGCAAAGTAATGTCTCTGCTTTTGAATATGCTATCTAGGTTGGTCATAACTTTTCTTCCAAGGAGTAAGCGTCTTTTAATTTCATGGCTTCAATCACCATCTGCAGTGATTTTGGAGACCAAAAAAATAAAGTCTGACACTGTTTCTACTGTTTCCCCATCTATTTCCCATGAAGTGATGGGACCAGATGCCATGATCTTCATTTTCTGAATGTTGAGCTTTAAGCCAACTTTTTCACTCTCCTCTTTGACTTTCATCAAGAGGCTTTTGAGTTCCTCTTCACTTTCTGCCATAAGGGTGGTGTCACCTGCATATCTGAGGTTATTGATATTTCTCCCAACAATCTTGACTCCAGCTTGTGCTTCTTCCAGTCCAGCGTTTCTCATGATGTACTCTGCACAGAAGTTAAATAAGCAGGGTGATAATATACAGCCTTGATGTACTCCTTTTTCCTATTTGAAACCAGTCTGTTGTTCCATGTCCAGTTCTAACTGTTGCTTCCTGACCTGCATACAGATTTCTCAAGAGGCAGGTCAGGTGGTCTGGTATTCCCATCTCTTTCAGAATTTTCCACTGTTTATTGTGATCCACACAGTCAAAGGCTTTGGCATAAAGCAGAAATAGATGTTTTTCTGGAATTCTCTTGCTTTTTCCATGATCCAGTGGATGTTGGCAATTTGATCTCTGGTTCCTCTGCCTTTTCTAAAACCAGCTTGAACATCAGGAAGTTCACGGTTCATGCATTGCTGAAGCCTGGCTTGGAGAATTTTAAGCATTACTTTACTAGCACGTGAGATGAGTGCAATTGTGCGATAGTTTGAGCATTCTTTGGCATTGCCTTTCTTAGGGATTGGAATGAAAACGGACCTTTTCCAGTCCTGTGGCCACTGCTGAGTTTTCCAAATTTGCTGGCATATTGACTACAGCACTTTCACAGCACCATCTTTCAGGATTTGAAATAGCTCAACTGGAATTCCATCACCTCCACTAGCTTTGTTCGTAGTGATGCTTTCTAAGGCCCACTTGACTTCACATTCCTCAGCCATAAAACTGAATGCATTTGAGTCAGATCTGATTAGGTGGATGAACCCAGAACCTATTATACAGAGTGAAGTGAGTCAGAAAGAGAAAGATAAATATCATATTCTAATGCATATATACAGAATCTAGAAAAATGGTACTGAAGAATTTATTTACAGGGCAAAAATGGAGAAACAGATACAGAGAATAGATTAATGGACATGGGGAGAGGAGAGGAGAGGGTGAGATGTATGGAGAGAGTAACATGGAAACTTACAATACCATATGTAAAATAGATAGCCAATGGGAATTTGCTGTATGGCTCAGGAAACTCAAACAGGGGCTCTGTATCAATTTACAGGGGTGGGATGGGGTGGGAGATGGGAGGGAGTTTCGAAAGGGAGAGGACATATGTGTACCTATGTCTGATTTATGTTGTTTGACAGAAAACAACAAAATTCTGTAAAGCAATTATCCTTCAATAAAAAATAAATTAATAAAAAAAAATCAAAGGTCTTCAGCCCAAATTTACTCCTTTCCTCCACTTTCTTTGCCTATGAATACTGTGTCTTCCTTCCAACCTTCGAGAGCGAGGTATGAATAGGATACTTGAGCCATGTCATTGATGGGAGTGTGCAGTGTACATGTGATTATCTGCTCGATCTCTTTCAGATGGATTTGGGGAGTGATACACGGATGGAGTAAAGGTGGAGGAAAGTTCCAGGTTCATTGTCCCATCCTACCCAGTATCATGTTACGTTGTTCTGGCCAGCATGTTCAACTGTTCTTTTCAGAAAACTTCAGGGGCCAAAGGGCTGGAATGTCTGTGTTCTCAGAGCCAGGATTGGGAGCAGTTCCCTCTGCAGAGCTTCCCTCCCCGGGGGCTTGGAAGACTATTGTTCTGATGCTAGAAGAGAGAAGGAAGACCAGATAGGGACAGGGACCCTTGCTCGCTTTTTCCCCAGTTATCCCACAGATCATTAGAGGCCTGGCTGCCCCCAAACTCAAGAAGGGAGAAGAGCTGAACACAGAAGCTGAGGGTGGGGGTGGTAAGGAAAGTTGGCAGACAGTGGGACAAGTGTGAATAGTAAAAGGTCAGCCAGGAGAACAGAGAACTTGAGCTCAGAACCAAATTCAATAGCAGAGCCACCTTTGTCCTTGAGATCTCCCTGAATCAGAATGAATGAGCCACACACCAGAGGTTCTTGGGGGCAGGCAGTGTAGGATGATTGAAAAAGCACTGGATTTGGGGATTTTTGAGCTGCATTTGAATTCTGAGGCTGCCCCTTCAGAACTATGTCTTCTTGGGCAAATGACTCCTCTGAAGACAAGCTTTAGATTCAGACAGACTCTGCCCCTAACACCTGCGTGACAAATTAGTTAACCTCTGAGCCTCAGTTGCCTCATTTGTTAAAAACAGGGGCAATAAAACCTTTGGCATTGTTGTCAGTATTAAATAATATTTAATCTCGTTAAAGTAGATTTCATCTGTCACATTGGATCATGGAGTAACAACGAGCTTGGGGCCAGGAGACATGCATTTGAATTTGCCTCCAGCTAGACATGTAATCTCTCTGAGAAACAATTTCTCCTCTGTAGGAAGAACGGTGCCTCTTCACGTAGCTCTCATGGGGCTCCAGTGAGCTAAGTGGGGCTGCCCAGATGGCCCAGTGGCAAAGAATCCACCTGCCAGCACAGGAGCCGCAGGAGACTCGGGTTTGATTCCTGAATCAGGAAGATCCCCTGGAGGAGGAAACAGCAACCAGTTCTTGCCTGGGCAATCCCATGGACTGAGGAGCCTGGTGTGCTACAGTCCATGGGGTCCTGAAGACTCGGACACGACAGAGCACAAGTTGAGTCAGACTGGTATGGGAAAGCACTTTGTACAGCTCTGTACAGATGTGAAGAGTTCTTTTTGTTCTTCAACTCACCCTCTAACAAAGGCTAAATTAAACACAGAATTGGCCAAAAAGTGGAGGGCGAGGGAAGGAATGTGAATCTTAGGGGGAGTAGCAGAGAACCTAAAATATTCCCTGCTGCCCGTGTTGAACACTGTCCATTAGGCTCCAGCTCCTGAGGAGCTGCTCACACCCACAGGCGGGTGGGAAGGGGCAGGGGATTGCGACGAGGGAAAAGAAGCCACTGTCCCACTGCTGTTAAACCCCAGGAAGGCGAGGAAGGTCCTGTCTGGACAGGAGAAAAAGCGGGAATGTCGTCTCAAGTCCCAGCTCCGTCTGTGTCTCCCTCCGTGACCTTGACTCCCTTGTGATTCACAAAGCATAGCTCCCAGCCTTGAGCCAAGAAATGCTGCATTTCAATGCCCCCCACCTGACAGCTACTGAGCAGATTCCAATATGCTCCGGCTTGGACCCCACAGAAAACAGACTGGAGCTTTTCGGTCCCCTAAGGGAGGGCAGCTGGCCCTTGCCCCACCGGTGGAGCAGAGCCTCTGTAGGCAGTCCCCTCCCCACTTGCCCTCCACTTTCCCTCGATAAGTCTGAACCAGGACACGACGACAGGGCCAGGGCCCTGCTGCCCCTGGGCTCCAGAGAGAGGCTGCCTTTCTCTTGGGAGCTGAGCCCGCAGGATGTGCCAGGGAAATGTTTCCACAGATTAGTGCCTCCTGGGGTGGGGCAGCAGCAGCAGGTGGCAGGACAGGGCAGGGGAGGGAGCGAAACCCAGGGAGCCCTTGGGAGGAGCCCAAGGACGAAGTTTGTCTTCTCCAGGCTCCAACCTCCAGAACCAGGAGGTCTGGGGTTCCCCCAAAGCCCCCGGCCTCAGTTTACCCCCAGTGATCAGACGGTGCTGCACAGACTGCTTTATTTGACCAGCTGTTGCGGTAATTATGGTAGTGACACAGTTTAAGTCCTGCTCCAGGTGCAGAATAAATGGAAGGGGAAGAGGTGAGAGGCAGGGGGAGGAGGGGAGAGATGAAGAGCCAGATAAACAATCCAAGAAGGGAGGGGGAAAAAAAGGAAAGGAAGTTATGGCAAGAACAAATTTATAAGCCGAGGAAAAGGCAGCTCAACAAGCGTGCCTTAAATTAAACTTTTAAGAGGTAAAATCTGGTTGATATTTTTCAAATCTGTGTTTGCTCAGTTAGGCCTCAACAAGGAGCAGTGACATCACCAGTGCAAGGCAGTCAAGCCAGATACCTTCTATTGTAAAAGACGGAAAAGAAGGCAATAACGGATGGCGGATGGCGAATCGAGGAGCTGTCTGGAGGGAGAGGCCAGCTTCCTGCTGGTTCTCCCCTTCTTCCCGGCCTTGTTTTTCATTGAGTTTAGGAGTGACCAAGACAGGTGGGTGAGGTCATTATAACATGATTTTTGACATCAACACTGGCTTTCCCCCTTGGGTTAGTCCTGGTCCAGCATCAGGTATCCCTAATCCAGCTGGTCTCTAACCTCACAGTTCGTGCAGGTGAGGAACTGGCTCCACGTCCGTGTCACCATTCTGGATAAACTCGAAGATGAATTTCACCTGGGTCTCATAGGCTTCCACCGAGATTTTCTCGTTGATTCCATGGATGCTGAGGGAGAGAAGTTTTGGGAGGAGAGGCCACTGCTTTAGTTCAAATGTTATTGCAGAGCACCCTACCCCTGAAGCCACTGGCCTTTGACCCTCCAGGGGTAGGAAGTGGGCAAGGTGGGAGCAGCCAGTTAGAAGAAGTGAGATTCCATATGACAGGCTGGTCACCCCTGCAGGATCTACGTCCATGGCAAAGTACAGGGGGAGCAGATGACAGTCCTGGGGAGTGCAAATCATCTCCTGCTCTGGAATCTGTTTAATAATTT
The DNA here is from genome assembly GCF_001704415.2 of Capra hircus. Lineage (NCBI taxonomy): Eukaryota > Metazoa > Chordata > Mammalia > Artiodactyla > Bovidae > Capra > Capra hircus. The sequence continues at coordinate 2,993,654 of NC_030823.1, forward strand.
CTCCTCCGAGGGGAAGTTATCTTTTAATTCTCTCTCTAAGGCTGGAGTCCCAGCTAGACTTACCCCTATGCCAGCCACCCCTCCCCACATTATTAGGGGCACAAGTGGATAGGAACCCAGGCTACCTATGGGGTTCTCTGCTTCATCTCGAATTTCACTACCAGATCCGATGCCCACAGCCTGCCTCCACACAACAATACAACCGAAGCACACATGTAACCTCAAAGATGAAAGGAGATAACCTACACTCCTTAAAAAAACCAATGGACCCCCTTCCCATGAAACCTGTTCTTAAGTTCAAATTCAAATACATATTCAAACAACTTGACTTATGATGAGGAAATCAGAGCTGGGTATGGTAAGGAGCAGAGAAGTAAACGGAAATCATGCCCCTCTATCCCAGGACTAAAAATTTGCTGAAGAACCCACAAAGTAGTAGTTCACATACCGTAGTTGAAACTGGTGAATATGTTTTAGATTCCCAAAGTACGTTTTGAGAATTCAAAGCATGAGTTCATCTTTGACCTCAAATGTGTCTGCAGTTCACTAAGTGGAAGTTGAGAATTCTGGAGTACCCACTTTTGGGGCAAATGAAATCCAGAGGGGAGGGCTTCTCTCAAAGGAAGGAAGAGGTGGGACTCGAGGGTCCTAATTCTACCAGGTTCTTTCCAGTCATCTGATTATCTCCACCCCTGAAAAACAGTCACTGATTCCACCAAATTCTAGGCAGTGGCAAGACTCTGGCACTGAGAAAAGCTGGCCAGTTGGGCTCTGCTGTATCTTTTAGTTTGTACAAATTCCAGGTTTCCCCCATTCTGCGGACTGTCAGGAGAATGAGTGGCAAAGGGACAGGTCAGATGTATCTCCTCTCTCCACCAAGCTGTCCAAACCTGTTCCACTCACTCACCTACTGAAGCTCTGAGGCTGTAGGTAGACGGGGTTGAACCGGTAGATGCCAGTGGTAAGATTTAGATAGTGTCTGCTGTCTGTGTTGCCAATACAAGTACCTAGAAAGGAAGAATCCAGAGAAATGGAGGTTTATGTGAGCAGCCAAGCCAAGGAAGCGGTGGCAGGCAGGCTACCTGGAAAATTGGGCCCTTGTGTCACCACAGAAGACGTCTGGATCTTCCTTAGGAGACTGCAGCCAAGGATTTTTGTCCTTTAGCCTACCCATTTTCAAAACCTTTCTAAGATACCATTTCAGCCAGGAACACAGAATCACCTCCCAAGGGCATTAGAGAGACATCCCTTACATGGTCCAAGGCTAAGCGCCCTCTCTCCATGATGGCCACGGAGGCCAACGGCTTCATTTCATACCCACGGCCAGGTTATTCTATCAGTAGAAATCTAGATATCCAGAAATCTAAGCACCATTTCTTTACTGCCCAAGCTTTCTTGTGTATCGCTCAGGTTAGAAACAAACACTCTCTGGGGGAGTTTTACTGCTATAGATGGCGATCCTCTTAAAGTAGAACACGCTGTGCCCCTGTGCTTAGTCGCTCAGTTGTGTCCGACTCTTTGTGACCCATGGACTGTAGCCCACCAGGCTCCTCTCTCCACGGGGGTTCTCCAGGCAAGAATAAAAGTAGAACATGATTTCTGGTTATTCCTGTCTTCTGAAGGAGGACTCTATCTTCCCAGAGTCAAACTTCAGGTCTGGAGAGTCCCAGGATACTCTCTAGTGTCCCATTCTCCTGAAGGTAGTAAGTTGTCCTCCTCCCCAGCTGGGGCTGGGACTCCTCCCCATTATGAATGTTCTTTGAAAAAAGACTCCCTAGCTTATCAGTTAAAGTGTGGTGGGACGAATTTGAGATGGTAATTTGTGTTTTACTTTGATTGAGTTAGTGCTTTTGTTCTAGAAATGGATCCCATTTTTAAGTACTTTCAGGCAGAACAGATTTATCATGAAGCTATTAAGCGTATGCATAAAGATCCCACAAGTACAGATGTGTTTTTTGAGTTCATGACAGGGTCATAGCTCTGTGTTCATGTAGTTGGATAGGTATTGTTAATAATTTAAAGGTGACAGGAAAATTTCAAAAACACCATTGGCTCTTGCTTTATAGCAACCCTGGGATGCTGTGTCGCACGCACGTTTTGTTTGAGTATCCTTTCTAAAACTGAAGTATAGCGGACTTACAGTGTTGTGCTAGCTTTAGGTGGACAGCAAAGTGACCCAGCCATCCACGTTCAGACAGAGCTGCTCTTTCCCAGATTCTTCTCCATCACAGGTTATGCAAGATATCGAATGTAGGTCCCCACTGTTTATCTACTTAATATGTAATAGTGTATATCTGTTGTTCCCAAACTCCCCATTTATCCTCCCCAACACCTTTCCCACTTGATAGCCACAGGTTTGTGCTCCATGTCTTTGAGTCTGTCTCTGTTCCGCAAGTAAGTTCATTTGTATCGTTGTCCTAGATTTCACACGAGTGACACCAGATGACATTTGCCGTTCTCTGTCTGATTTGCTTCACTTAGTATGATAACCTCTAGGTCCGTTGTTCTACTTTCCACTCCTGGTTTCAAAGGGGTCCCTTCACAATTCCTGGTTTTGGAGATTTCTGCTGTTGATGTCTGCCTGCCTCTATTCTGTACAAGCCTAACTGTGTTGATGAGATTATCGCAGGTGCCCCACAGGGAAAGGGAAAGGCAGAGAGCCTCTGAAGCCAAGAGAGGAGAACCTGGGAGCCTGAAAGCCAGGGTTCTTCGATGGCAGGGGCCCAGGTCCTGCTCTGTGGCAGGAGTCCAAGGAGGCAGGAAATCTCAGAGGGGATGTTCAGGGGAGATCTTGGATCCAGAGCTCTCACCCCCCAGACAGGTCAAGGAATCAGAGGAAATCTGCAACCTGAAGTGACCTTGTGGGCAGGATAATGGATGTCTCAGAGGCAAACACAAGGACTGATGATCACAGACTAAGGGATCCTGACGCTATGCTACTGCATAAGACCTTGAGGCCTGATTCAAGGTGGGGGTGCTTGGAGGCCTGATTCAAGGTGGGGGTGGTGGGGGTTGCTTGGAGGCTTCAATAATGCCTGAGGTTGAATTTTTGAGAAATGAGTTAGATTTAAGTTGATTAAAAACTGAGTGCTTTTTTTCCCCCCTAATACCCGAGGAGTTTATGGTTGTAGAATTTCACTATAATATCTTTAAGGTCCACGCCTACTAGGTCCTAAGAATTAGCTTAGAAAAATAAGAGACTCCATGATTGAAGGTATATAAAAGCAAAGTGAACACAAGTCTTCACATGAGAGCATCTTTTCCTCACATCACAGACCAGAGATTCTCAAACTGTGGTCAGCCATCAGCTGGTGTCAGAATCCCCTGGGATATTTGTTAAAAAGGCAGATTTCAGGGTTCTCTCCAGAGTTAATATACCTGAATCTTTGGGAGTGGGTCCAGGTAATCTGCATTTTAATAAGTTCCCTAGGTGATCCTCTTGTCCTCTTAAATTTGAGAACCACTATCTATACAACATAGATTTGGAAGGCATGCTGGAAGACTGGGGAAGGGGCATAGAGGCACTGCTACTGGGAGAGGTGAAGGGGGTTAATTCCAATGGTACAGCCAGGAGAAGTTCCTGGGCTGCAAATTCTGAGCTCTGTTGCTGAGCTGTTATTCTAGAATGGATCAGAACCAGACTGCATGGGTGGAACCCAACCCCCTCTGTAGCTCCTCCAGAGGAAGGGGAATCTGAGCTGATCCTCTCCTCTAGGCCAGAGTGGCTGGCCTAGGTTAAGCAAGGACCCAGGCTTGGCTGACCTAATTTATTGTTTCTGATCCTTTCCTGTTTGCTTTCTCACTTCCACTTGGAGGGGAAAATACAGTTCCAGTCCCATCAGGAGAGGAAGCAGCCAGCTGTTTCCAGGCTGAACAGCTGGCATGGGGGTGGGGCAGTGGATATCAGATAGGATACAGTTCCAGCACCCCACCCCCCACAAGCTCCCCCCAAACTCCCCCAGCCACAGTTGATGAAGTCATTACCTGGGGCAACAATGTTGACTTCCGGGAAGACAGATTGTATGGTCTGGCGGAGCAGCTGGTAACCCAAGGCCTGATCATCAGAGGGGCTGATGGGCAGGGGGTCAAAGGCATCCAACACGTGGAACTGGACCCGGTCATCAGCCACAATGTCCTTGGCTAGTTTTAGGACCTTGAGAGAGGAAACAAAGAAAGTCTGATTTCTTATTGATCTGCTATTCAAGTACTGTATGAATCTATACAGTCCTGATTTCTCTCCAGCAAGGCAGAGCCTTTACAGAGGAGACTCACTGTAGCTCTGAGACCTCAATTTCAGCCTACTGGTTGTAGGAGATAGAATGGCTGTTCTTCCTGGAAATCTATAGCACGGTAGATTTAGGTTACATGCTTGGGAGGTTTGCCTTATAGCCGTGAGGTAGGTCAGGAACTGGAAAATCAGGATATTGGGTAATTTCCCTTAGGCTGAGAACCATGGGCTAGGTGAAAATGTAGGAGACAGCACAGTGGAAATCTCAACCATCTCGAGGCAGGGGGGTAGATATGATGACCTCACTTAAGCCTGGGAGAGTCTCAGACAGGTGGTGACAGATCATACACTTTCTTCCTTCTCTGGGCATCCCTGCTTCCTGTTTGTAACCATCTGCACTGGGGCCAGGAAGATGAGCTCAACAGACAAAAAGTCAGAGGTTGGGGGGCTAGTATTCAAGTTTTCTCTCTGAGCCTCCTTTCCTCAGGAAGGAACATGAGGAAGCTTCTAGAAATTTCAGTCTGAAGTAACTAAAGCTCAACTCAGCAAAAGTCCTGGTCCCAGGCAGGATGTAGACCAGACCCTGAGGATCAGATCACATGAAGCTGTGTGGGAATGGATGAGGATGCTGACAGTCTAGCCCCACAAACCCACCCAGCCACCTAGGGAAAGCTCCAGCACCAGTCTCAAGCTATCTGGATAACACTTGGTTTAGGACAGTCTCTGCCCTAGAAAGGGGAGTGTGTGTCTCATAACTGGGGGGCATTATCTTGAGAGGACCTCTTTTAGGTCAGTGTGAGGTCTAGAAAGGAAGTGAGGGTTCCTTCTTCTGACTTAAAAACCATCATCTGAGGCAAAGCAAATTCTGTGCTGTTGGGCTGAGGGAAGGGGTAACTCACTTGTCAGAGCTTATTTTCACTCCAACACAGATGTCTCAAATACTCTGATACAAGAATTAATATATAGTCTGGATATGTTCTTGACCCTCTGGAAGGCTCCTAAAGTCATCCCCAGAAGTGTCTGCTGTGCCCTGCCCCACATTACTTAAAGATTTCTGCCTCCAGAACTGAAGAAGGCGCACAGATCGGACCTCAGTGAGCAAGTGGCTCAGCGGCGAACGGTCTGCCTGGCGATGCAGGAGACGTGTGTTCGATTCCTGGGTGGGGAAGATCCCCTGGAGGAGGAAATGGCACCCCACTCCAGTACTCTCGCCTGGAGAATCCCACGGACAGAGGAGCCTGGCAGGCTACAGTCCATGGAGTCGCAAAGAGTGGGACACGACTGAGCACGCATGCCTGCAATGAGCCTACAGAGCCCAGGTTTCCCACCAGCTGCTAGGCTAGGTCCGGACTCAAATGCCTCGTTTCTTTACGTCTAGTACCAAGAATACAAAAGGCATGCAATGAATGTCGCATCTATACATTTTAAAAGATGTGAAACAGTAATAAACAAAACAACAGGAGTTGTCTCATTAAGGAACTGGCCCAGGGTTTATGGAGGTAGTATTGCTGGGCTGGGTATCTGACTTCACAAGGATGGTGCTTTACTTTTCCCAAAGTACCTACAGGTTGAAATGGCATCGAGTAGAGCCAGAAAGAGGGCGGTGTTCATTTAAGATGGATTTCTTAGTGGTATGAATTTTGAGCCAGAATTTGAAGGAAGGATATGAGAATGATGGAGAAGAGGCAAGAGACAGTGTGAGCATGCACAAAAACTCAGCTCTGGGCTTTGCAGCGCCACTCACAACTGTGTGACACTCAGCGAGCTCCTTAGCCTTTGCGTCTCAGCTTGCTCATCTCTTAACAGAAGGATAATAGTAGCACCTACTTGGTTAGGTGGTTGTTACCATGACTGGATGTGTGTAATACGCTTAGGCTGGTTCCTGGCACTCAATATATGTTAGCTGTTATTTGCCTGTTTAGAAGGGAGGGACCACTCTGGGCAATAATCAGAGGCATAAGGATGGGACTAAGAGGAGGGATTCATCAATGGTAACGGGGACCTCAAAGGCAGAACACATTGATTCCTCATTTCTCTGAGCTCCTACAGTCCGTATTCCCACATTACGTTGTTTTCTATTTTAGGCAAAGCTGTATTTTCTCCTTGAGTGAATAAGTTCGAGGGCAAGGACAATGGGCACTTAGAGTTAGCAAGACCAGCTTCCATCCTACTGTGAGCCTGGTCATCAAAACCACCATGACAGGCTGTCACTGGCTTGTGTTTCAATATTTCCAGTGGCAGAAAGCTCACCATCCTGTGTTTTAATCCATTTCATCTTTGAACAACTCTGTGATGAGCATCTTCTCAATAATGAACTGAGGTACGGGTTCCTGTAGCATCTAACCTACGCATACCTCTTTTATTTATTTTTAAAATACTCTGTAGAGTCCACAGGATAATGTATCAATAGCACTAGAGCCGTCAGCAGGATCTCACCTCTGTTGAGAACAGAGGCCTGTGCTCGTGCCGCCTGAATGCTGTTCCCAGGTCTTTGCTCCTTTTTGGGTTTCAGTGTAAATGCCTCATGAGAGAGGATGGTGTGCGTGCTTGGTCATATAGTCACGTGGGACTCTTTGCGACCCCATGGACTGTAGCCTGCCAGGCTCTTCTGTCCATGGAATTTTTGAGGCAAGAATACTGGAGTGGGTTGCCATTTTCCTCCTCCAGGGGATCTTCCCAACCCAGGAACTGAACCTACCTCTCCTGTGACTCGGAGAAGGCAATGGCACCCCACTCCAGTACACTTGCCTGGACAATCCCATGGATGGAGGAGCCTGGTAGGCTGTAGTCCATGGGATCGCTAAGAGTCGGACATGACTGAGCGACTTCACTTGCGCTTTTCACTTTCATGCATTGGAGAAGGCAATGGCAGCCCACTCCAGTGTTCTTGCCTGGAGAATCCCAGGGATGGGAGAGCCTGGTGCGGTCGCACAGAGTCGGACACGACTGAAGTGACTCAGCAGCAGCAGCTCCTGTGACTCCTGTATTGCAGGCAGATTCTTAACTGCTGAGCCACAGGGGAAGCCCCTAAGAGAGGACTGACCACAGATACGAAGCTGCTTACTGTCCCAACCCCACTTTACAACCATTTCGTGACACATTGTCCTGTGGTTTTCTTTGTGGTGCCTACTTCTTCCACTTGTTCATATATTTGATTACTTACACCCACTAGCATGTAAACATCTTTAGAATGGGAATCTTGGCCTGTTCACCATTTTCCCAAGTGCTTGGGAGAATGTCTAGCCCATAGTAGCCACTGAATGAACACTTAGTGAATGAATAAATGAAGGAAGACAGGAATTTTCTGTAAAACACTCTCGATAGGTGGACATCCAGCCTCTGAGAAGCTCACTGTCATGCGAGGTGCCATACTCCAGAAAAATTTCCCAGTGGCCTTATCTCTCCCCCTCAAGGGCCACACAGGACAAGCCTTCCTTCCCACGTGGCAATCTGTTAGGTTTCTGAAGGCTCTTGTTCCTCACAGATGGGGCCACAAAGTTCATTCAGATCCTTCCTGTAAAAACTTATGGGTGAGACCAGGTAAAGATGGATGAAGAGGGCTCAGGGAGCCATTCAGAATCAGGGCATGAGGAAGAGGTGTGACCAGGACAAAGAGGTACTGTGTACTCCTGGGGTGATGGGGGCTTTCCATTCCCCACGGAGGCAGGGGAGCAGGGTGGGCCTAGGGAGCCCACAGATCTCATCAGATCAGCGGGGAAGGAAGGCCACTGCGGCAGGGGACTGGAGAGGAGGGCAGCATGCCAGAACCTGGGGAGATGAAAGCCCCAGCTGGTGGAAAACAGCCCTTGGAAAGGGCATGGAGTTGGAATGAGGCTGGAAAAAAACTGGTGGAAAGAAGCTCAGTGAGGGGAATTCAGTGATTTCCTGGCCCCATGAGCCCCCAGGGAGAGGACAAAGGCTGGCACTGGATGAAAAGCAGCAGAGCCCAGGGCTTACACTGTTCCAGTTCCCTGCCAATGCTGGGTGACTCTGGGCAGGCTGCCCCCAGCCCCTGCAATGCGGGCATGCCCCCCAGCCTGTGCGAGGACACACAGCATCCTCCATGGGGAAGGCCCCAGGGAGAAAGGACCACAGAAATTGAAGCGTGGAGGACCCTTAATGACCCGCCAGGAAGATCATCAGGAAACAC